>NW_028275159.1:21172510-21488224 GCF_013281855.1 Momordica charantia | reverse complement strand
AAAAAAAGATTCATAGATAAATTTAGTTATGAAATTACATTATACTTTTTTTTATATAGTTCGTCAACTAGATGAACAAACAGTAACCTATTTTTTATGCTAAACAAAATTTTAAGAATGCTAACTGTGGTAGACTAGTAGGTTCATGGATTAGTGGCATATTCAGTTTCTAAGGAATCTAACTGTAAACAATATACGGACCATTTAATAAATGTATTTGGAGACTTATTGGATTTTAGTTGATGTATTTTTAAATATTCAAATTAATCAATCTTAAAAATAGTTCATTAGTTAAAATTTTTTTAGTACAAACTTGTAGAGTCGGTGGAGATGCTGATTCGAACACATGACCATTTAATATAAATTGGTGTCGTAACCGTTGACTATAAAAATAATAAGCAAAATGTGAATATATTTAACAAATTTCAAGATAAAAGGTTTATATGGACTAATATTTTTTAGTAATAGTTAACTTTAAAGTTAAGATTTGTTGTTCTAAGGTATCTTCTACCTGTGGAATAGGGATTTTACTTTTTGGCTAATTTTTTTTTTCTAGAGTATGAAACTACGTATACTAAAATACAATTTTAACCTATGTCATTATCAACGTTAAAAAAAAAAAAAATATATATATATATATATATATATATATATAGCATAATAATTTTAAATATTTTATCTTGATTTCACTATGGGCACCGGTGGGGAAGACGGTGCATAGTCTAATCACCTAAAATTAATCAGTAAACCTAATCAACAAGTGACTACCACGTCTTCAAGAACCAATTAGAAAAATATATTTTCGTCCTCTAATTTATCATTTTTTAAAAAAAGAAAGGAAAACTAGGAAAAATACAAAACAAAAAGGAGGGAAAAGAGAGAAAAAAAAAACTGATTTAATCTGATCCTGTAAACAAAAATGAAGATTACAATTAGGGACTAATTATATTGATTAATGTAGAAATTGTACAATTATAAGCAGCAGGAAGAAGTGTCTCTGTTTTAATTGGTCAAATAAAAAAATATACAGAGCATTGGCCAATTTTTCCAAAATTCAATTATGAATTTAATTTTATACCTACAACATTTTGCAAGGCGCCATGTCTACTCAATATCCTTCATAGCATCCTGCAACATTACCGACCCAACTTAAAATCTCGTCAAACAATAAAAGAAAACACGGGTTTTATCCCATAACTATTCGATCCTACAACATTTAACAGCAACCACCTACCCAATTCACGTATTTAGTTCACGTATGTATATTTTCGACTAATCTCAAGAAACACACGTCTAGTTCACATGTATTTTTTACTAATCTCGTGGAACTAACAGTTTAAACTTACAACATTTAGTATTCACGCTCAAAAAGATTTAAAAGTCCTAGATAAGTGTTTACCATCGTTGAACTCATGACCTCAAAATACTACGTGCGCAGTGCCCTTCCAACATTAGTAATATGGATGTATGTATGATAGTGTCTACTGGACTAGAAGTATCGTTGAATCCAATAGTTGAAATTGTTTGGGATATCATACTTAGTTAATCTTCTAGAGTCCAGTTAAAATGGGAATGATATAGGATCATGAACCTATGAATTTATAAGCTAAATATGATGACCGAGTCGATTTCTTGATTATGAGTTCATTCTATGCCGTATCGGAATTAGACTAGATTATATACATTATATACATTGATTGATTGCATAAAGTTAGTAGTAGCGACAGAACCCGGGAAAGTATTAAAAAAAAAAGACAATTCTTGTAATGAATGAAGGAGACACATTCATTACCTTGGCTAATCGTGTAACGTATGCAGCAGCAAGTGCTGTGGCCAACAATCCCAGTCCCAGAGTCCACAGCTGACCATTGCCTCCTCCTAGCAAACCAACTTCAGATTCTTCTTGCTGAAACACAAACACCCCATGTAAAATTACATCAGAAATAAACCCGGAATTGGTTGGAAAGTTGGAAATGCGGAAAAGGATCGATAATAAAGACGGTAAACCCGACCGAGAATCCAGATCATAGACCATCTTTAAAGGAAAAACCAAAGATGAAAGTACACGTCTCGAGCATCGTCAACCAAACACAAGCTACTCAACTCACAAGGTAAAATGTTGTTGTGGAAAATATAAATACATCACGGCTGATGGGTTGAAAACTTACAATAATCGCTCGTCCAAATGCACCTGCACTGACGTAAGCCCATGTTCCCGGAAGCATCCCAAGCCAACTGCATTCAAGATAATAAATTGTTTACATTTTCCACAACCTCTGAAACTCACACGCTCATAGCATTATGTATATACTGACACAACTCGTTGAGGAGAGGACAACAGGAAAGTAAGTAGAACGAAAGAAAAGCTAAAATAATTTATGGATGTGAACGTCTTCTCTAGTAATGGAAACGGGATAGAGATACAATTTTTTACTTTCATTGAGGAAATGAGAACTGACCTTCCCAATACATAGGGAACAAACTTAACAGATGTGAGTCCATATAGATAATTTCCTAGAGAAAATGGGAGCAAGGGGCTCAAACGTAGGAGGGTGACTACTTTGAAACCATTTTCCCCAATGGCTTTATCAATGGCAGCGAATTTCTTGTTTCCTTCTACGAGCTTAAGAATACGCTCACGAGCAAAATACCGAGCAATCAAAAAGGCAACACTAGCAGCCACCTGAAATCATTGGAGATGATAAGCTAAAATTTAGCAGGCATATGCTATGTTTTACTAGCACCAAGATAGACTCACCGTTCCACTTATGGAAACTATAACCGTCCCAATTACAGAGCCAAAGAGTAGTCCTGCTGACATTGTTAACGGAATGGCGGGAATTGCAAGGATCTAAAAGGTAAAAAATCATACCATAAATTTCATAATGGGTAGTAATAAAACTTGAAACACAAAATAGGCACCATGAAAGTATCTCTGCAAACTCCATATGGGATACTAAAATGTGCTAGAGCAACTAGACAGGAAAACAATATTCATACTATCAGCATATATGCTGTAGGCCTTGGCAAGAATAGTATTTTAATGGACTATACAAATATATTTTTCGGTTGCTAAACGTATTTTAAAAAATAGTGAAGATATCAACTTTGTTTTCCATTAAATTACTTGTTTTCAAATTTCTGTTTTTGGATCACCAACCAAACACACCCGAAGTTTTCTACCTCGCTTGAACCTAGGATCTTGGAAAGCAACTCCAAACATTCCAATTCCCAAGTTCTCACCACTAAGGCCAGCCTTTCATTGGAATTAGTAAATACTTTAATAATGGAAGGCAAATTTCCTACACGTATTTAATAAAGAAAAAATTCTGTGTATACCTCCAATCCTGCATACACTGCTACAAATAGAGCATATCCTGCTGGACCATATCCTGTTCATCAAAAGCTCTATGTTATCAATTGCATGAATTGGGATCCTTAAGAGGAATGGAGAGCTCCTCATAATTCAATATATCCCTTTCCTTTGATAATGGATGCTAAATAATTAAAAAAAAAAAAAGAAATGGTAGCTAAATTAAAGAAGAAACATTTATCATAGTACCAAACATGCTTTAACATGAATAAAAGACAATTATTAGATTTTGGAAACAACAACTAGAAAGTAGATAGCTGCAGATGGAGATAGATGATTAAGTTACTCCACAAAAATACAGTGATAGTGAACAGATAACCAATTTAGTCAATCGGTTCTGTTTAAAAAGAGCCAAGTTAAACTTTAACCATCATTATTTTCAGCTCTGTTCTTTTGCATCAGCTTTGGCCAAAAACGATCGACCGCTGGTGTAGTCGGCCAATCAGAGTTGTAGAACCTTCCAAAACTGTTGAGCTCTGACAGACAAAAATCGAATTTTTGGTGGTTGGCGTCGGTTTGAGCTACAAACTGACACCAACTGACCAATGATCACCCCTAATTCCACTATTCCAGCATTCTGTAGCATAGTTAAAATTTTTCTAAAATTGATAGAAGAGAAATCTATAAGAGTGAGTTTGGGATGATCTTGAAAGCAGTGTTTTCAACTAAAGCAGTTTCCTATAAGCATGCTGAAATTTTTTTTGGAAGAAGTTCTACTTGTACTTAAAAGTTAGAATCTCTAAAACCATGAATTGAAAAGCATTTTCAATATTTTAAAACCCATACCAAAATCACCCCTAAAATCATACTTCCACACAAATTGAGGTTTCGATTACAAAAGGAGGAGGAGGAAGAATGGTAAATGATTGTCAAACAAATAGAATCTGCAAACAGAACTTCCCAACAAGAATTTAAGAAAGAAACAACCTCCCATTGCGATAATTAATGCATAATTCAGACCAATTCAAACAGCAATGAGCATACCCCCAAAATAATCGAACATTCCACAAAGAATTAACAAATCCAATCTCCCATTCGCCAAAAAAACACACAACCCATCACAAAATTACCATCAATAAACGTGGAGAACTGATTCAAGAACGCATTGATCGGATCCCTGTACACATATCCCGCAAATGCAAACCCACCAATCACACCAACAAGCAAAACACCGGCCAAGAGGGTGCCCTTAACCGCAGTGTCGCCCTCCAAAGCGGCACCATCTCCCTCCGCCGAACCCTTATTCCCTTTCTCGCCGTCGTCGTCGCCCTTGGGGCTAAAGAGCCACTTGAAGCTCTGGGGGGCGCCGGTGGGGGCCTTCTGAAGAGTGGGCTTCTTGGATTGCTTGAGAGAAGAACAGGGCTTGAGGAAGTGGAATCGGTTGTTGGGTCTGAAGCTGAAGAGGAAGGAGGAGGAGAGAGGGGGAGAGAAGTGGAGACATGGCGGTGGGGCTGAAGATGGCGGCCGGAGAGGGCGCATTATAGAGAGGAAGAGGGATCAGCTCATCAATGGAGCTGAAGCTGAGGGATAAGGGGGAAACGAGAAGATTCTTCTGCAACTTTTTTTTGGGATTTTTGGGATTTTTGGGATTTTGCTCCTTGTTCTTGTTGTTCTTCGATTTTTCTGCTGAGTTTATTTGTGAATTATTTGGATGGGAAAATGGAGAAGATTTTGGGATTATTTGACGTGGGGCAATCTTGAACATATGAATGAATGAATTTTCTCGAAGGGGAAGAAAATTTGTAATTTGGATTTTGGAGGTTAATTTTTTTTTTCTCTTTTTTTTTCGGAGGGAAAAAAATGGGAAAAATGTGGTCGGTTCGGTTAGGTGGGTACATGTTTTGACTAAATATCAAGCTTTTGATCCAATAATTTAAAAATATTTATTTTAGTTAATATATTTTAAAAATAGTTTATTTTAGTCTGATCTAAGTAATATATTAATGACGTGGCATTTCTAAAAGGGAATTATAAATTATTTTTTGGTGTTAGTATTGGTTTACATTTACGGTTTTTGTTTCTCTTTTCCAATTTTCTTAAGAAATCTAAACATTTTACGATTAAACTATGTTTATTGTTTATGTTTCTATTTTTATGGAAATGTTCTCAAAATTATATAGAAATTTAGTAAACAACCAAAACAAGTCTCTTTGTTTTCATTTCTAATTTGTTCCAAAACATAAATAAAAATATTGGTTTATCGCATTTGAATTCATGGATGTTAAGATCATGCAATTCATTTTTCTTTATGAAGAAACAGAAACAAGAAACAAGACACATGATCGCTATCAAACAAGTCCTAAAATTAAAATATATATTGGTTCAAAAAATCATTTAAATCCATCTTTGGTCGACATGTCAATTTAAGAAAAGAAAAACCAACATAATAATACTTTCTTTCTTGTGGTTCAAAATACATTTTTGGTTATGTTTGACTATGAAAATAATGACATGGCAACTAATTACAAATTATATTAATATAATATTATTTGTTGGTATTACACCATGAGTTGGCATCTAAGTGTAAAAAAGTAAAATTGTAATATTTTCAAAATATATATTAAATTTATAAATGTTTCGATCCTGTTCCCAGCGAAATTTCTAAGAAATAAATATTTATCGCAAATTCATAATGACATCTTGCGTATTTTCTTTTGAAAGTGCTATATTTTTAAAAATATAAATTCCTCCACACGTTTAAAAAATAATTAAAATTGAAAAGAATAATATAATATTCTTCTCCAAGATGCTTGGGGATTTGATGTTATTTTCGTTTAGCCATCTGCTATTGGTGGTCCAAAGGGTTTAGCAAGGAAACACAATATGCAATCTTAATTTTATTTCTATGTGCAAACCAGTGAAACTGTAATGATATTATTTATAATTTGCAGTTTACATCTTATTTTGTTGCGCATAATTCAATCTAAAAATAGTGAGTTCGATTCTAAACCCCACGTGCGTAAAAAAGAAAAAGATGATTCGATCCATTTAACTTAGAAAAATTTAAATGGATACCAATTTACATTGCTATTGAGACATTTTTACATAATTCAATTTTTACTCTCCTATATCACTTATTTACATCTAATCAATTATTTATTAATATTACGTCTATCAGTGATATACTATTTCACTAATAGATTATATACATCTATTATTGATAGATTATATTAGTGATAGACGTTTATCACTGATGTGGCCTATCAGACACTTATCATTGATAGATATCTCATATTGATAGACTATATAATTGATAGATGCCTATACTATATTATCAATGTATGCCAAAAGCGAGCATTGCTTAGCGGTAATTGATATATATCTCAAATCGAGAGGTTGTGAGTCGATATAGCCTATCATTGAACGATGTTTTAAAACTTTTTTTCCTACTATATTTACAAATCCAAAACCCAACCCTATTTAAACTCTATATTCTACCCCTGAACTCTACATAAAAGATTATTTTAGTCATCTTTTATCCTCTTCCTAAATTGTTCAAAAAGAATCTGAACACACACAAATATTTGGACTCATAGGTAGGAGACTAAAGCAGTCGAGTTCTAAAACAGTTAAATGATAATATGATAGGAACATTGATTAAAACAGTTAAATGATAATATGATAGGAACATTGATTAAAACAGTTAAATGATAATATGATAGGAACGTTGATTAGAAATATTAATAGGATAGTAAGGGTACATTAGTAATTACCCAAACAAGTTGTAAGTAGAGATTTGTTGTAAATAATATAGTGAGAGGAAGGAATGAAGCAGATAATTGTTTAGTTAGTTTAGACTCAAGCGGAGAAGTTCCAAGTACCTCGAGAATCCTTGGCAGCTATTATACTGCTTTACCATTCTAGTTCCTTTTGTTCTGTCAGATAAATGAGAAATTAGTGAGAAGAACTAAAATGGTTTTTTATACATAATTTGGAACTGAAACAAAACTATACCATTGGCTATAGAACACCCACAATCCAATCCACATCACATATCAGAAGTTTTCGTCTCCTACTCCACTTGAAATGATTCTCTATTTTATACATAATACTTGAGGAACTGAACTAGACTAGACCGTTGGATGAAAACTAGGGGTGTAACTGGGTCGGGTCGGGTCAATTTTTAGGCAAAAGAGGAAAACCGAATCGATTCCTTGCACCCCTACTGAAAATGGAGGGGAAAAAGAAGCATATAAAGCCATATCTTGGGATGACGTTGGATAAATAGGACACAAACAAATTTAGTTCACGGTACTCATGAGTGACTCAAAAATAGTTCTAATTTGTTGAGGCAAGTACATACCTTAATCTCTCAAGCGAGTGAGGATCAATTTTCATTCAGCTATCTCCGATCCATTCTTTCATCATGTAGATGCAATGTAGTGGGAAGGGAAGGAGAATTTGCTTTCTGCAAGCCACCGAGGAACTTCTCAAGCCTTTCATGGAGACCAGCTTGTAGTACCTGAGGTGAAAGAAGCTCCGGCTTTTCAAGAGCTTTAACGGTGGATGTTGCTGCAACGTTAACCTGTAACGAAAGGAAAATCAAGAATAAGCGCATCTGCACTTTCTTTCACACAATGTTTTCAGAAAAACGTCCAAAACTGCTCCACGGTTTATGTTGAAGGAATTGTGCATCCAAGAATATGAAATCCTTCTCTTAAAACCTTGATTAAACATGAGGAACCTGTTAAGGACAACGGTACCCCGAGTACCCCACGTATCTCCACAATGGTATGATATTGTCTGCTTTGGGCATAGCCCTCACGGCTTTGCTTTTGGTTTCACCCAAAAAGCCTCACACCAATGGAGATAATTGTCCTCTCTTATATACCCATGATCATTCCCTTCCTAGCCAATGTGGGACTTTGTTTGCAATCACCTTACAAACCCAACAATCCTCCCCTCGAACAAAGTACCACCGAGACTCCCTTCAAGTAGTCACTCATCCGTCTACTCTCGGACCCGAACGAGAGCTTGCTCCTATCCAAGGCTTCTGGGCACAACCTGATAGAGCACACCTACAGATTACACCATGACCACACCTTTCGAGACTCACCACTTCTTTGTTCGGCACTCGAGGATTCACCGACACAGCTAAGTTTAGACCATGGCTCTGATACCACTTGTTAAAGACAACGGTACCCCGAGTACCCCACGTATCTCCACAATGGTATGATATTGTCCGCTTTGGGCATAACCCTCACGGCTTTGCTTTTGGTTTCACCCAAAAGGCCTCACACCAATGGAGATAATTGTCCTCTCTTATATACTCGTGATCATTCCCTTCCCTAGCCAATGTGGGACTTTGTTTGCAATCACCTTACAAACCCAACAGAACCACCCAGAGAGAATTTTCCTACACATTATGAGTTGGGACTAATTAAAAAAAAACGAGTACCAAGACATTAGGAAAAGCCAAAGGTCCTTCCCCTTATTTGATATGAGGAATCACCCCAACTGATGACACTTATTTCCTTAATTTTAGAAGTTGTGGAAAGTCGAGTTCCTGAAGAAGGGGAGGGTTTTTTGTGGCTAGTTGCTCTTTGAAAGGTCAGCACCATTGATTGATCTCGAGTCCTCTGATATGGTTCTTCATCCCCAATGGTGTGTTCTTTCGCAGAATATGAATTATTAGAAAAAATTTTATTTCTTGAAGAGTTTTTCAAAGGAATATAACAGCGAAAGTAGCCGTAGACCAATTTAAGCCAATCTTCTCTACATACAACACAAAACACAAGTTCTTACCCTGATATCCCCAAACCGCTTATTATCCTCATATTTAATCCTTACGTGCTCCCCTAGGCCCCAAGTAACTTCCACTGAAGTCATTCCCACAGCTAACCTGAACTAACAGATAGGATAGAAGTAACAAAACTAACTTGTAGGAGTTACATTCCCATTTTTATCCCTCCTAGAATACATTTCTCAATTGGCGATCCAATAGAATCAATCTCCTTAAGTGTCCTTTTGCTCTAAACCACTAGTGAAGTGAAGACGGGAGAACTTTTGGGTGTTCTGTTGCACTGCCTTATATTTCACTTGATAAGATGGAGGAGACTGTCTTACACACCCAAGGATAGAGGGAGACTATTATAGCAAACTGGAGGGTTCTTTCGAGTGTCGACGGAGGACGTTTCGGATTCAGCTCACTTTCACATATCTAGTTGCGTCCATGTATCTAATTTTCTTTGTAAACTTCCTCTTTTCTTTACTAACAAGTGAAGCTCCTTGTTAAAGTTAGAACTCAAATAATTTTTCACATCGAAAGATGTAATATGCATTACATGTAACCTAAAAGCTACAGTTCATTTAGAATTGCAACTTCCTGAACATTGACAGTGAATTTATTTTCGCAACTCTTTCTACTAGGAGGGAGGTTTCCTCTTCCTATTCCTCCCTTTCTGCACTTTTTCAGTTCTGATCCAATTCAATTTTTTTTGTCTTTTCCCAAGAGAGAAAATAAAACAAAACAAAAACAATAACACTGGATAAAGTTAGAACCATACCATCTGTGAGACTGAGCTAACCAGAGTTTTCGCCAGGGGCACTATGCAAAACCTATAAAACAGAAGTCTAGTTAATGGATATCTGCTTGATTCATAAGAAACTTTTAGAAAATTAAACTACAAAATAAGAGAGAGCACAAATGCATTAATCAAACGAAAAATAGAACAACATTTCTCATAATGAACAAGAATTAACCCAAAAATTCGAAAAAGGAGCCTCTCTCTCATTCATCTATAACTGAAAATCAACACACGCGTTCTCGATTTCATCGATAAAAAAGGGAAACAAAATTGAAAAGGAGACATATATATATGCAAAGAGACGCGCATACATTCCTCGGCCACCGGCTAGAGCTTCGTGGGAAGGGTTTCTCCATTCATCAATCCTACAAAACATAAGGAAACATGATGAAAATTGAAATTACAGATTAAGAGATTGGGGAACTGAAAGCGAGAGAAAGGAGAAACTAACACCCAACCGTAGCGGCGGTCGAAGAGAAGGCGTTTTGAGGCTCTGCATCCGTTGGAATCCATTACACTTTATCCGTCTTTTTCCCTTACAATTGTTTGAGTTTCAAGCAAAATGTTTTCGAACGGAGACTTTGTACAAAATTCAATAAATTTAAGTTAAATAAAATGGCCAGCTGTGCGAGTCGGTTCAAGGGTTGGGTTCGAATTTAATATGGTTTTGGATTAAAGAGAAAACAATAATTAAAAAAAAAACTTACCTCCCCCATCTTAATCCTCTGCCTCCCACCATCGACGTCGTCGTCTCCAGCACCACCTCCATCTCCGGCACACCATGCACCAACGCAACGACAATTTCATTTTTCTTTCGCTGATCTATTATATTAATTCAACACCACACACTCATCTGGGGCTTTTTCCTTTTTTTTATAGGCTAATTCGAGAATTTCTAAAATGGAAGTCGGATCATTCTTCGTCTTTCCTGGCTAGCTTGCTTCTTCTTCTTCCATTTCTAATACCCATTTTTTTCATTAATATTGACCGACGAAGCAGGGGCTCTTCGGCGGTGGCAGGAAAACTAGAGTTGCAGTCGTCGTCGGTGCAGGAGACAATGGCATCGGTGGTGTAGTGAGCTTGGACGACTTAGACAACAACCTCAGTGGTGGGAGACTTGAGAGAGTCAAGATGGGGGAGGTAATTTTTTTAATTATTATTTTTTCTTTAATCCTAGACCGGTTTAAGTTTGAACCACCCTGACATTGAACCGACTTGCACACTGGCTATTTTATTTGTTAAAACTGTAGGCCATCAACAGATTTTGTTATATTTTTAACACAATTTATATATTAATTTTAAATTATTCAAAGTTGAGTGGGGCTCGAGCCCCATATAATCCCAAGGTACAGCTACCTTTGATCCTCCTGGATAGATTTTGAAGTGGAAAGAGAGATATTTTTAACACAATCTCCCCAAAGTCTTTCAATCTTGAACTTTAGTATTGATTTTGGATCCCGACTCTGTCGATGTCGATTGATATTTGAGGAAAAGTCATTAAAAAATAATAAAAATTATTTTAATTAGTAAATAAATTTTAATTATAGTTTAATTGATAGACCTGGTTTTATATACTGTTAATATACCTTATTTGAATGTTGATATACTTGAAATTGTTGATGTACTTATTGAGAGAGAAATAAGAAAGTGGGGAAGTAATGATTTGATTCATTAGTGTTCCATATAAATACATACTATGATACTAAAAATAAACATAACTATCTCCACATAATTAGCTACTCAACTAACTCATAAGAATAGCAACTTAGACTTGACAACAACTAAAAAAGGAATATCAACAACTTCCTAAAAACTAGGTCTTTGACCAAACCAATTCAAAACTAACATTCAAACTTTGTATTTGTAGCTTTGAGTTAACTAACATTCTCCTCCTGACTCAAATACTACAAACACCCAACTTGCTCCTAAGAGCTTGAAAACGATCCACATTAAAGGACTTAGTGAAGATATCTGCTATTTGCTCCTCTGAGCTGCAATGCACCAACTGAACTTCTCCTTCCTTCTGCATCTCTCTAAGAACATAATACTTGATCTTAAAGTACTTGGTCCTTCCATGAAAAACCAGATTCAATGAAATAGCTAGAGTGGCTTGATTATCCACAAACACCTTCACACTCTCTTCTTGCTTTAGATGCAAGTCATGCATCAACTTCTTCAGCTAAACAGCTTGGTTGACTGTTGCTGTTGCTGCAATAAACTCAGCTTCTGCAGTTGACTGAGCCACTATATCTTGTTTTTTTGAACACCATGAGAAACACCCTGAGCCAAAAGTGAAACAATAGCCAGAGGTGCTCTTCATATCATCTAATGACCCAGCCCAATCACTATCTGAGTAACCAGTGTACATGATGTCAGGCCTAGTGGATGTGAGATACATAAGACATCCCACTAGACTTCTGTACACATTCTCGTCTGCAGGTTCCTCCTCATCATCCTTCTGCAACTTCTCCTTTTGAATCATCGGAGTGTTCACACTCTTACACTCCTCCATATTGAACCTCTTCAATATCTCTCTCATGTACTTCTTCTGATAGAGAAACACTTCATTCTGCCCTTGTTGAATCTCCATGCCAAGGAAGTAATGCATCAGACCTAGATCGGTCATCTCAAACACCTTCATCATTTCTTGCTTGAACACCTCTATCTGATTATTATTACTTCCTGTCACCAGCAAGTCATCTACATAAAGAGATACAATCACAATAGCAGTACCTGATTTCTTCACATAGAGTGTGGATTCACTCAGACTCTTCACAAAACCCAAGCTCAGCAAGTGATTATCCGTCTTGCTGTACCATGCCCTAGGAGCTTGCTTCAACCCATAGAGAGCCTTCTTCAGTAAATAAACCTTCTGCTCTTGCCCTGGTGTGATGAACCCGTCTGGTTGCTCAACGTAGATCTCTTCTTCTAACATTCCATTTAGGAATGCCGACTTCACATCTAGTTGATACACCTTCCATCCATGCTGAGCTGACACAGCCAGTAACATCCTGATTGTGTCCATTCTTGCAACCGGTGCAAAAGTCTCAGAGAAATCAACTCCCCAGACTTGTGCATACCCTTTCACCACTAACCTGGCCTTGAGCTTGTTCACAGAGCCATCTGGATTTAATTTAGTCTTGAAAACCCATTTGACTCCAATCACCTTTCTGTCAGTAGGCTTCTTTACTAGCTCCCATGTCTTATTCTTCTCTATCATTCTCAACTCCTCCTTCATTGCCTCCATCCAATTTTGATCTTTTTGAGCTTCTTCAAACCCTGCAGGCTCCAACACAGCTACGCTGCTTCTTTCATACACCTCAGTCAGTAGTCTAGTCCCTCTCACTGGTGCATCATCAACTAGTTCATCAGGCTCCAGAGAGACTTCTTGTTGCTTCATCTCTACTTCTTCTGTCCAGTCCCACTCTTCATCCTCCAAAAATTGAACATCTCTACTAATCACCATCTTCTTTGTGTGAGGTTGATAGATCTTGTAGGCTTTGGACACCATGCTATAGCCTACAAAGATTCCTGGTTCTGCCTTCTCACTCAACTTGTCTCTCTTCACCTGTGGAACATAAAAAAAACACAAACAACCGAACACCTTCAAATTTGTCAGTTTTGGTTTAGTATCAAACCAAGCTTCATAGGGGGTCTTCTTCTCCAAGACCCTTGTAGGTAGTATATTCAATAGAAAGACTGTTGTGTTTGCTGCTTCAGCCCAAAACTCCTTTGGCAAAGTCTTCTCATGCAACAAGCATCTTGTCATCTCCATAATACACCTGTTCTTCCTTTCACTAACTCCATTTTGTTGTGGAGAATATGGAGCAGTGAGTTGATGTTCTATCTCAGCTTCTTCACAGAAGGAATTAAACCTTTGTGATGTATATTCAGTCTCATTGTCGGACCTCACCACTTGAATCTTACAGCCACTTTGATTCTCAACCCATCTTTTAAACTTTAGAAACACTCCAGCTGCTTCAGATTTCTGCTTCATGAAATATATCCAACACATCCGAGTATAATCATCAATAAAGATAATGAAATACCTGCTACCATTTAGTGAGAGAGTTGGTTGAGGTCCACACAAATCAGTGTGGATGAGCTGTAGCTTCTCGGTTGCTTTCCAAACTGACTTCTTGAATGACAATCTTGTTTGCTTCTCTGTCAGACAAGTTCTGCAGTTTGTTTTCAGCTCCTCCAGAACCGGTACTCCTATTGCCATCTCATTTTTCTGCAGATACTGCAACCCCTTCTGATGAAAATGCCCCAACCTCTTGTGCCATAACTCAGTGTCATTCACTTGACACTTGAAAGCTATTTGCTCCTTCTCGAATGGATCTAATGAAAAGCTCTTGTGCTGCATCTTTATTTTGAACAACTCATTTCCACTGGAATCAGAAATGAGGCACTTCCCGTCTTCAAACAACACTTTAAATCCCTTATCTACAAGTTGACCAACACTTAATAGGTTTTGATCAATCTCAGGAACAAACAACACTTCACTGATCAACTTGGTTCCAGCACAGCTCTCTATTGACACTGTGCCCTTCCCTTTCACTTCTAGATACTCACCATTTCCTATTTTCACCCTTGACTTGAATGATTTGTCAAGGTCCTTGAACAACTCTTTGTCACTTGTCATATGATTGGTACACCCACTATCAACCAACCAACCATTACATTGATTGGCCGATGAGAAACAGGTAGCCACAAAGAGTTGATCTTCTTCTTGCTGTACTGCAGCATGTGCTCCTCCTTGTTGTTGAGTCTTGGCACCTTTACAAAACCGTTCAATGTGTCCCAATAAATTACACCTTCTACACTTCACATCTGACCTTCTCCAGCATCTGAAGTGTGGATGGTTGTGCTTCCCGCAGTGCTTGCATGCACTACCAACATCCTTTGCAGCAGATTCTGAGCTACTGCTGCCACTCGCCTTCTTCCCTTTCCACTTCTTCTCTCTTCCACCTTCTCCCTGCTGCATTCTAGCTTTCAGTGCCCCCTCAATGCTTCCTTCTTGCCTCATCAACCTCCTCTGCTCCTGTGTTTGCAAAGCACTAACAACTTCTATCACTTTGAGCTTGGAGAGGTCTTTAGTATTCTCTAAGGAAGCAATGGTTGCTTCATATCTCTCAGGTACTGAAACCAAAATCTTCTGAACCAATCTATTGTCAGATAGATCAGTTCCTAATGCTCTTGCCTTGTTAGCAATCCCGATCAACTTGTCTGAGTACTCTTTGATGGACTCAGAATCCTTCATCTGCATTCTCTTGAATTCCCTCACCAAGTTCAACACCTTCATGCCTTTAATCCTCTCATCACCTTCATACTCACTTTTGAGGAACTCCCAGATCTCCTTTGCTGACTTCAATGCCATAATTCTGTTGAATATGGCGGGAGACACAGCTGCATATAGGCAAGCTCGAGCCTTTGCCTTCCTGGTGACCCTCTCCTTGTGAGTCTTGATCTGATGCATTGTTGGATTATCAGGAAGTGGAGCAATTTCATAATCTTGCTCAATTGCTTCCCAATAATCACAACTCTCCATGTGGGCTTGTATTCTGATTGCCCATGCTTGATAGTTTTCACCATCAAACACAGGTGGAGCCAGTGAAGAAAGATTGTTTGATCCTAACTCCATTGGACAAAACTCTCACAGGTGTATCACTTAGTTTCTCTCGAAAATATCTCACTAGTCCTTACTCACAGACCCCTTAAGAATTTAAGGCTCTGATACCACTGTTGATGTACTTATTGAGAGAGAAATAAGAAAGTGGGGGAAGTAATGATTTCATTCATTAGTGCTCCATATAAATACATACTATGATACTAAAAATAAACATAACTATCTCCACACAATTAGCTACTCAACTAACCCATAAGAATAGCAACTTAGACTTGACAACAACTAAAAAAGGAATATCAACAACTTCCTAAAAACTAGGTCTTTGACCAAACCAATTCAAAACTAACATTCAAACTTTGTATTTGTAGCTTTGTGTTAACTAACAGAAATGAATGTCGAATACGTACCAATGATATAATTGAATGTCGATATGTTATGTTTTGCTCCAACAAAAAAGTCTTCTCGAATTGTCTTCTCAAACAACTAGATCATATTTGGCTTCAAGAAGGGCTGCAGGCCATCTCTGCATTACTTTCTTCTGACGGTTGGTTTGAGTTTTCTAAGTTTGTTATTTTGTTTATGCTTTCTTTGTTGTGAAATAAAAAAAAATATATTACTTTTTTTTGGGCCATCTTTTTTTTTCTCTCGTTTATATGAGATTTTTCCCTCTTAGAAATCTTCACAACCTCTTCTCTAACATCATGTCTTTCACAACCTCTTCTCGTTTAGGCAAAAATTTCATCTAAGAGGTTGTGAAGTTTTTATTAGAGAAAGGTTAAAGAAAAAAATGAATAGGTAAAAAGTAATTTATGAGTCAACATTTTATCATAAAATGGTAAAAAGAAACACACATCTATATTTATAATCTATATATAGATCTATAATCTATATCTATAATGTATAATATATTAAAATGTACGGACGTGGAAGAAACATTTATTGGACGATTTTAACGGTGATTATTTAGATAATACTCAATTTATCTTTAGTTTCATTTATGTTGTCCCACCACTCAAAATTTTCTCTCTCGTGAAACCCTCCCTCCCCTCTATCCTCACCCCATCAAAATTTCATCTCTCCTCCTTAATATTATTTTTCATTAACTCTATCCCTCACCTCTCTCTATCCATCTAAATTCTTCCTTTTTTAGTCTCTCCCAATGCTCTCATTGTGGCAGGTCGTTCTCAGAGGAAATAGTGTACCTGATGACAGGTGTGGAATGTCCCTTTTATAAGCAGGCAAGGAGACAAAGTCGTTGAGGTTGTTACGACCAGCGGTTACGGCTGTTGGGCCCCCAGGTCGGTGGTCGGACATGAGGTCGGATCCTTTAGGTCGGTAAGTATGTTCCTTCCATCTCAGCTCGGTCTGGATCACTAGTGGGTAGATCCGTTTTAAAATATGGTTGCTCCGAACCGAGTTCATGCCTACACTGTTGAGTTTGATTTTTTTTGACCTCCAACAAGTTTATTAATATTAGCACTAAAAATTCCTAATGTTACAAAATCCTTCAAATTACTAAAAACTCTTCTAATTATCTCTTTCAATTTTTTGGATTAATAAAAAGTTACGCTTTAAAAATTCTTAACCCTTGACAAATAGTTAATAATATAATAAAATAAAAAAATTACTCCATATATTAACATTAAAAAATATCAATGTTACAAAACTACTTCAAACTATCTCTCAATTAATTTGGTCATAAATATAATTGATTTAAACAAATCTCACACCGTCCTAATGTAACAACAATGCTAATACATATTCTAACAATTTAAATAGGTTAAAAGAAAATTGTCTTATCCTATTTTAAAATTGAGCATAAAACTATCTTCTATTTTAATATTAAAGCATAAAACTAACTTATCCTATTTTTAAATTTATTATATATTTATTAAAAAAATATTTTATTTGAGTAATCGATCAAGACAGACACATCACATAAAATAAATAAGAGAGATAATTAGAAGGTTTTGAATCCAATTAAAGAGAATATGGAAGGTCGTGGGGAGACAGCATTAATAGAGACTTAAAAGAAGGAGGAATTTATATGGGTAAAGAGGGAGGAGAGAGGAAGATAATGAGAAGAAAATTAATGAGAGATGAAATTTTGATGATGGGGAAGAGAGTTTTGAGGTAGAGGAGAGAGAAAAAATAGAATTCGGAGAGGTGGGAGAACGTACATGACTTTTCATTTTCTTATTTTGAACTAAAATTATCACTATATATACATGGTTCTAAAGCAATGCTTAGAGCCAAATAATATTCTTCAAATTTTTTGTTTATTCTACGTTGTCAATTGTTATATCATTATATGTTTTGAATAGTACATGAAGTAAAGGTACAAAATTCATCTTAATGTATCTTTATTTAGTAAGAAACCAGGTATCTGACCAATTTTTTTCTTTCTTTTGGCAGAGCAAAATACAACAAATATAACGTAGAGTTGTGTTGTTAGTTCGTGAGAAAATAAAGCATTTGGATATGAAATTGGGGCTAGGTATATTTGGGTATGGCTCCAGTTATTGGAAATATTTTACTTTTTTGAAGTTTTAAGTTTAATTCTAGAGGGAAGAGCAATAACCAATGTCTTAGAAAACCAAGTTAGCTATTAATTGGATGAGAGCTTTCTTGACCTATGGCTTTCCTCTCCACGATATATTCTCAAAATAAACCGCCATTGAGATTTCAAGTTTGCAACGATTTATATATTTTTAAAAATAATTTTTTCAGTAATCTTATTTTAATATTTAGTCGTTGAACGTTTAGAAGTTTGAATTATATTATTGAATTTTAAATTATACTTATATTTTAAAATATCTATCAAATATTATAGTATTTTGTTTATACTATAATATTTGATAGATGCTCAACCCTTTTCGAAGTAAAATTAACATTAATATATGAGAAAATAAAATTGAGATACAACGTGCACAACACCTATTACAATACTAGTTAAAAAAAAAAGATGTAGATTTATGAAACCAAAACTTATAGTTACAAAAATGCCAAAGTTCCCCATTTTTATCAGGAGTGTATTAGCTTTTACCTTAAACTTTCCAATTTTTCTAGATAGATTCTTACCTTTTTAAACTTTCAATTTTATTAAATCAAATTTTACTATTGCAATTTTTACTTCCAATTTAATTTATGCTAATTAAATTTAACCAAAAATAGGCAAACATAAAAAAAAAACACCTATTTTATGCACAAAATCGACCGATGAATAACTTTGTCAAAACTCAGCCAATTAAAAAAAAAAGAAATGAAAGTCTAACTCTATCATTTTTTTTAAGGAACAGCTATCATTGTTATTCTTTGAAATCTGTCAACTTTGTACTAGTTTACCTCGGTTGCAATAGGTGCTAAGTCTTAGGGGATTGAACTCTTTTTTTTTTTTTCCAAGAAAATACATAAGATTTTTCTTTCAAAATATACAACGTGTAAAGGTGGGAATTGAACACCTATTTCAACTTACTACGATGGTTACTCAAGTATCGGCCATCGAATCAAAATGGAGGGAGAAATCGCGGTGGTTGTAGCATAGGATTTGTTGGCCGATCAAATTCAAAGCATGATTGGTGTATGCCCTAAGTTCGTTCGTGACGTAAAAATGAACTTAATATGCACCAATGTGTACTTTGTCATAAAAATTGACATTCAAAACTTTATCATTTCTTGGCCACCTATTTGTTCTTAAACTAGGTATGTAATGGATAAATACGAAAGGATCAGTTTAATACAGTACAATATGGACAGAGTTGGAGTTGGTGACATAGCATGTTTTTTTTTTTGGGAGTTGGAGTCGGTGACATAACATGTTGATACGATCCACTTTGTAATTGTTATAAATGGTCCTTATCTAGATCATTCATGTGGTGACATGTAAATGGAGGTATCGTATATAATGGTACTGCATAAGACTAGGCCACAATGTGTCATATACTTGACCGTTAAAGAAAATACAAACCATCACTAAGGATAATCATATACTCGTTTGATCTTAATCTCAAGTATTCTATGAATTTTTGCCTATGCGGGTATGTTGTTTAATTTACATGCATGAGGATGACTTCACTTTCACCCAATAAACTTTGTTTTTGGAGAACGCATTCAAGTAGAAGCTGGAAAAGTTTATGTAAAAAATGGAATTCACAATCATCAACAATGAAACGTGCAAAGTGCACTCATCTTTCTTTTAAAAGTTCTGGTTCGGGGTTTGGATAACAAGTTACCTGTCTTCTTCAATTAGCACTACTATATGAGAATAAATGAAACTTCGTAGGTATATAGGCATGTGTGTGGCGAGCCTGCGTGTCCCACGTTTGTGTCCCATGGTTCCTTGAATGCCAGCCGCATAGAGGAATGCCATCAACTAAAGCGTTATCGGCCACAAACCACTCGTTGTACTAAAAAAATGCCTATTATTGTTTCTTTTCCATGTTTTGCTTACGAAGATTTGGAGTGAATGAATATACTTTTGTTAGGATAAAATCCTTGTTTAATTTATGTTCATACTCATCTATGTTTCAAATATCAAGATCTCAATTTTATAAAGATGTCAATAGAATTGAAATGTTGAAAAATGTCAATGTTGATAGGTATTTTTGGAAAAATTATAAAAAATAAATCATAAATATTTAAATTATCAAATAAACATTCCACTACATTTAAATAAACTAAAAAAATTTATTATGTATTTAAATAACTTTATTATTAATATTATGTCAACATATTTTGTCAAGTTTTTTGCAACACTACTTTTTTTTTTTTTTTTTGAAATTGCAATACTACCTCTTATATCTGTATCAACCTATCCACATATGAAAATATAAATAAAAATGTCAGAAGAAAATCTAATACCGTGACATTTTCATGGTATATCAAAATATCAATTAATCTTTGTATTAAGATTCAAGATTTTTTATTTATAAAACATTGACATGTCCACTAATATTTGATTTCACTCTTGCTTGCAAGCATTGCCCCATAGGAATGCACATAGAATCGAACTAAGATGGTCAACTCGAGTTTAACTCAACTGGTTAAGACATTTATTTATAATCAAAAAGTTATGAGTTCGAATTCTTACCCTTACATGCACGTTGTTGCACTAAAAAAAATGGAAACAAACCTAATCTTATTAGAGAAAAGTAAAAATTCCAAGACAAACAAGAACTTGCATTGGAAACAAAAGGCAGAAGAAAGCATAAGAGAGTCTCACTAAGAAGCAAAAATGAAAAAAAAAAAAAAAGGGACAAGAGAGTTGAAAACCAAACATGAGACTGAGATTATGATGGAGCTCCAAGGTAAGATGCAAGCCGCAAGATGTCACTGAAGATTCCACCTGCTGTCACTTGAGCCCCGGCACCCGGTCCCCGGACGATCAAAGGCTGTTTTCGGTACCTCGTTGTTGTAAAAGCGATGATGTTGTCGGATCCTGAAAGTTGTGCAAACGGGTGATCCTCCTTGTACCTTTGCATCTCGACGAAGCCTCTTTTATTTTCGACATCCACCACCCCGACATATCTCAACACCTTCAGAAAAGGGTCAAAAGCTCCATAAATCACATAAACACAAGATAAACCTCCAACTACAAGTTTATATTTTTTTTCAAATGTTCTATTTTATGATAGAAACTACATAATCGATGTAGTATTGAAATATAAAAGATAAAACAATACAAATAATTTCCAAGTAATTTGAGGCGTTTAGAGTCTACCTGAAGCCTAAACCCACTAAACAATTGACTGTCTTCGTCTCCTGGGCTCCGATTTATAATCAAATCTTTGGCTAATGATGAATATACCCTTAATACTCTAATAATGAATATTCCTAACGGCCCTATTAGGATTCCTACCATTTTGTCCCCAAATTTGGCATAAAATAAACTATTTCAGTCATTACCGTTAGTTTTTTAATAAAAATTTAACAAGAACCTAAATTTGTTTGATAGCTTAGTACATATAACTTCAAATTCTTGTTTACGTAGACATCTATTGAACAGGTCAATGAACAAAAAAAAAAAGTGCTTATTAAATAATTCATCAAATAAATTAATGGCAAAGGACTAAAATTGTTTTTATCAGTGGAATGTTGAACCAAATAACATGAAAATATAAGTATCAGTATGACAATAAAACAGATTATAGCACTAAAAGTTTTCATGGCTAACATACTAATCAAGAGTTTTAGATACTTCACATTATGTAGCAAGTTCCTTAAAAGTAAGTTAACTAGCAGAACTATTTTTTAGATACTCACTTCCCCAGCATTCTCGGCATCCTGTCGTTTCCTTGTCAGATCGGCATCATATTGTGGCAATTGTTGCATAAACTCCTCAGCAGAGTCACTGGCCTATAGGATAATAGAGCTCCAAATCAACTATGAAGTACAAACTTAAAGCATTAAATATAGAATTATATGGTTAAAACTTAAAACAAAAGAAGTTATACTCTTAATGGTTCTGGCACAAGGTTTTCCACTGGGATATCTGCTAGTTCTAGCTTCAAACCAGATTCTCTAGCAAGAATGATCACCTGAAAACAATAAAGGCAACATAAAGCATGAAGGATTTCTATATTTCATGGATGAATCGATCATCGTTTTAAGACTCAAAAACCACCATTCGGGTTAAAATATTCATGGTTTTGGATCTCTCACAGACTATCAGAATTTTTTTTTACCTTTCTGGCAACATCTGTTCCAGATAAATCATCCCTTGGATCTGGCTCAGTATAACCTGCTTGCTTTGCTTCAGAGACTATGTCACTAAAAGATTTACTGCCCGTAAAGTTGTTGAAGATGTAACTCAACGTCCCACTGCAGCAGGAAATCACATAAAAGCAAAGAATGTTAAAATTTCGTAAGGAAAACAACATTACTTTTTGCATGAAAGGAGCCTTATTATCACCCTGCTCCTGAGGGTTGAAGATAGGTGCCAGCACCTTCTAGACAAAGTTCAACATGCAAGGGTTTATTAAGAGGACGTTTTATACTTCTTAACAGGTATATTTTAGTTGCCTTTAATGTCGAGGGAAAGTGACCATGAGAGAGAAATAAAGTAAATTTGTGGCATTTTCGTGCTCTTGCTATTTCTTTTTATCATAGAGACATTTACAGCAGCAGCATAAAGTAGATGTGAAGCATATTGGACAAACCACTTTTTGTATTGCTTCATCTACTTATTGCTCTAGAAATAGGATTAGAATGTGAATCCTAATCTTATAACTTTAGAATGATGCTTTTTTTTTCTCTTTTAATAAATCCATGAGTATTTGGGCCCAACTTGCACGCACCTCAACTACTTACGACCATAATTTACCTTATGTGCATAATTTATTAGGTGAGCAGTTAAAATGGGCCCACGTAACAAAATAAAAAAATAACCACCTTTTTACTTCTTCACTCCGACCCTTCTAGTAATTAAGTCTGGTGGGATCTTGTTTCAGGAAGATTACCCCTCCGCAGATAAGGGTCTTTAAAAGGCACACACATATGCTTTTTCCCGTCAAAGCTTCACCCCCGAAGAAAGGTCACTAGTATTAATATTCTACTCGGTCCCACTTTTTTCAAGATATTTCTTCCCATTAATTTAAAGCTCATGTTTCATTAGATAGAAATCCATCTGCTGGTAAAGATGAGGCCTGGTTTTCCATGAGATGAAGTGCCATCAAGTAGGAGAGTTATCCAAGAAATCCAGGGTTGCAAGTACTTCTAGCTTACTCCAAAGATTAGTAGGTGCAATAAAAGTTTTTGGTGCGTGCGCACAGTTTTTTTAAAAAATAAAATACCCTTGGAAATAAATCTTCAATCCACTATTGCTACACCTCCACCTCTAAAAGCTCTCAACTCCCCAGGGAGATAGGACTAGGAAGTTTACTGGTTGGATGTTTTAGGATAATGGGGAGAAGAGTGGCTGGGACGTTTTAACACACATTATGTACAAATGTTGCTATACGCATAGAATTTTTTTTATATATCCGTGAGTGTTCGGGCCAGCTTATGCGCACCTCGACTAATTTCATGGGGCAGCTGCCTAACCCTACAACATTTGTTGCCTGAAAACATATAGGAATTAATCCCTAAGGTAGGTGGCCATCATAAAGTTTGAACTCATTCCCTCTCAATTTACCCTAGCTCTCCTGGACCAATTAGACACCCATGATGGTTATATGCATAGATTTTTTAAAAGTGCAGAGTATATATGAACATATTGAATGTACAGTGCCAAGGGGGTGAGATTAAATAAGCTTACACCCTAACTTTATGGGGGAAGGAAACTATTTAAGGTGAAGGAAATATAAAGTAAAACTTCATTCAAAGCGAGAAGACAAGTAATGAATATATCAGAACCTGAAAATGCCTTCAATACGCAATATTTTGTCTCCGGTTTCAAGCAAACCACGTAGGGTGCTAATAATTGGTAGACCAGCTCCAACAGTAGCTTCATAAAAGTAATGAGTATAGGACTGTCGTTGAAGAGCTCTCAATTTCAAATACTGGATTGGATAGCAAAGATGTTACAAAAGAATTAGTAAGCCCATTCTAGACAGTGATTTGCAATGTAACATAAAAGACATGGTTTTGATGATCTCATCACATTCTCTTTTCTTCAATTTTTTAGTAAAACAAAGCCAGTACTAAACTGATGTCTCCATGTAAGGTTCGCCAATTTATTCAAATCCTACAAACAATCAACAGAAATTTTGTTTTTCTTCCAAACACGTCTCTCAATACCCCGATCTATCCACCTCAAGGTCTGAAAGTAAACCTAGTGAATTAATAGGTTATCTTTCACATTCTTCAAACAGGAAGGACCTTTACCGTCATCCGTAAAACAATCAGGAACTTGAAATTTTTTCACATTCTATAGCTGTCCAAATACATTAGATTTTTGTCTGTAAAAAAAAGGTTAAGGTAAGAGTGAATTAATTTCCCTATAGGAGATACCTGATCGAGTGGTCCTGAGTTAGCCCTCTTATTTGGAGTAATGACATGAATTCCTTTTCGAAGCCAGTTGTAGTAGTAGCTAGCAACATCAGGATTGGCCGTGCAATCCACCAAAACAGTATTTGGAATAAAATGATTTTGATGCACATGCTGCACAAACTTTTCCATGTCCGCCACTTCACCTCTCTCCCTTTGAAGATCTCTCCAACTAGACAAGTCAAGTCCCCTACAAATAATATATCACAAATAATTGCATTGAGTAAAACGGCAGAACTGTAAACTGAACAGTGCCAGTGCCAAACTTATTTTTTAAAATCTTTTTTGGGAGATAAAGAAAAACCTTTCAATTGATATATATATATATATATATATATATAGTACAACAAATGTGGGGCGATGGGATTTGAACCTCCAACCTCAAGAAAAGGAGTAGAAACTATACTCATGTTAGACAACTTTTCATTGATTTATATGAAGTACAAGAGAAGTGGAATTGCCATCCAACCACCAAAAAAATTATAATAAGCTACCCCAATTGCCATAAATTGAAAGAAAAATTCAATTACAAAAGGATTCCAAGAGAGCATACCAAACATGAGAAGGCCAAGAACAAATGAGAAAGTTGATGAATAGAAGATAAAATGTAGGGAAGAGAAGACCAAAATACAGAGGTCTAACTTTGCTCTATCCAAAATTTCTCTCTATTTCTCTAAGACTTTTCTGTCTCTCCCTCTACATATTTTTTTTCTCTCTAACATATCTCTTTGTAGGTCTAACTTTTCTCATTGTCTCTCTAACTTTTAAAAAATAGAAAACCAAAAAGAATCTAATATGTTTGTTTTCTATTTTTTAAAAGAAAAACAAAAACAAAAGAATGGGCCATCAGACACGTATAACTTTTTTTTTCTTAAAAAAAAAACTACAGAAAGAAAAAAACAAAAGACAAAAAGGTCATCAGACGATGCTTAAATTAGTCCATTTGATTGAAACACTTCAATGCATGTCAATGAATTGGCAAAGGGGTAATGTTTTTGTATTGTACGCTTTTTAAATTTAAAAACAGTAAAGATGTAAATGGAAATAACAACAAATTAACACAAGAAATTGATGATAACCTATGCAAAGAAGTTTTTATGCTAAACTTCAAAATATCAAGACTCCAGGAGAAGGTCCCATGCTAGCCCATTGCCAAAAATGAAAATAGTAATAATACTAATAATAATAATAATAATAATAATAATAATAAAAGGCATACCCTCAGCTTACACATTGAGACCCAACTTTTAAAACAGGGTTTATGTATTATAATAAGAAATGGACACATGATTTTTAGGACGTATTAACATGTAATTTATTTTGACCAGAGCCTCCAAACATAACTTTGCCCATCAACTAAGGAAATTAAGACCAATACTTGTCTAAATAAGCCTTGGTCTTTAACCAACATTGTAAATGGAAGTACATCCATATGAAGGAAAGGAATCCAAATTTAGTGTTAAACTTACTCATCGCACAAGAGCATGCTTCTTGAGCTAATAATTCCCATGACACGCAAGTCAATGTTAAAGTCTTCTTTGAGAACTGACGCCTGACAAATAACAATTCAGAATCAAAACAATGAGGTATAAATAAACTTCTTCCAAACTGTAGTATTGGAAGTGGCACTTTGACCAATTGAAGTCAATATAGGAATGTGTTAATTTTTCACAGTACTTCAGTATCCCATGTTGCAAATGAAGCTGGCGATATTTATAGGTATATAATAATCATAAACACTATACTTTTGATTTAGAGAAAACTTAGGGCCTTACATTTGCGTATCTTGACATATGGTTTGAGTATCCAACTTTTAATAATATTACAAGTTTCAGGCACATTGAAGACACAGAGAGACACACATTAAGAAATGCTCAAGAGTCCAAGACATGGTGTACAAGCTCATGATAGTTCTCATCAAGACCAGAAATATCAAAGAATTAAAAAATAAATAAAACATAAAAACCTGTGGACATCGAGAAAAAAAAGTTTCACCCGCTAAAACTGAACAAAGGAATCTAAGAAGATGACATTACAAATAAAAGACCAATAAACCAGGCTACATATTTTTTATTTTATTGTGGGTCCTTTTTTTTTAGGCTAATTTTAATTTATTCACACTCAACTATTTTCATCATCAGAGAAAACTCAGAAAAGCACTCGGATAAACATATAGGACATCAATTTTCCTATGTAATTAGCCACCAAAATTCTAACTTATAACTTTAAAGGCATCTACATCTGTAACTAATCTCTTTAGCTATTGAAGCAACCCATTGAGGTCATGAGCTTTTTTTTTTCTCTCAATTACTCGTCTTTTTGTCCCGACAAAAAAACTCATTGCTGTTAGTAGCTATGCTATATATCTTCAAAACTACATTATCCAAATGGAAATAAAACCATATCACCAGAAGATTTCACTCATTAAGATTACCTGATCCTTAAGCTGCTCAAGTAGTGTGGCACCAATAAGTCCAGGTCCAATGATTCCCATTGCAATTGTTGTTCTTGAAAGATAAAATCTTGAGTGCACAGCTCTCAAGGCTTTTATACAATCTTCTCGCCTAAGAACTACAGTAATGTTGTATTCAGTGCAGCCTTGAGCAATAGCACGAATATTTATGCTAGCCTGCATCATGACTTGCCATAATTATTCTATGAGATAAAAAAATCACAAAATCATGGATCAAAGGCTATAAAGTTCCGATGCAATTGTAAATTAGAAAAGTGAACAAGTAATTTCTGACCTTTGCCAGCGCATTGAAAAGGGTGGCACTAACTCCAGGAGTACTAGCCATTTTCTGTCCAACTGCTGCCAAAATGCTACAGTTTGGAACAACTGCGACCTGAGGACAGATTATATTCTGATGAAAACCTAAAGCAGGTGCATAGAAACAAAATACCAAAAATGAAGGTTTAGGAGAAGAGTCTCAACCCAAGCCAAAGGGACTTTAAGAACCCCCCTCCAAAAGCATTCTGCTTGGCCTAAAAGCTAACTTCATTTAAATTCTCCCTTTAGGGTGAAGGCTAGTGTTATTTGGAGAGCTGGTTTCTTCACGGTTTTATGGTGTATTTGCCTTAAGAGGAATAATAGAATCTTTAGGAGAGTGGAGAAGTCTTGGGAGGAGGGGTTCTGTCCCTTGCTAGGTTTAGCATCTCACTTTGACTGTTTCAAAGAATTTTGTAATTATTCGTTACGCCTTATTCTTTTGAATTGAAGCCCTTTCTTGTTTTTGTTAAGTTAGTCCTGTTTGCTCCTTTTTGGACGGGCAATTTTGTACGTTGGCTTGTTTTTTGTTGCCTTTTTGCTCTTATTCTTTAGGGTAGGCTTTAACTTGCACATTTTTTCCTTTAATTTTTCTCAATGAATACGCAGTTTCTTGATCAAATTTCATTTTCAACAATGCACACATCTTTCTTTGGTTTAAATTAGGAATACTTGACAGTAATGAGCAGGTGAAGAATTACACTCGAGGTTCTTTCGCTTGGACCTTTTATCCAATCACTCATGCACTCTTATCTTCTTTAACAAAATCCATAGTTCTCATCAAAAGGAAAAATAAGGATAACTGAATCTATATATATATATATATATATATATATATATATATCTTTTTTATATTTATATTTTTTTTATAACCGGGAGTCGGGCTTCACTTTCCTATATCCGAGGCACCCATGCCAACCCCAAGATCCAGACCCGAGAGACATGAAGGATTTTTTGTATTAAGCTCACCTAAAAGTTCGAACTTGAGACCTCGAATCCAGTATGACCAAGAGATCTCAAGGTCTTGCCAACCAAGGCCACCCCATATATATAAGGCCCTGTTTACCTACCAGGAATCGAAATGGAAATGAATCGGAGATTCGGAATGAAAATCAATCAGAATCAAATCAATCGGAATGGGAATGTTATTCCTTTAATACTATTTACCAAAAATCTTCTAGAATCAGAATCAAAACTCTTTTGATGTTGTTTACTAAAACTGTCTGGAATCACAATCGGAATCGGAATCAGATATATGACAATTACTAGTAGTCTTCTTTCTAGCTAATCACAAATACATTGTGGTGGTAAAAAAAATATTTACGATCAATAATATAGTAATAAAATAAATAATTAATAATTAAAATAAAATTACATCCACTAAAATACTATTTTATTAGAACCATCATCACTTAATATAAAATATTATTAGATTTTATTATAATAATATTTAATAATAATGTTATTAAATTTTATTATTATAATAATTAATAATAATGAATTATATTTTAAAAAATGTGATATTAATTAATAATAACAAAATTAAATTAAAAAATTAAATATTAAATATTTTATAATAATATCACATCAACTAATAAAAGTGTATTTTTTACTAAAAGAAAAATTATTAGTAGTATAAATGAAAAAGAAATAAAAAAGTATAAAACAATTAAATAAAAAGTTATAGGTCTCATTAACCACGAGAGACAAAGGGTAAAAGTAGAGAAGTGATTGCAATAAATGTGTGGGACCCACAGAATAAGGAATGAGATTGGGATTGGGATTGGGATTCATGAGGGTGTAGGGGAGGAATGGGATTGCCCCTTTTTAGGGAATGGAAATGAAAAAAAGTAGGTGGGTCCCACCATTTGATTCTCATTCCAACAATTTGGTAAACACCATCAAAGGGAATAAAAAACTTGATTCTCATTCCCTTTAAGTAAACATGGCTAAGAGTTTTTCCATTCATCTAATGCATCAGAGTGATCCTCTTCATTGATCAAAGAAAACCAAAAATCCAAATCCAGACTACAACTATCCACTAAAGACTAAAACGTTCATAGTGTAAAAGAAACATTTATAAGGAAAGAAAAATTGACTTGGTCAAAACAATAAATCCAGCCAAAGAAAAATACCTGAGAAAGGCGCCCAGCATCTAACGCTTGACGAAATCTAGATCTCAATGCCTCAGCAACAGCTTTTACTTCCTTCTCAGGCACAGCAAAACACACTGAATGTTCACTACTAGCCTGCATTAACCTTCTATCAGTATCATACGATAAAGTCTTGACTAACTAAAGGTGTAAAAGAAGAGGTAATAGAAGTATCAAATCACCTGAGAAATCATAATTACATTAGCTCCTACATCTTTTACAGCACCAAAAATGGCATTAGCTGTACCTGGGACACCAGCCATACCAGTGCTGGAGAGAAATTGGGGAAGGGGGCATGGAAATGAGATTAAGCTTTAAATGAGGGAAAAAAAAAAAGCAGAACACATATTTATAAATTAAGACAGAGATGGGTAACTAACAAGCAACTAAAAACTCACCCTTCAACATTTACAAGGGCCACGTTGTCTATTGTTGCAAATCCTTTAACAAAAGACACTAGACTCTCGCTTTCAATATCAACTGGTTGACGGCAGATCTTTGTTCCAGGTGCAGATAGATTGAAAATGTTCCTTATTACAATGGGTATGTCATATCGCATAACTGGAATAATTGTACGAGGATGTAAAACATTTGCACCAAAATATGACTGCATGTCAATATAATATATATTAGGGAACCAAGAAGCAGAATTTTATTTTTATTTTAAAAAAAATGATGATCTGATTTACCATCTCCCAGGCCTCTTGATAAGACAATGTCTTCAAAACAACTGCCTCTTTAACTGCACAAGAAATAAACCTTATAATAGGACCATGTTATTTCGAGATTACAAAGAAAAGAGGAAAACTTTAATTTTTAAATTTTCTTAAGAAACTGCTCTGATGATATTAAACTTAAAATAAACAGTTAACTCCACATAAAAGAAGAAACAGAACTTGGATGGATATAACCACTAAAGTTCTAATATATAGCATCCAGATTTTCTAAAATACAAATATAGAGATTTCAAATAAAATGTAGTTCACATAGTTATGAGTTAAGTACAAAAGTAAGACATGTACCTTTTCTTGGATCTGCACTATAAACACCATCAACATCAGTCCAAATTGTGACTTGTCGAGCTGTTAGTAGAGCACCCATTATCGCAGCAGAAAAGTCACTTCCATCTCTCTTTAAAGTAGTGGGTATGTTTTCATGTGTACTGGCAATAAAACCAGTTGCAATGATTATCTTGGCTGGGTTTTTGGAATACCATTGCTCAAGTCTTCTCTCAGATTCCAAAAAATCTGGATCAACTTGATTTGAAGAAGTGGGCTTGACTATCAAAACTTCCCTAGTATCCATCCACTTGCAATCTGCCCCACTCTGAGGAAACACAACAAGTGATGGTTACCACATATCGAGAAAAGGATTGGCTAACTGCATTAAAAAGGAATAGGAAACAAGTGCCAGACCTTTCTAATAACACCAGACAGCATACTAGCAGACCACAATTCTCCATGTCCTACAACGAAATCTGTAAAGGATTCCATGGCATGACCAGCTGCATGACAGCAAGTCAACAGGTCAATGTATTTTCTACCTTGGAAGGCCAACAAGTCAGCAAAAAAGAAAAGGAAAAATGCCAAACTTAATGCATACAAAATTAGCGAGGGGATCAAAATCAGACTAAATTACAAAACACGTATCAGATTCCATAAAGTTCATAACAAACTTTATAATAACTTATAGCGTCATATGCTATCGAGGAACTAGAAATGATGCAGGATAATTTGCAAAACCGTGCAAGTTTCAAATCTGTTCTGTTTTCTTTGAAGTAAATCTAATAGTCTACTTGAGTCTCGTCTTAAACCAACTATTTGAGTCTCATCCTAAACCAACAAAAACATAGCTATATATTTATTCTAAGATTTTTATACAATCTTAGTAATTAACAACTTTTGGTCTTTAAGCAAGCAATTACAGGTATGCAAAACTGATCAATCCACAATATGATGATGTATCTACTTACCAATATAAATTGCTCGAAGCATAGCCTTCAGATTATTGATATCATGATGCAACTGTGATAAGAAACTAGCCAGTTCATCCCCATCAAGCAGATCATGTGCCGTTGACTTGTGCTTTTCTAAAACAGCATCTAAGGCAGATACATAAGACTCGTCCCGTGATTGAGCCTTGTTAATGAGGTCATACATCATATCGGTCACCTTTGACATTGCAGAGACAACTACCAATTTCCTCTCTGAATCATCATTAACTATTATTTCAGCAACATTCTTAATTCTTTGCGAGTTACCCACACAGGTACCACCAAATTTATGAACTGACCAAACATCACCCTTGGGAAGTTGTACATTTTCAGTGGATTTTTCCAATGAGACATCTGCTAAGAAATGAAAAATCATGTAATGAACAGGTAAACGCATATATCTTCAACCTAATGTAAAACCATGAATTTTAACAATTAATGAAATAGAAGGAAGACTATGTACCTGCAATGGAAGCACATATTTGTTTCCTTTGTGTTCCTCTTCTTGCCCGCTGACAGACAAGGGCCATTCTGCAACACAAGACATACCATCCCCGTGTATTCAAAAAGCATTTAAAAAAGAGTAAAAGCATTGCAAGTAGTAAATGTATTGTTCTCACTAGATTAGTATTTTCAATTTAACGACATGAAAGAATCAGTATGGTGGCTAAATTATAATGATAAAACTTGCCCAACATTCTACTGCTATGTCCCACTCCCCAAGGCTTGTAATAGTGGCACTATAGCCCTAAACTAGTCCCATCACTCACGCAAACTCATATCCTGGGCCCTATAAGGTCATAAGTTTTTCAATTATATCCCTACAATTCAGACCTCTGACCTTAAGAATGGTTAGAAATGCTAATCAATCCAGTTATAAATTTGTATCAAAAAATATAATGATATTGCTTCTATAACCATAGCAAAATCAATACTTGTGATAAAATGACATCTCCCTAGACCACCACTCAACAATTGAATGACAAAATTTTCAAAATAAGATGAGTTTTTCATTAAGATAGAGACATAATCTGTTTGTTGCCATCTAAGGATGGTTACCACTTACCATTTACAGATGAAAGCTAACGCGCCCCATAAAATAAAAAAGGAAAAAATCATGTTCAAAGACCTCCATGCAGAACCCATTTCCCCTAATACCCGCCAAAAACATATGAGACAGAGAGATGATAAAATGAGGCAGACGATAAATCTGAAATTGACTGGATAATGATGACCGTTACAGAATGATCCTAAAAGTGGAACCATTAAGAAAATTATGTAAGCATTACAAAAAAGAAGCCCCAGCTCGTCCAGTTACTACGGACGCAAGGTATTGCGAACAAAATTATATTATCCTGACATATTTTGTCAGTACAATGACGATAACTTCCGGTCACAAAGCTTCTAAAAATCACAAACATCACCCGAGAAGCAGCTACAACTTCCACAACCAACTGTTATATAGCCCATTCTAAAACACCACTACTCTCCAACAGTATCCACATTATCAATTAGAACAAAATGGTCCTAAACCAAAAAAATCTACCCCCCACAACTCCTTTGCATGTTTGAGGTAGCAAAATGGTCAAAAACCAAAGAAAAATGTCACCACATCCATGTCAGTAAACTCATAACCTCAAGAACCACTACAAGCAGCTGAAAGAAAGTTAAGGTGAAATTTCAGGATGAAGAGAAAATTCATAAAAGAACCAACTCTCAGACTCAAAAAAAGAACCAGAGAATCAATCATAACTACTCCCCAATAGATCTTCCACAGCTCAGAGATGCAAACAAAAACAAAAAAAAAAACCCAGTGGGATTTCAATTCCCATCCCAACAAACCCCATTTCCTCGACACCCAAACAGAAAAACGAGCCCAGAATCGCCAAATTGGTACCTGTAAACGTTAGCACGCAGCAGCGAAGTGGGTTCGCGGCATTGCGAGTGGGAGTATATGAAGGATTTGGGCGTGGAGTCAATGGGCGGTGCATGAGGAGCGAGCAGACGGGATGAGCGAGAGAGCACATGGGAGAGCGACGCCATTAGAAATGGAGAAATGGGATTTTTCTCGTGGCGGCGGCGGTGATCAGCTCAGCTTTCTTCCGTCCTCCGATTTCAAGTCGATGGGCGCTGCTGCTGCTGCATGACGAAGGAGAATGGGACAGAGCAATGGTGGGATGAGATGCAACGTTCAAATACACGCAGATAGATCTTCGACCAATCAGCAACCGCCACGTGGAGAATTGGTCAACGTAGTCGTAGGGAGCATGGTAAGCAATGATGCAGCAGAGCATGGGAATATTCCTGTGGGAGTTTTTCAGTTTCTATATTTTGTTGTATTTAATTATGTGCTCAGTTAGGGTTATTTAATTTTCTCCTTTTTCGTATCTTTGCCGCACCTTTTTACCTACCCTCCACCTTTAGAATCAACAAGTATAAAAAAATATTAAATATTATTTTTTTTATATCGAAAAAATTATATATATATATATATATATATATATATATATATATATATTATAAATGATTTTAAATCTTTTATTAAAATGCTATTTTATCTCGTTAACGTTTCTTGATTCTTTTTTTTTGTCTGTTTTTTTTAACATCAGTTTTTATTAACTATTCGTATTTTTTAAGAAAATTTCTAAAATTGTGTAGAAATTTTGGAAACTAGCAGGTGAATGGCTTCTTTTATAACACTTGTTTCTCTTTTCCCTTTTTTTAAGAAAAGTATAATGGCATGATTCCAACATTCATATATTCAAGATTGATAAAATAGTATTTTTGTTTATATTTTGGTATAAATTGGAATGAAACCAGAAGAAAAAAAAATTGTTTTTCTTGTTTTTAAAATTTTTATACAATTTTGAGAATTTTTATTAAAAAATACAAACAATAAAAGTAAATATAAATAATTAGATAATTGAAAACGAGAAATCAGAAACGAAAACGTTATGACGGTGCAAGTTTCTTTCCTTATTCCCTTCCAATCTCTAGTGGCGGTAAAACCAATCAAGATGTATGTCGTCGGACCCGACCTCTGACTCAGTTTTTTTCCGAAACATTATTTTATGAGTTTTCACTTATAAAATGCAGATATATAATTAAATTAATGATCATTTTAATTTTTTACTTTAGAATTTCAGAAAACAGAAACAATAAAATATTATCATAGATGTTTTTGTTTCTTTTATCAATAAAAAATAAACAAGAAACAATTATTAATGCAGTTTTGTTCATTAATTATAATTAATTTATTTATTTATCATATATAAATTTAGCTCATGATTAATGTAGGTTAACTTACCAATTTTTTTTAAACATGTTAATTTACAAATTTGGTCCTTATGATTTTAAAAGTTTTAATTTAGCTCTCATGATTTGTGGCTCAGCTCCAATTTTGACATTACACTAGCGTAGACAGTCTTTTGACACGCACTATCCTCATACCTGTATATACGACCTCAAGAATATTCTTTGAAGTCTCAAATCACCCAAGCTATCCTTTGGAGAATAATTTAAATATTATTTTAACCTTTGTATTTGTAACTTTTGTTCATTTAATTCATAACTTTTAATTTTTGTTTATTTTAGTTTTTGTACTTTCAAAATATTCAATTTGATCCTTATATTTTTTAAACTAACCAATTTAATCTCTATTTGCTAAATTAAAAAAAAAATTGATCTAAACAAATGATATAAAATATAAATAGATAGAAAAAAAAACCATCACTATTTGAAAATACAAAAACAAAAATAAACGTTCTGTAAGTAAAAGTTAAAATTACAAAAGAGAAGTGCATAAATTAAAAGAGCATTCGTAACCCTTTCGAAACAAGAGTGTTTCACAAAAGGACAAAAGAGTCAATTCTCAACGTGGGGCCCACCCACTTGCTTTAAGTTTTTTAAAAGCCCATAACCTTTAAGAAGAAGAAAAAAAAAAGGCTTCTGTGAATATACGACAGCCGCAGATCCCGCAGTGGAAAAAAGAGAGCAACAGAAAAATAGAGAAAATGAACAAAAGTTTACGCAATTTCTCTAAGCCACGGAATTTCATCCTTTTAGATTGAGGAGTCACGTTTCTTTATCATCTCGGCGACGTATTAAATTTTCATCTATACATCGATATTTTTATTAGTGTTTTCATATGTTCACAGATTTTCTATTGATATAAAAAATTGAATCGATATTTCTAATATAACGTAGTCTTGTTAGACTGTATAATGACTTGCATCTCCCTGGAGTTGTTTGATTTGAGGATTCATGAACGGTACATTGAGGAAAACTAAAAGGTAGAGTGAAAGAGTGTCCGTTTCATTCAGTTGTAGCTGTTAGTGCCGGATCTCGCAGTATTAATAAATATCATTATATTACTAATATATATATATTTATTTTTAAATTTTTATTATGCATTTTATAAGTTAATAAGGATTAATTAATGCGTTTATTTATGTTTTGGAGAAATTGTAAACATGCACAAAAAAAACTAACAAATTTATTTTGTTGTTTCCAAAACTTCTACATAATTTTAGAAACGTTTCTTTTAAAAATGAGAAATGAGATACAAAAATGGTAAGTAAAGGACTTATGTTTCTAAAAACTTAGAAATGAAAAACAAGAATAATGAACGAGGATGTTATCCACCGGTCCTAAATAATTTCACTATTTATTTCTCAAATATTAAAGTAGAATTATAAAATTCTTACATGAAAATTAATTTTTAAGGGTAAAATACATTTTTATCCCTGAATTTGAGGTTAGGTTTCTATTTGGTCGCTAAGTTTCAAAAAGTGACAATTTGGCCCCTAACTTTTAGAAAATAGTTCTAAAAGGTTATTGGTGTTAAAATTCCGTTAGTGTCCCTAACGGAATGCTGACATGACAATGAGTTGGTAATTTTTTAATAATAAAATATTGAAAAAGTTATGTTAAATTTGATTTTTAATACTTACTATGCATTTAATAAGTTAGATATATTTAAACAATGCTTTTATTTATATTTTAAAAAATTAGAAATGTGGAAAAAAAATAAAAAGAAACTATGAACTTGTTTGTTTGATATCCTTTTTTTTTTCTTATTTCTGGTTTTTTTTCCTTACACCAGAAAAGAAAAAACAAAAAATTACACTTTGACAATTATTTTTTGATTTTTTTCGTTACCTTTTATAATTAAAAAAACAAACATAAATAGGTTTAGTAACCATTTCTTATTTCTTGTTATCTCGAATACTTAGAATTAAAAAAAATTTACATGAATAAAATATTAAAGTTTTTATGTTATATCTAATCTTGATATTTATTGTGCTTTTTATGAGTAAAAATTGATAAAATAAATTCTTTATTTGTGTATCTAAAAAAATGATAATGAGAATAAGAAACTAGTTTCTCTTCTTTCTAAAAATTAAAAACAAAATAATTACCAAACGTTTATATTTCTGAAAAAAATAGAAACAAAAAATAGCGAAAAAAAAAAACCAAAGAAATGTTACACATCATTATTCACGTGGCCATGCGTTCTACTTTAACAAGAAGTACATTCATTGCTCAATTATTCAAGCACATTCATTTAACTTGATAGGCCATCTTTTACAAATCACATGGTAATACATTGTACTTCAGCAACAACATTATCTTGCTAAACAAACACCTACAAGCAACTTGGTCCAAGTCAAATCATAATAATAATATGTCGGTTAAATATACATTATATCCTCGGTTAAATTTTATTAACATAAAGTTATTAATCGGATCAAAGTGTGGAACGCACATAAATGATCCGTATGTACGACAGCTAACGAGAGAGGCGCTAACACCCTGCAGCAAATCCTGGCACGAACTAGGATATCTTCCTGGACGTCATCGTGCCTCAGTATTGCACAAGAGATGATCATTAGAGTGTCGGTGGTCCTCAACCTGTATTAAGGTAGGCAAAAACTCTGGCACAAATTCGTACAAGAACTCTTTACACACTCTCCTACGCAAATTTTCACTGGGATCCTTGTGATTATGTTAAATGCTTCACATTGGGTCGTTTGATCTCACCTTGAGTACTAACTTAGGCATCATAGTTCAATAGGTAAAGCACCATACCAATGCTAGATTTCTATGCATAGGTAAAACTCGAGCTAAGAGAGGAAGGGGTACGTGGCACTTGCCCAAAATCAACAATTGGAACCATCTTTGGGAAGAGTTTAAAGTTAGTAAGCTCGCACATTCAATACCTACGATTACAAATGACAGAAGAATGCTTTGACAATTCTACCAATGAGCGGAGCACTGAATAAAGACGTTGAGTGAATGCTTTTGGCGGGGATGACAAAGGTCTTGTGATACAACTTCCTTTGGAGGAGCCCCGCAACCAATGCACCCCACCAACTAGAGTGACAAGAGAGACTCAACGAGTTTGTGTCGCTCGTTGCCCAACCAATCATGAGGTAACTGCCCTCCATGCATAAAGGTAGGAACTTTACGAAAACATCTGGCACTGGAGGAGCAGAGGCAGAAGGACCGCCTCCTTGTCGAATAAGTAGGTAGATGGAGAATCCTCTCATGCTCCTCACGGAAGACTACCTCTAAAGTTCAAAATCCCCACGATTAAGAAGTACGACAGGACCACCAACTCTATGGACCATGTGGAGCTTTACTGCTCTTGGATGAACCTTAACGCATACAACAATGCTCTAAAGTGCAAAGCCTTCACGACTCTCTCGAGAGCAGCCAAAGCATGGTACTGACAACTCAACCCAAGGAAGATCCTCCTCATTCCTTGACCTGGGCCAAGCTTTGGTTGACCGGTTCTTTGAGAGTCAAGATAGTCGACGACTCACTGCACACTTGCTAATGCTAAAATAGCAGGGAGGCAAATCTCTGCGAGGCTACGTAGCAAGATCCCGAGTAAAGGCGCTTTGGGTGGAATAATGCTTCGATGACACGAAATGCTTTGCATTGATCGCTGGCATGAGGCAAGGATAAGGTGGGTGTTATGAAGAAAGGAGATTATGAAGAGAACAAGTCAAACTCACCTTGCAAGTTTCGTAAGGGAATTAGAGCAGGCTACCATGAGACAAACAAAAGATCTTCTTTCTAAAGAGATTCGATTCAGAACTATTATATGATCTTTTAAGGGACATTCTTAACCGTCCTCTAAGAAGTTCTTATACCTACTCTCTTTGTTCAACATAATTGACATATTGATCTAGTTATGTTCTTCCCCTATAACCAGTATAGTCATACCCAATTTTGTTTTGTTTTTGTTTTCTTTTTTTCTGTAACTGATTCTCTATGCCTGCCAATTGAAATGTCATTAGGCCGTCGTGTTGCTTATTTGAGAGGAAAGATTAACAGCTTCTTAAGATTTTGGATTTGACTCTCGAATTTACTATTGAAAATGAGGCGAGCTGATGATTCTCTTTCGACGATATGCATCTCGAACCTGACCTCCAACCGGCACAGAAAATGCTAGAATCTTCTTAGATAGCTCAAATTCTTTGATTATTGTACAGTTTACTATCTCTAATGGGAGTGGACAACACATATTGTTTTGTAACTATTCTACGTCTAACCTTGATTTTCTTATTAAAAAAAAACAGGTATGTTTCTAATTATTCATTCTTTAATCTTTATCCATTGTCATATCATATGAAATCTATATTTATAACGTTTCAATCGTTGATTTAAATCCACGCTCCCATATGTTGTACTAAAAAAACGTTACGAAAGATATTATAAACTTTCTAGTTTACATTTTGTTATTTATATGATTTTGAAAATTAATGGTCAAAATGTTAGATGTTTTCGGCGCTATTTTTGTAGTTTTCAATCTTTAATCTAATTTGTGAATTAATTTTAAGTTTTAGTATGAAAATGAATCGTAACCATGTGATGAAATCGAAGGATTCAAACTCCAGTGAGCGAAATTAGAACATTACGACTAGATATGAATGACATTGTATTAAATTTTCATGGATACATCGATATTTTTATTGGCGTTTTCATATGTTCATACGATTTTCGCTGAAATTAATACGATATTTCTAATGTAACATAAAAAATTGACGAGGTATTAATAAATATTATTATATTACTAATATATATATATACACACACAAGAAACAAGGAACTTTACTTTTTGTTTCCAAAATTTCTATACAATTTTAGAAATATTTCTTTAGAAATGAGAACGAGAAACGAGATACAAGAATAGTAACTAAAGGACTTATGTTTCTAAAATACTAGAAACAAAAAACAAGAAATAAAAAATGAGGATGTTACCGAACCGATCTTAAATAACTAACTTTTTATTTATTTCTTATTTCATGCTTGCTCAGGTATTAAAGTAGGATTATAAAAGTCTTACATGAAAATTAGTTTTAAAAATAAAATATTACAAAGTTATGTTGAATTTTGTTTATCCAAAGAGTTGCACAACACTGTTCTATGAACCTAGCTCGCACCCGGTCCTTGGCTCGACCTGAACCCAAGAGTGAACCTGCACAAGAGGGTAAACTCTCCGACGCTCAAGTCAGTATAGATTGGACTCTGTATTTAGTTCGAGGTGAGATTCAATACCTGAGCATGAAATGAGTCCCTCTATTTATAGGTGGTGGATCCGACAGTACTCAAGACCGGCGGTTATATGTCTTTTCTCATGTCGAACCTGTCGGGTTCCGAGCAGATCGAGCCCCAGCCAGGTCGAACCTCGACGTCTATACTTAGCCTTTTGTAATGGGCGAACCCGATCTCCTCGGCGGGGCCGAGGTGGACCTGGACAATTCATTTTATTCAATTCTTGAAACACCAATAAGTGTCCTCCACGTGTCCTAGGTATTTTTACCCCCAAACATTGGCCCCCTCTATGTCAGGTTCGATCTCGACCTGGCAGAGAAGTTCATCCTATTCCATTTTGGACACGTGGCGACTTTTAATTCGTAGAGGGAATATGACCGTTGCGGAAGATTTTTCGATCTGCCAGGTTGTCGGAGTACTCAAGTATTCCGTCGTTACGGATCTCGAGATGATCCTAGCCGCTCGTTCATTGCACATGTACGGTGCAGAGGTTTTTCCGATTAGCTATAAATAGTCCCGAGACTTCAGGTCAAACCTTACGTTCCCTGAATTTCTGGAGTTCGATCTGAAACCAACTCGAACCCTTTCGTAGGTCAGTTACTCTCCCTTGCTTCTATTCTTGCTTTCAAGTATGGTGGTTTTCTTATCTTCCCCTTCCAGTAGCGATAGCCTAGGTAGCGCAGATCGGACTGTAAGTAGCTCGCCCCCCAAACCAAGTGATTCTGAGGAGGACTTAGCCCTTAGGTTAGAGTCCGAGCTGGAAGAGATAGAGAACTTTAGGTTTTCGGATGATGGTGAGGATAGCGATACTTCCACCTCGGGCCAGGGTTTGGAATACCCTTCGAAAATGCCCGAGCACTATCTCGGACCCCTCCGTAGGGGGTTTAAAATTCCAAACGACATCCTCCTTAGGATTCCAGAGGAAGGGGAAAGATCTGACAATCCTCCAGCGGGATGGGTCACTCTTTACTTTAAAATGTTTGAGTACGGCTTCAGACTTCATCTTCATCCTTTTGCCCAGGAGTTCCTCAACCGAACGGGGTTGGCTCCTGCTCAAGTGGCCCCCAACGGATGGGGCGTCATTTTTGCGTTGGCCATCCTTTTCTGGTTGCGAGCTCGGGACGTGGATGAGGTCGAGCTGCTGAACGTCGAGCAACTTCTTGGATGCTTCGAAGCAAAAATGATAGCTAAGAAGCCAGGTCGGTACTATATGTGCGCAAGGAAAGGCGCAGGTGGTATAGTCAAGGGGCCGACCTCCATCAAGGGATGGGTAGGAAAGTGATTCTTTGCCTCTGGGGAATGGCTAGCAAAGGACGAGTCAGGTCGTACCTTCTTTGATGTTCCCACTAGGTTTGGGAACTTAGGTATGAAGTCTTTCTTGCTTCTTTTCCTTTTAATGTTTTGCCTCTCACATCTAACCCGAACCTTCGCTCGCTTTGTGCAGTATCAATCAAACCGATTCCCGAGCTCACTCAAGCCACCTGCGACACCCTCAAGTACTACAAGGATCACTTCCCAAGGGGTCGGAAGATCGGAACCTTGGTGACCGACAAGCTGCTCCTTGAGTCTGGGTTGTTAGATTACAACCCCTTGGTACGCCCGGTTGAAGCTTCAAGGTCAACCCCTTGTGGCTTAGTCTGACCTTTGTTTGCTTTCTGTGTACTGCAGGCGTTCACTGCTTCCATCCACTCGGCAATTATGATAAAGGCCGAGCTGGACGGGAGAGAAGCTCTAGCAGCAAAGGAAAAAGAGAACTCCTCTGCTGCTCTGGAAGCTGCCACTACCATGAAAGACGAGCTAATGAAAGTTCGTTCTGAGGTAGACATCCTGACAGCCGAGGTGGAGGTCAAGGCGCAACTGTTAAAGAGGGAGAAAGAGAGGCACAAGGCTCACCTCCGATCTGCCCACGCCATCACCAAGGGGCTGGAGAAGGAGAAGTTCCAATTCCTAGAGGAGAAGGACGAGATGCTCCAGGCCCTCGAGGCGAAGGACGCTGAGATAGGGCGCTTCGTTGCCGACCTCAAGGTGGAAAAAGAACGCCTCGCCAACGGAGTTCTTCTGGAGGAAGCGTTTAGGCAGCATCCTGACTTTGACGGGTTTTCCAAGGACTTCAACGATGCGGGCTTTAAATTCCTAATGAAGGGCATCGCCACCGACATGTCTCATCTTCAGATCGACCTCAGTGATCTGAAGAAGAAGTACTCTGAGAAGTGGGCTTCTGGGCCTAATGGTACTCCTGGCCCCCAATCCCTGGTGGACAAGTATGCCAGGGAGCTGGACTCTGACTACTCCGATATGGAGGAAGATGATGCCCCTAGCCAGGAGCCTAATGAGGTCGACACTACGCAAGAGGAGGTTCCTTTGCAGCAGGGCGGATCTCAGGAGATCAACCTTCTGGGCTCCCAGGGCGAGCTGTCCTCCCACCTTGGAAGCAGTTGAGACTCTCTTTTCTTTTTCTTTTTTTATTATTTTTTGTAAGTCGCAGGGCAGAGCTACAGGGTCTATAAGCCTTGGCTCTGTCCTTCAATTAATGAATTCTTCCTTCCTTAAGTTGATTGTAATTCTGTGCATCTAGCTCTGTCTCTTTCTTCCATTACTTTTTCCTTATGCTTTTGAATCTGTTTTTGTAAGTCAAAACCTATGTATGAATAAATTCGCCCCGCACCTCTAACTCATAAGTTTAAAGGATTGTGGGATAAACTCTTTTCACATCGCACCTCTTACTTAAGGTTTGAATTTGAGAGTTCCTTTTGAATCTTTCACATCGCACCTTTAACTTTGATGTTCAAAGGATTAATAATTAACATTCACATCGCACCTCGGACCTGTGGGTTTAGAGGATTGAATTTCTTGAACCTTCCACATCGCACCTTTAACTTAAACATTCAAAGGATTGAATTTTGGTTCTATAATTAATATTCACATCGCACCTCGAACCCGTGGGTTTCGAGGTTTGAATTCGATCAAATTTTTTATTTACCTTATCGGTTTATAAGTCTTATGGGAGTCCGTGGCCCCCATTTAATTTCTGATCGAACTCGGAGTCACGAAATTAAATAGTCCCGTTTATTAAAAGTTCCGCCCCTTGAAAATTTTTACAAGTCCATTTTAGGACCGTTTTGACATTTCAAGGGTAATAGCGCTTCAAGTGCTCCGCGTTCCATGGATGCGCAAGCACTCTTCCTTCCAGGTCGGCCAGCATATACGTTCCAGGTCGGACTATGCCTTTAACCTCGAACGGTCCCTCCCAACTTGGGTCAAGGGTGCCCACATGACTCTGAATTTTCCTTAAGACTAAATGTCCAACTTGAAAGCTTCGAGGTCGAACTCGGGCGTTGTAATATCTGGCCATTCTGTCCTGATACTCTGCTAAGCGCAGTTGAGCCACTTCCCTTTCTCTTCTAATAGATCAAGGTTAAGGAGTAGCTCTTCCTCGTTCCTTGTTGGCTCGTACTGCTCTACCCTGTCTGTTGGCATGCCGATCTCTACTGGAACAACAGCTTCAGAGCCGAAGGCTAGCGAAAACGGAGTTTCGCCAGTTGACTCTCTTGGGATGGTCCGATATGACCACAATACTTCGGGTAGCTCCTCGGTCCACCTTCCCTTTCTGGAGTTCAGTCTCAGCTTGAGTCCTCGTTTTATAATTTTGTTTATCGCTTCAACCTGCCCGTTGGCCTTCGGATGAGCAGGGGACGAGCTGAGATGGCTTACGCCCAACTTTTTACAGAAGTCTTTGAACTTTGTATTGTCGAATTGCTTTCCGTTGTCCGTCACGATAGCGTTTGGTATACCGAAACGGCATACAATGTTCGTCCATATGAACGATGTGACTCTAGTCTCCGTAATATGAGATAGCGCCTCGTCCTCGGCCCATTTGGTGAAGTAGTCCACGACGACTACGGCGAACTTAGTTTGCCCTTTGCCAAGAGGAAAAGGACCTATAATATCTACTCCCCATTGTGCGAATGGCGATGGGGCCGAGATGGGGGTGAGAAATTCGGGACGCTGATGGATGATATTTGCGAAGCGCTGGCAGTTGTCACAGGTTTTCACAAATTGTTTTGCATCCTGCTCGACAGTAGGCCAATAGTACCCTTGTCGAACCACCTTGGCCGACAACGACCTGGCGCCAGAGTGGTTCCCACACACTCCTTCATGGATTTCCCTAAGGATGTAAAGGCCTTCTTTGGGAGTCATACACTTAAGCAGAGGCAGGGAGAAGCCACTTCTTGTACAACGCTCCTTCTCGGAGTATGAACCGAGCTGCTTTCCGTGCCATCTTCTTTTGCTCCTTTAGATCTTGCGATGGATTTCCTTTGATGAACTCCACGATTGGATCCATCCACGAGGGTGATGGAGTGTCAATCCCCATCACGTCTGGATCCAGGATTTAAGGATTGTCCAAGATCTCCACTGGGATTGATTTGGCCAGGTCGGTCTCATATGCTGATGCCAATTTGGCTAAGGCATCAGCATTGAAATTTTCTGACCTTGGAACCTGACTCACCTCGTAAGTCTCGAACTGGGCGAGGTGCGATCTGACTTTGCTTAGATATTTTTCCATTCGGGGGTCTTTCGTTTGATACTCCTCCTTAATTTGATTTACGACCAATTTGGAGTCGCTAAAGACCTTGATGTGGATGGCCCCCAATGCGTAGGCCTGCCAGAAGTGCTTCGTACTCAGCCTCATTATTTGAAGTCCGAAAGTTGAACTGCAGGGCGTACTCGAACCACACGCCACTTGGTGCGAGTAAGAGGATTCCTGCTCCGCAGCCTCTCTCATTGGAAGATCCGTCAACGTAGATCGTCCACGGGAGGTCGGATTCAGCCGACTGAGATTGTGGGGTAAGCTCTGCGATGAAATCTTCCACTACTTGCCCCTTCAACGCAGTTCTGGGCTCGAATTGGATGTCGTACTCGCTTAGCTCCATTGCCCACTTCATCAGCCGCCCTGATGTTTCTGGCTTATGGAAGATGTTCTTTAGGGGCAAGTTGGTAAGTACTACGACGATGTGCGCTTGGAAGTACGGCCTAAGTCTCCGGGCCGAGGTGACTTTGGGGATATCTGGTCTCGACCTCAGTCATGGCCTTACTGGTGTAATAAACGGGACTTTGGCGCACTCCCTCCTGCTTGATTAGGGCCGAGCTGACAGTGCTGTCGGACACTGCCAGGTATAAGTGGAGCTTCTCCCCTGGCAACGGTTTTGCGAGCAGAGGTGCCGAAGAGATAGTTTTTCAATTGTTCCAATGCCTGCTCGCACTCTGCCATCCGTTCAAATGGTCCCTTCTTTCTTAGGACTTTGAAGAAAGGAAGGCATTTGTCAGTCGACCTTGAAACAAACCTGTTCAAAGCTGCAATCCTTCCATTGAGGCATTGAAGCTGTTTCAGAGTTTTGGGGCTTCCATCTCGAGCACGGTCTTTATCTTCTCTGGGTTGGCTTCGATCCCACGGTTGTTTACCATAAAACCAAGGAACTTTCCCGAGGAGACTCCAAAGGCACATTTGGCTGGATTGAGCTTCATTTGATACTTCCGCAGAACTCCAAAGGCTTCGGTCAGATCGGAAAGATGCGACTTTGACTGCTTGCTCTTGACAAGCATGTCGTCCACATATACTTCCATATTCCGACCGATCTGCTTGGTGAACATTTTGTTCACCATCCTTTGGTAGATCGCGCCTGCATTCTTTAGGCCGAAGGGCATCACTTTGTAGCAGTACAGACCTTAGTCTATTATGAACGCGGTATGATCTTGGTCTGACACATGCATTTTGATTTGGTTGTATCCGGAGTAGGCATCCATGAAGGTGAGCAGCTCGTGCCCAGCTGTTGCGTCCACGAGCTGGTCGATCCTCGGCAGGGGGAAGCAGTCTTTTGGGCATGCCTTATTTAAATTTGTGAAGTCCACACACATTCTCCACTTCCCGTTGGATTTTTTAACTAATACAACATTAGAGAGCCACTCGGGATACAGAATTTCTCTAATATATTCAGCTTTTAATAGCTTGTTAACTTCCTCAACAATTACATTACTCCTCTCCTTATTTACAGGTCTTCTTTTTTGCTTTACAGGTCGGAATGATGGGTCTATGTTGAGGCGATGCACCATGATCTTTGGGTCGATGCTTGGCATGTCCTCGTGAGATCATGCGAAGACGTCCGAGTTGGACCTGAGGAAGTTGATCAGCTCTTCCCTATCAGTGGCCCCAGCTTGGTTCCTATGCTTACTTGTTTTTCAGGGCTAAGCACGGGAACAAGCTCGAGCTCCTCTGTTGGTGCAGAAAACTGCCTTTTGGCTTCTCTAGGTAGGTTGGCCTCGGACTCTCACAGCTTGTCCCGAATTGTTTGTTCTTTTAGGGCGCATACTGACGACCCTTTAAGCGCGGAGGCATAACACTCCCTTGAAGTCTTCTGCTCCCCTCGGACCGTGCCCACTCCATTGGGAGTTGAGTATTTCAAGACTTGATGAAGCGTTGAAGGAACGGCCTGGAACGAATGGATGATGGGTCTCCCAAAGATAGCGTTGTAGGCCGATCTTCCGTCGATCACGACGAACTCGGCCATCTGAGTTACCTGTGTATCATCTTGCCCAATCGAAATCGGCAAGTTGATACACCCTTCTGGAGAGACCGATTCTCCAGAGAATCCAACCAAGGGTGTCGGACTCTTCTTCAGCTGCGACCTGGTCCATCCCAAGGCAAGATATGTTGAAAGGGACAAGATGTTGGCGGATGCACCTCCATCTACCAGCACTCTTCTGACTACGACGTAATCAACGAGAGGAGCAATCACAAGCGCGTCATTGTGGGGCAAGTGGACCCTCTCCAGGTCGGTATCGTCGAAAGTAATGGAGCAGGTCGGTCTCTGCTCCCTGATGATGCACACCTCGCGCCTGGCTTCGCGAGCTAGTTCTTTTCTTTTATTTCCAGATTGGCCCCCACTTGGGCCTCCAAAAATAGTGTTGATGACCGCAGGTCGGTCATCTCGGCGAGGCGGCGTCCTTGAACGCTTCCTCTCTTCTTTCTTTTCCACCAAGTTGGACCTCGGTTTGCCCACAAATTTTTTGAAGTAACCATCTTGAATGAGATCTTCAATCTGGCACTTCAGTTCCCAGCAATTTGACGTATTATGGCCGTGATCGTGATGAAAACGGCAATATTTATCTTTGTTACGTTTTTCTGGGTCTCCCCGGAGCTTCTCAGGTCACTTAAGGAGCTTTTCCATCCCAGTTTCCTCAATGTTTGTAAGTATTTCAGAAATTGGGATGGTGATCGGAGTATAACGTTCGTAAGGTCGGCTTCGACTGGGGCCGTTTTCCGACCTACGATACTCAGCTCGGCTACTGGAGGAGGATGGTCCTTTATCTTTGGACTTGGCATCAGTCTTTCCCTTATCTTTGCCAACTCTCCGCTGGTCGATTTTCTTTTCTGGTCGGCCAGTCTTGGTTCGAAGGAGCTCTTGTCCATCAATGACTTTCTTCGCCTTCTGTAGCACTTCGGCAAAGGTAGCTGGAGCCTCCTCTCCAAGCTTCACGGTGAGAGTCTCATCGGCCAGGCCGGTGAGGAAGTAGCACATGGCCAAATCATCGGAGCAGTGCGCGACTTTTAGCTGCTCCTCCTGGAACCTTGTGACATATTCTCTCAACGTCTCACCTTCCTTCTGTCTGATGGTGGCGAGGTGAGTTGCTGTCTTTCTATCATAATGCCGAGAAGAGAATTGACTAATAAACTCTTTCCTCAACTGAGAATAGGTCGAGATTGACCTGGCCGGCAGTCTTCGATACCACAGGCGCGCTGTCGGTGAGCGCGATCTGGAAGGCGCGGCACTTGATTGCATCTGTTGCCGTTTGAAAGTCCATGAGGCCTTCGAAGACCTCAACATAGTCTTTTGGGTCCTTAGACCCATCATAAGACTTCATGGTGGGAGTCTTGAACTTTGGAGGGATTGGAGCCTCCAAAATGTCCGAGGTGAATGGCGATTCTCCTAGGTCGCCATCGTCAAGCGAGCTCTCCTTCTTCTCGCACCTAGCCTTAAGCGCCTCGACCTGTTCGTCGAACCTGTGTTTCATCAGGTCGAACTCTTCCCTGGTGATCACAGCTTCTGGTGTCAGAGGCTTATACTTTGATTGAGCCTTGAGGTCGGAGTTGGAGAACTCTCGGGAGTAAGACGGAGAGTCTTCTGGTCCTCGCGACGCTCTCTTCTTTTTATCAGCAAGGTGCTTTCGAAGGTCATTGTCCCGCAAGCTATAATCCACTTCCTCATTGTTGGGAATAGGCTCGCGGTCACCAGGGTGGAGAGATGGAACTTAGTCTCCCTTCTCTCTGGGTACGCCTGGGACTCTGGAGGGAGACGCTGTTTGGTTAGCCCGTGTTGCCTCGGCGTACATTTCTTCCATTGTGCGCAATCGATGGCGCATATCATCCAACTCGCGCTGGAGGGTAGCCAGAGCCTCAGGGTCTGCTGTCGGGTCAGCCCTTCGGGAGGCTTTCTTAAGGTCCCACCTCGTCCTCGGTTGGCTTTTGAGGGTTTCGGGTGAGCAGGGGGTAACTCCTGGTTCGCATGGCGGGTAGATCTTCGTGGCAGATCTCCCTCTTGTCCTGCTCGGACCTGGTCCTCGACTATTCTAGCGTCAAGGTCTCACTGAGTGCCGTTATCAGCGTTCAAACCCCTCCGTTCCGTCGTATTAGCAGAGTTTGCTGGCTGCACCATCTTTGCGTAGGCTTCCTAGATCGGGACGACTTAAGATGTCGATCCCCACAGACGGCGCCAAAATGTTTATGCAAAGAGTTGCACAACACTGTTCTATGAACCTAGCTCGAACCCGATCCTTGGCTCGACTTGAACCCAAGAGTGAACCTGCACAAGAGGGTAAACTCTCCGATGCTCAAGTTAGTATAGATCGGACACCGTGTTTAGTTCGAGGTGAGATTCAATACCTGAGCATGAAATGAGTCCCTCTATTTATAGGTGGTGGATCCGACAGTACTCACGACCGGCGGTTATATGTCTTTTCTCATGTCGAACCTGTCGGGTTTCGAGCAGATCGAGCCTCAGTCAGGTCGAACCTCGGCGTCTATACTTAGCCTTTTGTAATGGGCGAACCCAGTCTCCTCGATGGGGCCGAGGTGGACCTGGGCAAGTCTTTTTATTCAATTCTTGAAACACCAATAAGTGTCCTCCACGTGTCCTAGGTATTTTTACCCCAAACAAATTTAATTTTTAATACTTACTATGCATTTAATAAGTTAAATATGTTGAAACAATGTCTTTTATTTATGTTTTGAAAAATTGGAAATGTGAAGGAACAAGAAACTATAAGAAACTATAAAATATGGACTTATTTGATAATCTGATTTCTTGTTTTTTCTTTTTTCACCTGAAAAAAAAAACCAAAATTATATTTGACAACTATTTATTTATTTTTTAGTTATTTTTTTTAATTAGAAAACAAACATATATAACCCTTTCTTATTTCTTGTTATCTGGAATATTAAAATAAAAAAAAAGTTTTACCTAAAAATTAATTTTTAAATAAAACATTAAAGGTTTTATGTTACATATAATCTTGTTGATATTTATTTTGCTTTTTTAAGTAAAAAATAATAAAATAACATTTTTATTTGTGTATTTAAAAGATTGAAAATGAGAAAAAGAAAGTATTTTTTTATTGTTTCTAAAAAAATCCGTGCACATTTTTTTACCGTATTTCTTAAAAATAAAAAATAAGAAATAAAAACAATTACGAAACGTTTATATCTTTTAAAAAATAGAAACAAAATATCGAAGAAATGTTACAAATCACATGGCCATGCATTCTACTTTAATAAGTACATTCATTGCTCAATTATTCAAGCACATTCATTTAACTAGATAGGCCATGTTTTACAAATCACCTGGTCATACATTGTACTTCAACAACAACGTTATCTTGCTAAACAAACACCTACAAGCAACTTGGTCCGAGTCAAATCATAACAATAATATTTCGGTTAAATATACATTATATCCTCGGTTAAATTTTATTAACATAAAGTTATTAGTCAGATCAAAATGTGGGACACACCTAAATGATCCGTATGTACGACAGCAAACGAGAGAGGCACTAACACCCTGCAGCAAATCCTGGCACGAGCCAGGATATCTTCCTGGACGTCGTCGTGCCTCACTACTGCACAAGAGAGGATCATTAGAGTGTCGATGGTCCTCAACCTGAATCAAGGTGGGCAAAAATTCTTGCACAAATTCGTACTAGAAGTCTTTACACACACTCCTGCACAAATTTTCACTCGAATCCTTGTGATTATGTTAGATGCTTCACACTGGGTCGTTTGCTCCTACCTTGGGTACTAATTTAGGCATCATAGTACAATAAGTTGAGCAACATACCAGTGCTAGATTTCTATGCGATGTAAAACTCGAGCTAAGAGAGTGGCACCTACCCAAAAATTGGAATCAACAATTGGCACCATCTTTTGGAAAGAGTTTAAAGTCAGTAAGCTCTGCACATTCAACACCTATGATTACAAATGAGAAAAGAATGCTCCGACAATTCTGCCAATGGGCGAAGCACTGAAGAAAGACGCAGAGTGAATGCTTCTAGCGGGGATGACCCAGGTCTGGTGATACAGCTTCATCTGGAGGAGCCCCGCAACAAACGCACCCAACCAACTAGAGTGACAAGAGGGACCCAACGAGTGTTTATCGCTCGTTGCCAAACCAACAATGAGGTAATTGGTCTCCATGCAAAAAGGCAAGAACTTCACAAACATATCTGAAGCAGGACAAGCTCCCCTTTACGGTGGAGGTTATGGTTGTGGAGCTCCCACCAAAGTTCAGAATCCCCACGATTAAGGAGTACAACAGGACCACCAGCTCTATGGACCACATGGAGCTTTACTGATCTTAGATGAACCTTAACGCATACAACAATACTCTAAAGTGCATCACGACTCTCTCAGGAGTAGCCAAAGCATGGGTGCCGACAACTCAACCCGAAGAAGATCCTTCTGATTGGTTTGCTTTAGAGACTATGTCACTAAAAAACTTACTACCCATAAAGTTGTTGAGATATAATTCGACGTCCCACTGCAGTAGAAAATAACATAAAAGCAAAGAATGTTAAAAATTCGTAAGGAGAACAACATTACTTTTTGCAATGAAAGGAGCCTTATTATCACCCTGCCTGAGGGTTGAAGATAGGTGGTAGCACCTTCTAGAAAAAGTTGAACATGTAAGGGTTTATTAAGAGGGCGTTTTAGACTTATTCACAGGTATACTTTAGTTGCTTTAATTGTCAAGGGAAAGCAACCATGAGAGAGAAATAAAGTAATTTTGTGGCATTTTCATGCTCTTGTTATTTCTTTCTATCATAGAGACATTTACAGCAGCGGCATAAAGTAGATGTGAAGCATATTGAACAAACCACAGTTTGTATTGCTTCATCTACTTATAATGCTCTTGAAATAGGAGAATGTGAATCCTAATTTATTGATTGAAATTTAGCTTTATCCTGACACACCCAACTTTAGAATGATGTTTTTTTTTTCTTTTAATAAATTCATGAGTGTCTGAGTCAGTTTGGGAGCACCTCAACTATTTACGACCACAGTTTACCTTATATGCATAATTTATTAGACGAGCAATTAAAATGGGCCCACATCACAAAAATAAAATAAAATAAAATAACCACCATTTTCCCCTTCACTCCGACCTTTATAGTAATTAAGTCTGGTGTGGGACCTTGTTACAGGAAGATTTACCCCTCCGGAGATAAAAGGGTCTTTAAAAGACACACACATATACTTTCTCCCGTCAAAGCTTCACCCCTCCAGAAAGGTCACTAGTATTAACATTCTACTTGGTCCTACTTTTTCAAGATATTGTTTCCCATTAATTTAAAGGTCGTGTTTCATTAGATAGAAATCCATCTTCTGGTAAAGATGAGACCTGGTTTTCCATGAGATGAAGTGGCATTCAAGTAGGAGGGTTATCCAAGAATTTCAAACTTCCAAGTACCTTTAATTTACTCCAAAGATTAGTAGGTGCAATAAAAGTTTCGGGTGCGTGCAAACAGTCTTTTTAAAAAATAAAATACCTTGAAATAAATCTACAATCTACTATTCAATGTTTTAAAAGGCTAAATGCAGCCTTGAGACTTTTCCTCTCGAAGAGGCGAGGCGTAAGCCTTGAGGCGGTACGAATTAAACAAATTATACAAATCTAAAATTTGTATGATCATGTACTAAACATAATAGTTATATAAAAGTATAGAATTGCCACTTAAATAAAAATCCTAAAAGAACATCCTCAATATCACTACTAATATCAATACGATTGGCTTATTCTATAAAATTTGTCTCCAATGTTTTTAGAGTCTAGGGAGTAAAGGTAATAATAGATTAAATTGTTACACTCCTATAATGCATTCCATATGCAAAGAAAAGAAACCTTTATATCATGTAAGAATTGGATAATAAATAATATCATTCTAATCATTACATGAAGCATAAAGACTTTTAAGCCTCAGTCTGTCTTCAAAGGTGTAAGCCTCTCCTATGAGAGGCATAAGCCTCTTCTGGTTCAAAGAAGGCGTAAGTCTCGAGGCTAAAAGTTAGAGCCTTGTCTCGAGGCGAGTCTCGAGGCGTAAGCCTCAAAAGCCTTTTAAACATTGATACTATTGCTACACCTCCCCTCTAAAAGCTCTCAAGTCCATAGGAAGATTCTGGTTGGATATTTTAGGAGAATGGAGAGAAGAGTGGACAGGATGTTTTTAACACGCATTATGTATACATGTCGCTATATGCATAGATTTTTTAAAAGTGCAGAGTGTATATGAACATATTGAGTGTACAATGCCATGGGATTTGGGCGAGATGACATAATCTTACACCCTAGCAGCCTAGCTTTATGGGGGAAACTATTTTAGGTGAAGCAAATATAAAGTAAAACTTCAATCAAAGAGAAAAAAACAAGTAATAAATATATCAGAACCTGAAGATGCCTTCAATACGCAATATTTTGTCTCCAGTTTCAAGCAAACCGCGTAGGGTGCTAATATTGGTAGACCGGCTCCAATGTAGCTTCATAAAAGTAATGAGTATAGGACTGTCGTTGAAGAGCTCTCAATTTCAAATACTGGATTGAATAGCAAAGATGTTACCAAAGAATTAGTAATAAATGTAATGAAAAGTAATGAGTATAGGACAAAAAGAACGTACCCGATCGGCTGGCGTAGCACATCACGCTCGGCTGCTACGACAAGAACTAAACTAAAAGTCTAGATCATGCTTCATTGAAAAGGAAAAAGAAAAATTCAAGTGGAAGTGAACTAACTCTGTTAAGTGTTAAGTAAAGTAGCAATGTGATGGTAGGTACGGTTACATGTTTTTCTGATGCACAAACAAGAGCTAAAACCAAAAACGTATAGTTATAGTATCAGAAATAACTTATTTCAAATTTTCATTTCTTGTTCCTCAAAAACTGTCATTGTCGATATCGTGAGAATCTTTTGTCACTAGACTACCATGTTTCATTACATTGTTCAAATTGTCTAACAAGAGATTAGCTTCAAGAGCTTGTGGATTAGAAGTGTCCCCAACCAAGAACGAGACGAATCCCGAGCCAACATCAACCCAGGAACAACCAGGAGCTTTTGCCACACCAGAATCTCTCATAAGAGTCCTTATTTTTGCCAGCTTACTCCAAGAACCTGCAGCAGCATACATGTTAGCAATCAAGACATAGTAACCCGAATGTTCAGGTTGCATTTCGAGAAGTTTCTCTGCAGCCCATTCCCCAATATTCGTGTTTCCGTGGATGCAACATGCTCCTATAAGAGTGGCCCACATAGCGGACGTTGGTCTATAAGGCATTCTTGTGATAATCCCCTTTGCTTTATTCAACAGACCAACCCTCCCAAAAAGGTCTGCCATACAAGCATAGTGTTCCAGATGGGGACTTAAACCATGGACACTTTGCATCTCTGCAAATAAAAGTTCACCTTGTTTCAAAAGTCCTGAATGACTACAAGCTGATAGGACAGCAACCATGGTTATATGATCTGGTTTGATCTGAAATCTTTTCATCTCTTGAAATAGTCTTAGTGCTTTGCTCCCCTCTCCTTGCATCCCATAGCCTGCAATCAAGGAAGTATACGTCACTTCGTCCTTCTTGCTTAACGAATCGAACACTCTTTTTGCCTCTAAAACCTTGCCTGATCTTGCGTACATATCCACTAAAGCATTCCACAATAGCAAGTAATCCCCTAAATCTTCACGTTTAGTAATATAGCAATGAAATTCTCTCCCGTGTTGTAAATCCGCAACTCGAGCACAAAGAGGAAGAATGCTAGCAATTGTCACATAATTTGGTTCTACCCCAGATAGTAACAATTCTCTAAATAGAAACAAGGCTTCCTCAACCCGGTCCAGGTGCGTGTAACCAGAAAGCATGGAGTTCCACGTGATTATACTTTTGTCGCTGTTTAATCGAAACAAAATATATGCATTCATAATGTCTTTACAACGAGCATACATGGTAACTAATGCATTTTGAACAATGGATAACCTATGATAACAATGTCTGATGGTAAAGCCATGGATTTCTTTTCCCAATCTAATGGCACCAATGTGAGAACAAGCACCCAAACCTATTATCATTGCTACATAGTCCAAATGAGCACCAAAATTTCTCATTTGAGACAATAACTTAAGTGCCCCAACAAAATTACCGACCCGCAAGCAACCTCCCGCAATAATGTTCCAAGTCACAATGTTAATTTCGATACACTTACTCTGCATATTGTCGAACAGTTCAAATGCCTCCTTCCACATGCCCTTGGAGGCATAACAAGAGATCATCGAATTCCACGAAACTGCATCTCGATCGAGCATATTGTCAAACAAGTTACGTGCAGTGTCCACCTCTCCACATCTTCCATACATAGAAATTAGAGCATTCTGAACAAACAAACTCCATTCAGTTGACCAAGCATTAATATACTTGTGGACCTCTAAACCAAAACCCAAATTCTGTGTTTCACCACAAGCCTTCAAAATGGAGGGAAAAGTGAAATTATCTGGTCTGATTCCTCTACTCAGCATCTGTTTATAAACTAAAATGGCTGCCTCATGAAGTCCATTTCTGACATATGATGTGATGAGTAGATTCCAAGGACAAGGGTGAAAAATATTAGAATTCTCAACAAGGGTATGAGCCTCGGCCAGAAGTTTAAAGCTCGAGTAGAATGTGACGAGCTTAGGAACCAAAATCGAGTCTTGCTCAAGACCTGACAAGATAATGCGACCATGAAGTTGCCTACCAGGTGGGAGTGAGCTAGCATTGGTGCATGATACAAGAAGAATGGAGAAGGATTGCAAGATGAGGTCAAATGAATCATTATATCCAGTGCGCAATTGAATGAGGGAGAAAGCTTCAAATGCTTTAGACAACTGACCATGACAGGCAAAGCTTTTAAGGGAAGAAAAAACGGGACCAATCATAAATTCACTACCATTGCTCACAGGTTTGTTTTTCCATTGTTTAGGTATGAATGTTTGGAGCTTATATAGAGAGAGACCTCTGAAGATATATTGAGAAGAGGAAGATGACATACACAATATTCATGTGCTGTATTTGCAGTGTCATGGTAAGCAAGAACCAATAACATGGTTTATCCCTCAGTTGCAGCATAGATCTAGAAAACATTGGCCAATTGGTCAATAGATTATATGCCTCAAGATTGAGAACCAAATACCACCACCAACAATACCAAGTCCCTGAAAAAATACATAAATGGAATCAAACAAATCGTCAAAAGAATTAGAAGAATAAAGACTTATAAGAAGCATGCATAAATGTTAAAACTGAACCAGGCATTCTAATTATTCATAGATATAATAGACAGCCAAGCCAAATATCAAATTCATATCAAATCTCCTTTTGGAAATGGATTCATATTAATTCTAATCGTTCTTATATTTTACTGATGCAACGACCCTCAAACTAATTGTAAAACCCCACAGCTAAAACTTAAACCCACCCAAAACCCCCTTTAAACCCCGACCCAATTTTTCCCATCACTTTCACATCTCAAAACAAGTCTTGAACTGTGATACAAGAAAACCCACCATCGGTGTTCAATTATAGACCCACTAACCGGAGCTGAAGCCGGCGGCGACGTCCGACGGGTGAGGCAGAGAACTTCCGGCAGCTTTTCCAAAGTTAAACCGTCTTCCTTTTTTTTAGTATTCTACCACTTCCTTCTCCCTGAGTGCGACGGTGCTGAAGAGGGACGGAGAGGAGGAAGCAGCGGCAGGCGGCGGCGTCCAAAGAGAGGAGCGGCGGCGACCAAATGTTTCTCTTTTTTTCTTTTTTTTTTTTTTCCTTTTGTTTTTTGTTTTTAAAATAAAGTAAACTGGGCTGGGCTGGGATATTTGCATTGACAAGAATATTAAATTCATAATACATTGTAGTTTACTAATATACCCTTCAAGCTAAACAACCATGTTTCAAAATAAGAACTAATTTTTTGAATGAAAAATACTTCAGATCTTGCACAAAAAAGACAAACGCATAAAAAGATATATCTTTCTATCCTTAATAAAACTAAAAAATTGTCATTTTTTTCTTATTGATGGTCAATACGAGGATAAATGGAGTCTCAGAAAGATTCATTTGTCGTTTCACTTCAATATTCTTTAGAACATATTAATTGGAAAAGACCTTCCTTTGTAGGAAGCTCATAGTGCAACTTGTAGCATGACTATCTTAATCCACCGTAAACATCTAAGTATGGTTTATTTCGAAATGAAATCCTACTACTTTTGACGGCTGTCCTCACAAGATCGCAATTCCCATCTTATTGTTCCAAAAGAAACATTCTCATCTTCTATCTTCTTTCCATGCTAATTCATGAAGAGGATAGATCACGTGTGTTTAAAATTTTCGGCTTCTTTATCTCATTTCTCCATGAGTATGTCCAATTTGTTCACCTCAACCTTACATTTCTATACATATTATTTAAACTAAAACTTCTTTACAAATATATATTTAAACCTCTTATTTTCATTTATTTAACATACCTACCCAAAATACAAACAAATAAACTTGACTAAATAGCAAAATAAGGCATAAAAGAACATATATACCTATCTTTTTGAAATTAACTTAAATGGTTGAGATAGATATTACAAATATATATGATTGGTAACAAAATAAAATATTGTTTAGAAAGTTATGTATATAATATATAAACTAGAATGAGTAACTCCCTGAAAATATATATAGTGCGCATACCAATTATTGGTGCCTCGATACTTGTAGCACAAAAAAAATGCAAAATGTCGAAGTGGAAGCACCATGACACCTACACACAGTAGGTAGCTACAAGCTGAGAGGGTAGAGTTGCAGCCATGACGCTCCGAACTGATCATTGCCTCATGAGGACAACGTCATGACGTTCACTTAGGATATTGACACTAACACAATTCCTTTTATAGATACTAGCTTATTAGTATGTGCCTGTTGTATTTTCTTACTTTATTTTATATTATGATAATAAAATTAGTATGAACTTTAAATCTATTAAAAGTTATATTACACATTGATAAATTCAATTTATTATTTATAATTACTAATTAGTGTGTAATTGTAACTAAAGAAGTTTTAAGATCACAAGATCTAAAAGTCATTTAAATGTCATTAAAAGACTTATTCATTTAAATATTTGTTGGTTATTGAAACTAGATAGGAATATTAATTAGTTTCTTAATTAGTAAGGAGAATTAACTCCTGCTCAAGACTTTCTTCTTACGATTTTCTCCTTATTTTTGTTCATTTATTTACGCGGACTTATTCACTTATATTGATTTCATCCTCCAAATAAAATTGAGTGATTGTATCTATGATACTCAAGTGAGCTAGAAACTCAATCCAAAGAACCATTTTTGTATTATTCATTTACCACTATATTAAAACTTGACCTGCACACTTACTGTAAACAATTTCTGCTATACGAGAGGGTAAGTAAACCGTAGAAGGTAAACAAAACTTGGGCTTCTTTTTCACGATCAATTGACAAAATGTAGGGTGTAGGGCATTAATGGAAATAGGAAAAGACAAACAAAATAACCCAAGACAATCGAACCCAGAGAGGTCGATAAAATTCTTACATTTGAAGATGATAATTGTCTTCCTTCATCAATTCATCGTTTTCTTGGTTGTTCACTTAGCTTCCATGGACCTCACTCTTCACCATTTCTCTCTCATGAATAACATGTTGATCATCCAACAATGTGCTTTTATCTCATGACCCTATTCATTACCAATTCGAGTATAATTTATTGGATGAGACAATTATTATCATTTCTAACGTGGTTGATGATTCAATCTCCTAGTATTATTATCGAACTCCAAAATATATATATGAAAAAAAGGGCGCACCCTGATCCTTTAACGACTTTTCCAACTTTTTTAGTGTGACTAAAACTGATGTATTCAATAATAGGCCAAAGTAACTAACACTCAACTAATTAACCAACTAAATAGCTAACACCCAACTAATTAACTAACTAACTAACTCTAACGGCTAGTTTACTAGCATTTTTAAAAAAATAAAAATAAAAATAAAACCAATGCAGCAAAAACTCTAACTACCAAATTTGTCTTCCCTCCCGTATCGACTAAAATTCTAACTCCAAAATCTGCTTCTTCCTCTGACTAACACCATTTTCAACATGTGACTAAAACCATTTGATTTTCTTGTCCACTCACTATTCTAGGTGAAAACTATGAGCTCGACGTCATACTTTCGTTTTCTCTTTAACGGAGAAGTTAATTGATGAAATGGTTTATTTTAAAATAATTTTAAAGGTTAAGGATTAAAATGAAACTTTTGAAAATTGAAAGACTTAATTGAAATTTGCCACATATATGTACCACTATTTTACAATTCATTGTCGCCACAATCTTATCTTCATTCTAACGAAAAAGTTGATGGAAGTTTGTTTTGAAACAAATTTTAAAAGTTAATTGGATAAAACTCAAACTTTTATAAGTTCATGGCATAACTTAAACATACCCTAAATTTCAACTGTATTCTGTATATTTGAACTTATTATTAAATAAAAAAATAAAAATTTGTAATTTAGGACGTCAACAAAGTGGGGTCGGGAGGTAGAAATATGTTCTAACTTGATATCTAATCTTTTTATAGTTTCAATTTCTTCCGTTATGTATTGATTTTTTTTATCAATATGTTTTTTTAGTACAACATTTGGAGTGGGATAGAATTTATAATCTCTTGGTTGGAGATATGCCAATTATCGCTGAGCTATGTTCACTTTGACGATTAATATATTTTTACAGTAGCAAAAATGTTCAAACAATGACAATATAAGAATTTGAAAATGGTAATTTTTACGAAGATGTCAATTGTTAGTCTACTTACATTTGTTTGTTTGATTCTTTTTTTTTCTTTTTTTTTTTTGTGAAGAAGAGTCTACTTACATTTTAATTGGTCTATCACAATTTACAACAAACAATTTTGAGCTTAAAGATGCTACATTTTCTTTTTAATTCTATTGCAAGGGTGGGGATTGAACCATTAAGTTCTTACGTCTTAAATCCTACGAAATTAGTAAGTGTTTTTTTTCGCTCTTTTTATGAGAGTGAGTATTATGAATTGAATTAATAAGGTGCATGCTTACATTACATTATTATTTTATCAATCTATTTTAACGTTGCGTGGAAAGAAAAACAGGATCAAAATAGTCCATACATAAAATAAAAAAAAATTAAAACTAAAAAAAGGGACAAAAGTGAAAAAAAGAATTCACATATTAAGAATTAAGTTATATATTTAACCCCATTTTGAAATCTAGTAAGAAATTTAATGAAACCATTTTGGAATATTTCCAATACAATAGGCAATCAAACCAAGTGGGTTAATATCAAATAAATGTACCTTTGCTAAAAAAAAATCAAATAAATGTTGTAATCTTTTGACCTAACAGTGCCCTTTGAATGTTTCTAATCAAACCCAACAAAACAAACAAAAGGGTTATACCACAAAATTAAGAAATTTAATGAAAAGCAAATTTTATATTCTACATTTTCACTGAGCTTTCTTGTTCACGACTGATTTAGTCATGTTTAAAATAGTATCAGAGTAGGAGATTCTATGTTCGAATGTCCGCTGTTATTTCCTCTTCATTTATATATTTATTTTTATTTGTAGGATATCGTGCAATTTTTCAAGTCCACGAGTGAGAGGAAGTGTTCTTAACCCATCAGCTTAAACTTTTAGGTTCATTGGTGATTTAATCATGTTTAAGATATAAGTTTTTAAGTTTATTGGTGATTTAATCATGTTTAAGATAAAATATTTAGAAATTAGATCTCGATTTAAAGACGTGTTGAAATTGTATTTGGTATTATCTTTTGGCCTCTCTTTGCTCTCTGCCTCGAAACTATTGATTCCATGTTTTCAATTTTAAAGTTAAAAAAATGATAATATTGAAAACGCGGATGAAAATACCGTTCTTAAAATTTCATCTTTTAAACTCACATAATCTAAAATTTATTGAGATAACTCCCCCCAATAAAAATTCATTAAATTTCAAACATAAGAAATTGAATATGGATTGTATATCATATATGCTCGTTGTAACTCTATTACAACTCTATTTAAAGATGGTAGGTCCAAATCCTCGTATGTTAACGACGAATATGCAACTAATGAAGTAGAACTAAACTTGGACAAATATGAAACCAACTAAATTATACAAAATTCTCATAGCATATGTAGTTAGTTTTAATATAATATGAAGTTTCGATTTCACCCCAACTTTATTAGTTAGACAAAATTACTACAAATAGTTTCCTTCTTACAAATTAAAATATTACCGGTCAAATTGAAAATTTTGAAATATTAAGGGCAAATTTTAAACCACCTACGTTGATCAAAGATATTTTTGGTATACATGTACTTTTATAAAAAAATTATATGTAAGTTTCAAAAATAACTCTATCATTTCAAAAGTTTAATATATTAATATTTCATAAACATTTCAAAAATACTCTTTGAGCAAACATTCGTTAATATTTTGAACGGAAATTTGACATAGTAACTAACGTGAAAGTTTACTTGGATATTTATGTTCCAAATTTTGTCCTGAAAGTCTTCTTATTCTCCACTGTAATCTAAGATATTAAGTTAGGAGCACAAATGTATATAAATGTAATGGAAAAATATAAATTTTAAATTTGAACTTAGCAATTTGTATCAAATTGATAAATGTTGTAATTTTTACATGTGTTGCAAATTTTACCTTCAATAGATTTTCATTTGAAAATTAATTGAAAAAAATATTCTGACGTGCCAAATAAGTTAGAAATTTATATCTATAGTATTGATAGGATTTAGATAAAAATGACAATAGTATTAGTTTTGGGCTTAAACCGGTAAGTGTTGACAGACTTATGTAATGCTACATTTTGTTTATTAATTTAAACATAAAGTTAAAAGTTATTTATCTTTAAAAAAAGATATTTACAAAACCAGAACATGCAGGGATTTGATCCTTAGCTTGAGATTCCCTATGAGCAGAAACCAATCAGCCAAGCTCAATTTTACTAATCAAATAACATTCTATATTATATTTAATTTAAATCTGGGGAACGTGTTGCCCCTATTATCAATAAAGTTTACTTCTCCGTTGTCTATCTATTTTGTCATAATCTCGCTTTTAAAATATAGTTTCTTCTAAATTTTCTCTCTTTTCCGACTAAATCCAGGTATGCTTTTACGTTAATCACATATTTCTCAATTATTCGACGCTCACCTTACATTCAAAATATTAACGAACGTTTGCTCAAAAAGAATATTTTAGAAATTTTTATGAAAAATCAAGAGTAGAGTATTGAAGTTTTTGGAAATGATACGGGTACTTTTCAAACAAATGACAAAGTCAAAGAGGTATCATATCTTTTCTAAACCAACAATAGAAATCCAAAGGCATGATTTGACCTAACTTTCAATCTTCAAATTCTCCTGAAATCAGACCATTGGAATGTTGCTGCTCTCTTTTTATTTACTTTTAAATAGAAAAGTAAATAACTTTTGAGTTTTGACATCTACTTGTATGTTGTAATATAAAATCATATCAGAAAAAGAGAATATAAGAGTAGAAAAAAAAGCCAATTTCAAAAGTCTTTTCTTTAAAAGTAATTTGTTGAATTGATATGGCAAATTAGGAGAGTAAATAAAATTTTAATAGGAATGAAGCAAACAATCACCCGCTTAAATCAAAATCGAGTTTATGTGAAGCGTAGCAAGAAGAGAGTTTTACGTGACATATCTTGAATTTATTTCCTGACTTATAGAGGTGAAATCTAAAGGTATCAAGATATCTTCTCTTTTTTAATTTCTTAGATTTCGAGATTTCAATTTTGACAACTTGATTAATCGATGATTGAGGAAATAGCCAAACTCGGAGGCGTCCTTGGGCCGTATAGTCCTTGGTTTGGTTGGCTTAAGGTGGGTCATGGCTCAATGCCCACTAGCAAAACTTTTCATATTCTAACTATCTGTATCCTACTTAAAAAAATCAAACCTGTTATAATTTTCACATTATCAAAATTAAATAATATTTTTAAGTAAAATTATTATATAATAATTAATTAAAGAAAGATGACACGGTAGAATTTAAAATTCTGAATAATAATTTATTTTATTTTATGTTTTAATCATATCATAAATACCACCTTTCAAATTATATGGGTATTAGGTTGAATAATGTGAATAAAGATTAAGCCATCAGTATTTTAAATTATCTTAAAAATATTTATATTAAAAAAACATTAGTTCAATTAGTTCTTATTTATTTATATTAGTAAGAAATAAGAGGGGATAGTTATCAAAACGAACATAGATTACCAGTAACTAACACATATCTCTCAAACTAAGAGGTATATAAAAATTAATTAAATAGCTAAATATTTTAATATAATTTTATTATTTTTTCCCTCCATATTTATTCAATGACCTTTACGTATTCTCCTTCCAGTTACCTCATAAAACAGAAATGGTAGTAAATCACATTGATTCAATTTAATGACTAAAAAAGTAGCATCGTTAACTTGAAAATTTTCCGTAAGTAAAATACAACAAGAAAAATAAACAAATTAACACATATTTTTAAATTTTCAGTATTTTTGTTCCTAAAGATAACGATACATAAAAGAAAGAAAACTTTGTATTGATTTCTTATTTGAGTTATGAAAAAAAAAAGATGCAAATTTTAGTTAAGGACAAAGACGAGAGAGGAAAAGAGAAAACTTTGTATTCTTATTTGAGTTATGAAAAAAAGAGAGATGCAAATTTTAGTTAAGGACAAAGGAGAGAGGAAAAGAGAGATGCAAGTTTTAACTGAGGACAAAGACAAGAGAAAAGGTGAAACTCTTTTTATATATTACTGTATTACCACGACATAATAAAATAATAATTTTATTCATTATAAAAATAACTTATTTAACTAATTTAGTATGTACGTTATAGCTACGTTAAATATATTTTATTATTTATAATCAGTGGAAATGAATTGAAGATACGAGATTATAGTGGCCGAGGGAACTAAAAAAGTATATACCTTTTAACATTAAAAAACCTTGGTATTCTACAATTAAATATTGTTATATATAAATATTCAATTATACAATTAATTTATGTAAATTAATAAAAAAAATTTACATTCTAACTTTCACATTACATTCACTTAACCTTTTAGGGGCATATACATTATATTATCTCCTACAACATTTTTAATATAACAATTAAAAATATATAAGTATTTTTATATTTTTATTTTTAAAAAATACATTTTGCCTAATTTATGCTTTTTTTTTTATATATTTTCAACCTTACTAAACAAAATTTATTTTACTAATTATATTTATCATTATACTAATTATTTGAAAATTCTATAAGTTCCTAAGAATGAAATGAAAAAACTTTTTTTTTAGATTAGTTACCTAATATTATTTGATAATTGATTAATTAATTAATTTACTATTGATAATTAATTAAAAATTTTGTAGGTATTGACTTACATGATTTTTTTTTTAAAAAAAAGACATAAACTTGTCATTATGATAAATAAGTTTACCAAATATTTTAAATAAAAAAATACAATAATTATAAAAGAAAAAAATAGCAACGATTATACGAAGACCCTAACTATAGACGCATATCACATAGTGGAATTGTAATGTCACTCACCTAAGATATAGATCTAACATGTAATCTTGCAACTTGAATATTTCACCAAGTGGAATTGTTAACATATTGAGACATCTTTGAAGATTGAAGAGCTTTTTGAGAACAATGAATCCATAACGTTAAAAAGAAGGATGAATCGACCTCTAAGTGTTTATGAACAAAATTGTAGAAGAAAGCTTATATTTACAAAGTAATAGATGGTTAAATGGAAATTCCATTATAAATTATAATTAGATGAATTTTTTAAAACTGTATAAAAGAACTTTTGCATCCAACCTTTTATATTTCATATATTTATAAGTATTATTGATAATTAGTTATTAACTAATTAAAATTTGTAATAAAGCATTCCAATCTTTTATATTTCATATAGTAATTATTAACTAATTAATTTGTTATATTTAAAGAAAGGATGAAATAATTAATTGATTTTCTAAAATTAATTGGTAGTGGCATGTCTAGTAATTTAGAAATTGAAGGAGGGTCCTATTAGTCCAAAAATATTTTTCTAGGATTGTCTCTTTTTAATATAGTATGTGTGTGTATATATATATATTGAAGAAAGAGCTACCAAACTTTTAAAATTTTCTTATTAATTATAACTAAAAATAAGTCATAACTTTTTTAATTAATGTGTAGAGAAACAAAGAGACAAAACTTTATCTATTTTAATTTTTGGTATTATTAAATAATAAAAATAATTAAAAAATATTGAAATCTCATTAGTGTTAGAATATGAATTAAATTTATCCAACTCATCCACTTAAGCTTTTGGGTTGAGTAATGGTTTATTCATTCTTAAGAAAATTAGTAATTATAATACAAAAAGTAAGTATAATTTTTTGAATTAAATTATAGAAATAAAGACAAAACTTTACCTATTCTAGTTTTTGGTGATTAACTCATTCAATAATCTTGCCTGAAAAAAGAACTCATTATTCAATAATCAATGAGAAAATGAGAAATTAATTTGAGAGTAAATTAATAAACATAAATGGTGTGTTAGTGGGAGGGAATTGTGGACGAGAGAGGGAGCATTGAGAGCGGATAGGAATGGGAGAGAAAGGACAAAATTGTCCTCAAAGAAATAGTGAAAAAAAAATTTAATAAAAGGGCAAAACAGAGAAAAAAAAGTTGCTCCTATTGTGCTGCCACAATTTTTTTTTCTTTTGAAAAAAATATACTATAGATTCTTAATGGTATATTTTGTAAATCAAGAAATTAAAAAAAGAAAAGAAACCAAACATTAGAGTCGTAGGAAAAACTTTTTGCATTTCAATCTCTTTTAAATTCTATTATTTATTATTATTGACAATTAATTATTAATTAATCAATTTGGTATTATAATAATTGTTGATGCGTGGATTTCGGTCTCCGGTTCTCCTCCTCGCACCCACCAAACTTGTTGATCAGGGACTAGTACCTGCAAAACCAAATCGAGCTAAACCGGTGTGATACTAGTCACACGGACTCCGATGCTTAAGTTAGTAAGAGAACAAGGTAAATGTAGTCACTTCTTTGCCCCCCTTACCTTTAAGGCTGGATCGCTACTTATAGCGTGGAGTTGTTCCAGAACTTTCCATAGCTAACCCTAATTCACCGTTGCAAGGCCTGGGTGGAATCGTCGATCGAAGATGGGGGATCGTTGGCTGGGCCGTGGGCCGAGCCCCTGGTCTGGACCGAGCCCCGGGTCGGGACCGAGCCCTCTCGGCCCGGTTAGTTCTCCGCCAGTCGCTTTCCTCGCTCTTTGCCCCGGCATTAGGTCGTTCTTTGGGCCGGCCCGTTACGTCACGGACCGGTCTCTCCCAATCAATGATCTCACACTTCAACTCCTTGTCCCGTTTCGGGTCGTTTTTGTTCTCCATAACAATGGCCCCCACTCTCAAAACAGAAGACGAATAATTGTGTAAAGATCTTTGTTTTGAGAGTACTTGTCTCTTGTCGGAGTACCTCTTTTAAATTCTATATATTTATTATTAATTAATCAACTTACTATTTATAATAATTATTATAAATTATAATTAAATGGAAAAAATTAAGTCATAGAAATTTTTTTTTTGCATTCCAACTCCTTTTAAATTTCATATATTTATTGTTATTGACCATTAACTATTAATTAATAAATTTACTTTTTGTAATTATTTTTTAAGAAACTATTTATATTTATTATTAGTGATGTTGATGCAGAAATTTGGCAGAATTTCGCTAAATTCGCACCAATTGTTAACAACGAAAAGAGGTCGACCTGAAAAACCAAAGTCTCCCCACATCCCATTTTGCTTCTTTCTTTATAGTCGACAAATTTCAAATGCATCATATCTAGGATCAAATTAAAATAATAATAATAATAATAACAAAAAATTTAAGCAAAAATATCATTTTAATCCATATTGAATCATTTTTATTTTATTACATATATTTTAAATGATTAAATTTAGTTTTATATTTTAAAGTTAATTTTTATCTGACTGGTCAAAAAATTAATAACAATTTTGTATTGAAAAAAAAGACAATAGAAATATGCTTTTCAAATTTCTAAACGAAACTTTATATTAACTACATTTATTTTAAAGTAAAAGTTAATCTTAAACCATAAGATTTATTGAAAATAAAAATACTAAATTTAATTATTTTGAAATTTCATATACTAAAATTTAACTAGTCTCACAATATAGGGACTTAACAACAAAATTTACATTAAGTTTTAGGATAATAATTTTTCTACTGTAGGTATAAATTATAATCAATGAAACTGACATAATCGAATAAGTTTGATCGATTCCTACTGATTGGTCAAATCAATTGTTTAAAGTGTAAAATCGCAATCAATTCGATTGGGGTGACTTTATCGATTCATTCTATTAGCATCGATAATCTAGTACCACAATAGTATATACTCCTTCTGTTAGCAACTTGACACGTCGTTAAATAATATAATATTTTATTTCTAAATTGGGTGGGTGAGAATATTGAGTAATCTTTCTCAGCTTGGTTAAAAAGGTGGTGGTTTGTCCGTCAAGGACTTTTCAGTTTGCTGGTTTTTGTTACGGTGCGAAAATGGAGAAATAAATATATAATAAATTGAGGATAAAATCTTAATATTCCCACTAAAAATACCTTTTAATTCTTTTTTGTCAATAAATTAGAGCGAAAAGTTTGAACTCTTTCAAACAAGTGAGAAAAATGTTTGATGTGCGAAAAACAAGAACATAAGAAAAGAGAAAAGAAAAAAAAACATTTTATCTATGAAGCTCGGACTTGAATAGGTCGACGAATGAGAGAACCTGCACAGAGAGAGTAAAAAACTCCAACGTTTAAGTCCGTCTTAGTTCGAGATTGTCTTGCATACATGAATAATGAGATCGAATTCTCTATTTATATAAGTTAAGATTCCAGCGATCGTCCCGTAAATCACGACGTCTTGTCAAAAAGACGGTTGAGTGGTTTTGTAATATAACTGCTAAGCAATAAATCAAGGTAGAAGTACTCCATGGCCGAACTATCATTTAAGGCCAAATATTCTATGGTCGTATTACTGTCATCGTTTATACTGAAGTATCTCATGATCGAGTTATCACTTAGGCTGAGGTAATGGTCTTTGAAAATGGATATGAAGTTCATACCTCAACATATAGTCAAATTTTTTTATTGGTTCACGTGACATGTCGGTTTATTTTATTTTTATCACCTATCAAAAAAAGTTCAATGAACTAAAACAAAATAAACATGGTTGGGTTAATAGAGCTAGGAATTTGAAATCTTTACAATGAATGAGAAAAATATTGGGGAAAAAAAGCAAAAAACACATTTGTTTTGGTCAGTTTATCCAAACCCAATCTTCGATTTTTCTTTTTCAATTGTCGTTTTGCTTTTTTCTCCACCACTTGTTCTTATTGCATTCTGTGCATCAATCAATCAAAACCCTTGAGAAGGGCATATGGATTCTTCGCGCAATCCTCTGTTATGAGCTCCACATTTCTTCCCCTGCGCCTCCGACCCACTGATTATCGAGTCACTGTCTCTCCAGTGCGAGAGAGTGGAAGAAAACGAATTTTTGAAGATTCGGAGAAGTTGGGTCAGATTTGGATTCCGAAGATTTAGCGGTTTCTCTTTCTTTCTCAGTGGGTTGGATTTCTTTTTTTGACTATTTTTCTGTTTGATTTCATGCCCACTCGTTCGATTTCTGTTGGGTTCTTTGCCCCTTTTGTCGGCTGCTTGATTTCTCTCTTTTATTAGTTGTTTATGCGATTTCTTCTTCGTTTTCAGTTTGTGACTTGAGGAATTTGTGTTGGTCGCCATGGAAGGAGCAGTGGGAGCTGAGTTTCACGATTGGGAGGTGCTGCTCCACGATTCGGACGCCAAAAGTGCCCTAACGGCGGTGGAGTTTTCGGGGGAGAAATCGAATCATTTTGGGGGAATCGAAGGTGAGTCCGATTCCGAGACTATAATCAAATCCGACTATTTCTCTCTTGAAAATCAGGGAAGGCGCGCCAAGGCTGTAGCTGAGCGTGATCTGAACGAAGAGGAGGGCTCGATTGAATCGGATAATCCTAGTTGGATCGATCCCAGTTCTGAGAATCGGTACGGTAGGGTAAATTCGGGTGAATTCTGGTCCGATTCTGGCAGTGATAGGTCGGATGAGCGTAAGTTTAACGAATTCGATTCGAAAACCGAGTCTGGTCTTGCAGAATTTCTTCAAACCCAAACAGACGACGAAGAATCAAGGGGCAGGATTCAGAAATTGGAAGGTTTAGAGTCACACGACAGCGAAATCAGAGGCTCTGATTCAAAAATTGAATTAGCTTTTGAAGAATTTGATGAAAATCAACCCCAAAGCAAGGATTTGAGCAAGTTCTCGGCCAAATTTGGGGACATTGATCAAAGTGACTCAAAAATAGTGAAGTTAGAAGAAGGGGACGAGCATTTGGAGGAGAAAAAGAACCTTAAAATTCAAGAAACAAAAGTTAACGCAGAATCAGGCAGTGGGGTTGGAGAGAAGAGGAAAGTAGTATGGTGGAAAGTTCCATTTGAGGTGTTGAAGTATTGCATGTTCAGAGCAGGCCCTGTCTGGTCTTTCTCTGTAGCGGCTGCTGTGATGGGTTTCATTATTTTAGGAAGGAAGCTCTACAAAATGAAGAGGAAGAGCCCCAGCTTACTGCTGAAGGTTACCCTGGATGACAAGGTAAGTTCAGCAACAATTTATACACCAAACAGATTAGATAATTTATACAGCAAACAGATTAAATGCTCTGAACTTTTGTTTTTATTTGTTTAAATTGGTTCCTGCTCTTTTGGCTGATGGTACTGTTTAACTCATTCCTTCACACTGTAAAGAAATTCCACAAGTTGTTGCTTGTTGGGTTTATTGTGCTGCATATCTGTGGTCCTCTTACTTGGTATATCTGTGGTTCCATTTGTTGGTTTTTTTGTTTCTTTTTTGTTTTTTGGGTTTTGTTTTTTTGGTACAACAATTTGGGGATATGGAAGATCGAACTTCCAACCTCGAGAGAAAGGAGTATATGCCAATCATCATTGAACTATACTCATATTGGCTGTGTTTTGGGTTTTGTAATGAGTTGTGTGATTCAAGTTTAATTTGAGCTTCATTTGATAACAATTTTGATTTTAGTTTTCTGTTTTTACGATTGTATCTCCCCTAAAAACACATTTAAATACTTAACCCAAATTTCATCAGAAACAACGAGTTTTTAAAAACTATATATATATTTTTTTGCTTGGATTTTGAAAACTTCGTAAATAATGAAAGTAGAGAAAAGTAGTTTTTATAAGCTTAATTTTCGAAGGGAAAAAACCCAAAAAGGTGACAAGTGTTAGAAATTAATACTTTATTAAACTTTTTTCTTAATTGGAGTTGCATTGTTGTGAATGGGGGAATTATTTTTGCAAGTAGTGGTTTTTGGTGGTTGTGTTAGGCAGTGTATTTGGTGGGTACAGACTTCACTTTAGCTATTTGGTTTTGTCGTTGAGTTTGGACACTTTTGTGGTAATTTTAGCTTTGATTCTGCAAAATTTGTAAGCTGCATCATTTGCACCGCTGTTGGGGCATTAGACCACATCAGTTATCGTTGTCTTCACAAAGTTGAGATGATTTTTTCTGACCCCATGAACTAACTCTTGCTTGCAGAAGGCATCTCAGTTCATGAGTCGAGCTGCTCGTCTTAACGAAGCCTTTTCGGTGGTGAGGCGTGTCCCGATCATTCGACCTGCTCTCCCTGCTGCCGGGGTAAACCCATGGCCTGCAATCAGCATGAGATGAGGATTCTTCCCACAACACATGCAGATAAAGTAAAAGTAGCAGTGTCTCTCTCTCTCTATCGTATATATAAGATGTAATAATTTTACAATTCCAATATATGTTCTGTCCAATACAAGATGCTTCAGCATCAGCTGTGTGTAAAGTAAATCCAGATAATGGCTTGTCTTATTTTGTTTTTCTTATTTTTTCCCCCTTTAAGATATACCTCTTTGTGTGTTCTCTTGATGAATGCATTTTATGCATTGCTGAACACACCTGTATGGCAACCTTCGAAATTGTGGCTAATAGGTACGTGAATTTTAAAATGGATTTATCAGGTGTTGAAAGTTTAGGAATTTATTAAACACTTTTCAAAGTTCATGGGCTTATTAAACACAATCTCGAGAGTTCAGAGACTAAATTTGTTATGATTTTTAAATCTATGTATAAGTATGAACACAAATTGTTAGTAATTTAAGCGGTTGAGCAAACTCTCGACTCTAAATGTCTTTTGATCATAAAGTTGTCTCGGTGAAGTTAGAATATGGTAAGATCGTACGAATATCAACATGTTGTAGCGCAGTGCCGCTAATCCAATTTCATGCTAAATATATAATTTTATCTATTTTGTTTGTGATCTTTTTAAGAGTCCTAATTTTATCTTGTATACATACAAAATTTTCTATCAAGTCTCTACTCTTGATCCATTCCTAGTTGTAGAAGTAGGTAAGTTTGGATGAACACGTTCAACTAATACATAGTACAATTTTAACCTAGTTAATAATCTGAATGTTAAATTATCACCAACATTTAGTGAGACAAAAATTAAAAGCTGGTAAAACATAGGGACAAAAATTACATGTTTATCTGGCTTTTTCTTCTTCTGGGTGATTTTTTTTTTAATGTTCCTTCTCACAAATAGAGCAAGAATGTTGAATTTAACCTAGAATTTTATTATTGAGTTTAACAATTGACAGGGTAAAGGACCGAATCATCAATCTTGATAATGATAATATGTAACTTGTAGAATTTATTAATAGCATTCAAGATTAAACACGACTCCTAAACCAAAATACAAGGTTCTCTTCTCCTTGGGTCAGGGACTTTCTCATTAGGTGAGTACATCCAATTCAAAAGTCCTTTCCTATACCACTTCCCGTTCAACGAATATCCAGGCTACCAAGATTCTATTTGCAGCTATTTTATCTAGTTGAAATCTCACAGCAATTTCGCAATCCTAACAAAGTAGATATTTTATAATGGTCCCAAAAACATTCATATGATACAAGTAGTAATTTTTCTACATGGTTGAAAGAAAGTTTGAAGATGAAAACAAATTGTACAATAACTTTCATATGATACAAGTAATTTTGTACACAGTTGAGTCAGAAGCTGAATGGTCCCACAGCTGAAAAAGCAGCAGAAGAAAAATCTGTTTTGAATGGCAACAGAAAGAAAGATTAGCCACCACTTATGGGAGGGATAATTGCCAACTCGTCTTTGTCTTTAACAATTGTTGACTCAGTTGTATAATCCTCGTTCAGAGCCAGAACCACACATCCAACTATCTCTTCCAGCCTTGGAAATCTGCCTACAATCTTGTTCAAACAATCCTTGGCAGTACTGCCTGATGGGACCTCTAATACGAGGTCGTTCATGCCCGTGAGATCTCGAGCCCGAGCGAAAAACAAGGCCTTGATTTCAACAGGATGCTCCTCCACCTTTCCCTCACCCAAACTGTCTGCAGTTCCAAATACATCTTCTTGTCCTTCCATCGCGTAACAGCACGTTTATACTATTGACGAGGTGATTGCTCAACCTGATGAAACCAATGATTAACTGCAGAAAAGATATCATAGAATGACATATAGTGGAACAAGGAAGAAATGTTAATTCATGGTACCATTAGTTTTTGGTTCTATGAGGGAGGATTCATTTCTGAACCTTTACAATAGTTCTCGAGACCATGTACTAATCAACAGGGAGGAAGATTTTGTTGCTGGTCTTAATCATGATCCAGATAAACTTAAAGAGGTGAACACTCTTGTAGGTTTTAAAGTTTCTTCGTGTTATGATTTTATAGTTTTCCTCTTTAAACAGAACCCTTACCGGCTAAATCAGTGATTATATTTGCTACAAATTGAGGTGTTTATGCACAGAAAAATCCCATTCAATTTCCAATAAATTTCAGCAGTGGAATAGTGAGAATCAACACAAAATTTATAGTGGTTCAATCCCGAAAAGGATCTACATCCACTTTGCAAAGATTAATCGTCTCGGCAAATCTATATTATTAACAACAGAGATCTATACATACTATACAATACGCATAGAAACAGAAATGAAATCTATTACGTAAATAACAAAGAATTTGTTAAGGATGCTCCAACTCTAATTCTTGAAAAGAAAAAAAAAAGGGAGAAACTCAATCTTGAACAAATTTATGAAAATAGCCCCAAGATAGAAATACAAACTTTGATGAGATCCACGATCGTCGACTAACCTACAAGTTTCGGCTGCCTGGCCCGGCAATGGCGGCGGCGTCGTTTCCCTTCGACGGTCGGCGGCGGCGGCCCTCTTTCCCTTTTGTTAAAAAACTAGGGTTACAAAAACCCATCACAAACTATTTATACTAAGGTTGTAACATAAGGGTTTTTTGGGTTGATTTAAGTTTGGGCCTTTTCCCAACTAAAATATCTAAGGCCCAAACCCAATACATATATGGCGGCAACAAAGAACAAAACTTTTCTATAAATCCATAAAACTTAAATAAAGAACATTAATTAAATTCTAATAAAATTATTAAAGTCAAATTTAACACTTCCCAACTTACAACATATTTAAGACTTCTATTGGGGACACAGGAAAATACTCAAAAACATTTATGTTTCTAAAGGTCTTTTTATCTAGAGATGGGGGTAAGGGTGTTCAAAAAATCCGACGACCCGACAATTCGGATTGGGTTGGGTTCAATTAATCCTCGGTTCGGGTTGGGTTGTAAAATTCCCGACCTGATCAGGTTGGGTTGGGTCTCGGGTTGGACCATAAAAAACTTGGGTCAACCCAACCCAACCTGATAATACCTTTATATATATATATATATTTAATTATAAATATATAATGATTTTTTTATCTTCAATCTCAGCCCCAGATGAGTTTTAATCCCATGATAGTAGGTTTAGGGTTTTCTCTTATTTTCCTTAATTTCACTCTCTCTCTACCTTTCTCTCAAGCCTCCATCGTCCATTTTCTTCCCTCACTCAACCTCTCCATCGCCGTCGGCCTTCACCACTCCCATGTTCGCCGGTCGTCGTCGCTCCCTCTCCTATTGCCGTCGGCCTTTGCAGCTGCAGCCCGCCGTTGTCGTCGAAGCAGCTTCAAGTAAGCACTTTAGTTCCTTCTTTTGTTTTGTATTTCAATAACATAGTTGCACATTATGAGATTTCAATTCTTTGAACCCTTACCTTTGAGATTAGAAAAATATATGGTAGAAAAAAAGGTAACAACCCGACAACCCAACCCGAAATATTTGGGTTGTGTTTGGTTGGGTTGACCATCAATTTTAGACCCATCGATTCCCACATATGGCTAACCCGAAAATTCGGGTTGTTCCCAAAAATACCCCTAACCTAACCCAACCCAACCCGTGAACACCCCTAGATGGGAGATTAACATTAATTGCTAGTGTGCTCCATTTTAAAAAAGGGTCATAAGGAATTTTTGGTGGGAGGGTGTTGAGGAGGGTGTGTTGGAATTAATTCATATGTGGGTAATAAATTAAAGAGTAATTATATTTGAGCTATTTAATGGTCATATTAGTGATCTTGATTATGGGCCCATGATTTCCCATTCATTGGTGTGACTGCTGAGTAGAAACCAGCCCATTAATCTTAGGGGATTATGGAAACCTAGGATTAACTTATAAATAAATGGTTATGGTCCTCAATACACTTTGAGTCTCCCGTTTCCCATCAAACAACGAGTATTGCCCATATTTGGTCTGAGTTGCATAGTTGAAGAATACCACAAACTACAACTACTTACAGATGGTTCCAGGTAATTCTAGTATCTTATAGATTTTTGTTCTAGAATTTTATGGCTTTTCTAGAATAATTATGAATTAGGATTTCTTTAATTTTTCCAATAGGGTGGAGAATGTCATCTTGTTAGCAAGGAGGTTGATTCTAAGTGGTATAAGAAATTTGAGAGAGTAAGGAATTTGCTCTCTTTGTCAAGTGACTTTGGTGCTTTCCTTTAAATCCTAATACTTTGCGATATAGGATCATTGAGAACGAGTATGGCTATGAGTTCGGGGTGGGAACAATTACCTGTGGCTGTTAATATTGATTTAATAACGAGTTTCTTGCTGTCATTTATCTTATTGGACATCTTTTACTTGTTTTATTTTATGGCCTATTCTTCTTAAAGTAAACCCAACCCATCTAAGTCTAGGTCTTGTTTGACCCGAAATTGACTTGGCTTCGCCAAAAGGCCTCATCTCTAGAAGCCTGGCTCGCGAGGCGTCCAAGGCTCCTTGAAAGTCTTTCGGGGATTACCAGTTCCGGAGGAACAAGACAATTCGATTGGCTTCACTCCTTCTAGTAATAGGACAAGTCCACTTCACAAGTCCATTGGGCTGCCAAAGGCTAGCACAAGTGAGCGAAATAAACGACTCGCACACACTCCCCTTCCAAAAAAAACATCCTTGTTCGTTTTTGTTTAAGACACCCGAAGGAGAAAAAGAATAGAGATAGAGGAGAGCCACTTTGAGAGAGAGAGAGAGAGAGAGAGATCAAGCTACCGCCTCTACCCACCTTCGATTCCATCGACGTCACCTCTCACCGTGCCATCGGGGTTGGGTAGAAATCGACGCTGCTGCCTGATTGAACAAAAAACGACGCCGCCGTCGGAGTGGTCGTGCAACCGTAAGGTTCTTTGGCGATTTTGTTTAGATCAGGACTTGGATTCGGGGTAGATCTAAGCGTTGAGGTTGTATCTCTCTATCTTTAATGGTTCTTAACTATTCTTGAAGAGATTTACATGTGTTTGAGATTGCTTCTCAAATCTCTTCAAGATTTTGAGTAGAAGCTTTCTTGAATCGTAAATCTTGACTCTCTATTTTAGGATTTCGATTATGTTTTTGTTGTATATGCCTATCGTGTAATTGTAGATTTGATCTTTGTCGTTAATAATATAGACTCGTAGGGATATTATCTTTGCAAAGTGGATGTAGGTCCTATTTTTATGACTGAACGACTATAAATTTTGTGTCGATTCTCTATTTTACATTACTGTTAATTGCTGGAAATTATCTAAAGAATAATTGAAACGTTTCTGTGATTATTCGCCTCTTAGTTAGCATTTGTAAATACTCTTTTAGACTATAAAGAACTCATTAAACAAGAAAATTAAGAAAATTGATTATAGAATTTATATAAAATTGTAACAATTGGTATCAGAGCTTGGTATTCTCTTTATTGTGTAATCTGCATTCTTTTATTGCCTAAAAAGTACACTGTTTTGAATTTTACAGCATTATTAATATTTTGTAAATTCTTGTTAATATTCTGTAAATTCTTGTTAATATTCTGAAAATTATTAGAATATTCTTCCGAGGTACTGTCCATTCTTGTTTTTGTGTAGGATGAGTACTAAGTTCGAAGTGGAACATTTTGATGGTAAAGAAGACTTTGGTCTCTGGAAAATCAAAATGATGGCCTTGTTAAGGCAACAGAAAGTTGACTACGTGCTAATGGATCCTAAGAAAATTCCAGCAAGTGTCAATGATGACGAATGATCTTAAAGAAAAGGATAGGGTGGCGCCACTTGGCAGATAGTGTCATACGCCAAATGCTTTGTGAGGACACTATAAGTAAGTTTTGGGAAAGGTTAGAAACTACATATCAAGTAGCATCCATTTCAAATAAAAAATATATAAAATCTAGGTTCTTTAGTTTTAAAATGGAAACTAATAAAAACATGAAAGATAACCTAGATGAATTTAATAAAATAGTATTTGAAATGGAGAATATTGGTGAAACCTTTTCTAATGAAAATCATGCAATTATTTTAGTAAATTTTTTGCCTGATAGTTATAATGATGTTAAGTCTGCAATGAAGTATGGTAAATATGATCTAACGTCTGCTATTGTGATTAATGTCATTAAAATGAAAGAGTTAGAATTGAAGGATAGTAAAAATAATAATAGCAAGTCTTTGTTTGTTAGTGAGAGATCAAATAATAAGAAATCCCATAATAGGGGAAGAAGTAGAAACAGATCGAAGTCTAGGGAGCCTAGTCATACGAGGTGTTATAATTGTAATAAAGAAGGTCATATTAGGAGATTTTGTTCCAACCTTAGGAAGAATGGGGGTGGTAACCATAACCAAAACCAAAAGGGTAAAGGGAAAGAGGATAAGGATGTGGTCAACCTCGGTGAGGAGTATGAGGAGTATGAGGAGTATGACCATGTCCTTATAGTGAGTGAGCCTAGTGAGGATGAAACATGGATCATCATATTGTTCTTTCCATATGACACCAAATAGGGATTGGTTAGAGAACTTTAAAACCGGTACGAGGGGTAAAGCTATGCTAGAAAATCGTCATTTTTGTAATGTAGAGGCTCAATGCACAATTAGGCTTAAACTTCATGACAGAAAAATTAGACTTTTAATCGGTGTTAGGTATGTTCCAGAGGTTAAGAGGAATCTAATTTCAACTAGTATGCTTAATAAACTAGAATATACCATAAAATTTGAGAGTGGTATAGTTAAAGTCATGAAGGGGATTATGGTAGTGATGAGGGGGTACCTTAGAGAAACTTTATATTCATTAGATGGTTCGGTTGTTACGGGGTCAAGTGCCTTAGTTAAAGAATGTGTTAGTTCTCAAATTACTCTTTGGCATAAGCGTCTAGGTCACATGAGTGAATAAGGGTTAAGTGAGTTAGCTAAACAAAACCTTCTCCCTATTAATAAAAATGTAGACTTAGACATTTGTGAGCATTGCATATATGGTAAATCCAAGAGATTCAAATTTGGGAAGGTTATGCAGGTAACAAAAAGAAAGTTAGAGTATGTCCATGCTGACTTATGGGGACCATCTAGTGTAGCTACTAATGGTGGGGCTAATTATTTTTTATCCATAATTGATGATTGCACTAGGAAAGTGTGGGTTTATATTTTGAAAAATAAATCTGACACTTTTAATAAATTTGTTGAGTGGGTAAATCTTGTAGAAAATCAAACTAGCCTAAAAGTTAAGAAGCTTAGAACTGACAATGGCCTAGAGTTTTGTAATCATGAGTTTAATAATTACTGTAAGTCTATGGGCATAGTTAGACACTTGACAGTTGTAGGAACCCCCCAATTGAATGGGGTTGCTGAGAGAATGAACCGAACTCTAATGGAAAAAGTGAGGTGCATGTTGTTTAATGCATAGCTTCCCAAGAGTTTTTGGGGTGACAGTATGCTACATAGTTAATAGGAGCCTCGCCACTGCCGTAGGACTTTAAACATCTCAAGAACTTTGGCAAGGTAGTCCCCCTGATTTCACACACATGAAAGTCTTTGGGTGTTTAGCTTATGCTCATGCAAATGAGGGAAAGCTAGAACCTAGGGCTAAGAAATGTGTTTTCTTAGGATATCCTGAGGGAGTAAAGCGATATAAACTGTAGAGTCTAGATGTTGATAACCCTAAAATCATAATGAGTAGAGATATGATATTTGATGAAAATCAAATGGGATATGTGGAGAACAAAATCGATAGTAGCCCTAGTGACCCTATAGCCATAGAAACTGTTTTAGCCCTTTCTAGCTCTACTTCACAAAATGATCAAGTAGTTCAAACACATATAAAACGTGATACTACTACTATAGAACAAATACATACACAAGAAGTACAGCAAGATGAGGAGGTAGATGATGAGAACTTAACTGATTACCAACTAGCTAGGGATAGGAAACGTAGGCCTATTAGGCCACCCAATAGATATGGGTATGCAGACTTGATATCCTATGCCCTAGTTGTAGCTAATGAGTTTGTAAATCAAGAACCACAAACTTTTAATGAGGCCATTAATGATAAGAATAGTGAGAAATAGTGGGCCGTAATGAAAGAGGGGTTTGATTATTTAAAGAAAAATAAAACATGGGAACTTGTTAACAAACCATTAGAAGCTAAAACAGTGAGTTGTAGCTAAAATAGTCTTCGGGCTTGGAAGCGTCAAGCTAGATTGGGCCTAATCGTTGGTGTCAATGGATGCGAGCCCTTAGGTGGGAAGATGAAAGTAGGGAAAAACCTATTGGAGATGAAGAGTAGCCCATAAAGAAGGTTAGTTGAGGAAGGATCTGATAAGTGTGGGGAAGAAATAACTGATTTAACGGCGGTGGATGTATGTCAACCCCGCCGAGAATTATGAAAATTGTATGTTCGAATGTTCGCGGATTGGGGAATCCGACGGCATTCCGAGGTAAATGTGACTTTCTGAATCACTTAAATCCCCAAATGGTGTTCTTGACAGAAACAAAGTGTGACAAGTATGTATCAAATAATTTAAAGATAAAGCTTCAGTTTGAGGGTTGCTTCTCTGTTGATAGTAGTGGTGCAAGTGGCGGGCTGTGTTTGCTGTGGAGCTCTGAAGTTGAGGTGTCGATTCGTTCGTTTTCCCCAAATCATATTGATGCGGGGGGTGAAGTGGAGAGGCTATGACTGGCGGTTTACTGGGTTTTATGGGCATCCAAATGCTTCGAAAAGAGATATCACTTGGGAGCTGTTGAAGTGAGTTTATAACAATGATGATTCAGCTTGGTTGGTTTGGGGGGAGGGGATATGAATGAGATTTTGTGGGAGGAAGAGAAAGAAGGTGGCTGTTCTCGTCGACCGTCTTTGATTTTGGCATTTCGAAATGTTGTGGATGATTGTAGGCTTATGGAGATGGAGGTGGACGATGTTCCATTTACATGGAATAATAGACGTCAAAAGGAGGAGCAAATCAGGGATCGGTTAGACAGATTCTTATGTTACGAAGCTTTTTCTTCCTTGTTTCATGTGATACAAGTCCACAATCTAGATTGGGCGCATTCGAATCATAGAGCCACAACAGTGGAGGTCGAGGTTTCTACGGCTAGGAATAGGCGAAAGGGAGGGCCAAAACCTTTTCGGTTTGAAGAATTTTAAGCTGACGTCCGGAGTGCAAAGATATTATTAAGTCTGGAGGTAAGTGGATACATGATGAAGTAAATGGTAGGTCAATCCAGTACCATCTGTCAGAGTCGGCCAAGGCGCTTCGGTTGTGGGGGGTAAGGAGGTAAATAATAACATATTCGGCCAAATTAGGAGACTAAGGAATATGAAAAGCCTTTTCCTTTGAACTTTTCGATAATTCAATCGCTGGAGGCAGATTTAGATAAGGCGCTGGAAGATGAAGAAATATTTTGGAAGTAGAGATCTAGAGAGAATTGGCTCTAATGTGGAGATAAGAATTCTAAATGGTTTCATAAACAGGCTACTCTGAGGAAGAAATGAAATGCTATTAGAGGAATTTGTCTCTGATTGGTGGTTGGCTGGAGAGAGAAGAAGAGGTAGCCGATTGTTTTCGTCACCTACTTTAAAGATATTTTCTCAACCTCCAGGCCGAAGGAAGATGTTATTGAGAAGGTGATTGAGGTGATCAACCCAAAGGTGACTCCAGAGATGAACTCAATGTTGATGGCTCCTTATGATAAGAAAGAGGTGGAGGTAGCGATTAAAGAAATGAATCCAACAAAACCTCCGGGTCCCGATGGCTTCCCTGCTCTATTTTATCAGCGTTACTAGAGTATGGTGAGGTCGAAGACAATGGAGAATTGTCTTGAGGTGTTGAATAATAAGCCCAGCCTTGAAGGGTTGAATGATACTCACATCGTGTTGATACCGAAGGTAAATAATCCTCGTTATGTCACTGATTTTCATCCCATAAGTCTATGTAATGTGATGTATAAGATAATTTCAAAGGTGCTAGCAAATAAATTGAAGCGTGTGTTAAATGAGGTGATTTCGGAGGCCTATTTGGCCTTTATTCTAGGGAGGTCTATTCATGACAACATAATTATTGGGCATGAATGTTTGCATTATATTATGGGTAAGAAGACCGGTTTGGATGGTTTCGCAGCCTTAAATCTTGACTTGAGCAAGGCGTACGATCGGGTGGAATGGGTATTTTTGGAGAAAATCATGGCGAAGTTGGGTTTTGCCGATGGATGGGTGGAGAGAATTATGATGTGCCTTAGGTCGGTGTCCTTTGTAGTGGTTGTTAACGGCAAGCCATATGGGACTTTTACTCCTTCTAGGGATTTGCGGCAAGGGGATCCTACATCTCTCTACCTTTTTTTATTATGTACTGAAGGCCTTTCTATGCTAATGAAGGAAGTGTTGAGTAGGAGGCATGTCAGTGGGGTTTCAGTGGTTGAGAATAATCCCGTTATCTCCCACCTTTTGTTTGCAGATGACAAGTTGATGTTTGTGAAGGCTTATGCGAGGGAGTGTAGTTGCCTTGTGAAAGTTTTTAAAGAGTATGAATGGGAGTCGGGGCAGTGTATAAATTTCGAGAAGTTAATGGTATGCTTTTCCCCGAACATAAATGAGGATAGACAGGGATATCTATAATCAATTCTGGGAGTTCGTTTAGTTAACTCTTTGGGAACATATCTTAGGCTGCCTTCGTCTTTTACAAGAAAGAAATCAAATGATTGGATGTTCCTTAAAAATAGGGTGTGGAAGTGCTTGCAGGGGTGGAAGCGAAGTTTCTTTTCCATAATAGGAAAGGAAGTTCTAATAAAGAGCATTGGCAAGCTATCCCAACTTATTTTATGGGGGTGTTTCGTTTACCAAAAGGTTGTTGTGATGAGTTGATGAGATTGTTTGCAAAGTTTTGGTGAGGGTCTTCTGACATTAAAAAGAAAATTCATTGGATGAGATGGGAAAATTTGTGTTGGCCAAAAGAGTTGGGTGGTTTAAATTTTCGAGACTTAGAAGGTTTTAACCAAGCGCTCTTGGTGTTTGACAGCCCTAGATCTCTTGGTTTCTAAACTGCTCCGAGCAAAATACTTTCCTAATTCTACCTGTTTGAAGGTTGAGTTGGGGTTAAGACCTTCATACTTTTGGAAAAGCTTTATTTGGGGAAGAGAGTTGTTGGTTAAAGGCCTCCGTAGGAGAGTGGGAGATGGAAAGTCTATCAGAGCGTTTAGGGATGGTTGGTTGCCTAGGCTGTCTACGTTTAAACCTTTGGTGGTGCCTCCTTTATCTCAGGACCTTACAGTTGCGGACTTTATTCGGTCGGATAGGAGTTGGGATAATAATATGCTTCAGAATCGGTTTTGTCGAGAAGATGTGGATATAATTAGAAGATTACCGCTGTGACTGATGTTGACGGAGGACGGGTGGGTGTGGCACTATGATAAGAAGGGGGTCTTCAATGTCAATAGTGGATATAATTTTTTTATGCATCTTAAACTAGAATCTTCATCACTAAATTAGGAAGCCACTAAAAGATCGTGGAGAAATCTATGGAAACTTAGTATTCCGCCTAAAATTAAGCATTTTATATGGAAAGCGATAAACAATATTGTTCCTACAAGATGCAACCTAATCTTGAAGGGGTTAGCTATTGAGGATGTTTGCCCTATGTGTGGTAATGGTGGAGAGACGATTGAGCATACCTTGTTGACATGCAAGCGGGCACGCGAATTCTGGGAAGTGTGTTCTCCTAAGGTGAGGCAAAGAAAAGTGTTGCATGGTTCTTTGATGTCATTTTGGGAGCAGTTGGGCGACGTTATGTCGTTAGGTCAACGGGAGGTGGTGACAGTGGTGTGTTGGGTGATTTGGAATGATAGGAATAAACGGATTCAGAATCAACAAATTTGAGAACCGAGGATGAGAGAGGAGTGGATTCTTACGTACCTTGAGGCTTTTCAAAAAACAAAGGTCTGAAGTAGTGAACGTCCATTAAAGGCTTTAAATCCAATGGAAGTTAGGTTGTCCGATTTGCCCAAAGAGTGGTTCCGGGTGATGGTGGATGCGGCGTGTGCGACTTCAGTGCCGGTGTTAGGGTGGGTGTTGCTGTGTAGAATGGAGAAAATGCCCTTCAGAGGCAATTGCGCTGATCCATGGAGAGGGGCAGAATAGAAATGAAGTGGGGGCGTGGGTAGAAGACATTTGCGTGGCAAAAGGCAGGTTCAGAGAAATTAATTTTGGTCACATTAATGGAAGTCGAAATGTGTTTGCCGATTTTCTGGCCAAACAGGCTTGTTATCGCAATATCTTTGGTGTATCGGAAGGGGTGTTTCCTCCCTGTTTTTCGTATACCTCATATGGAGGTGTTTTTCTCAATGTAACCCAATGTGGTAATTTTGGTTGATTAATTCAATTTTCCTTTAAAAAAAAAACAGTGGGTTGTAAGTGGCTTTATAAAATTAAAGAGAAGCCCGAAGATGAGAACAACCTTAGGTATAAGGCTAGGTTAGATGTTAAGTGGTTCACACAAAGAGAGGGAATATGGACTATGATGATGTTTTTTCTCCAGTCGTTTGACATACCTCTATTCGCATCTTACTTGCTTTTGTTGCCCATTATAATCTTGAGTTAGAACAAATAGATATTAAAACTGCTTTCTTGCATGGTGAGCTTGTGGAGACCATTTACATGGAACAACCTCCTGGATTTGAAACTCCTAAACAAGAAAAGAAGGTTGCCTCCTTAAAAGATCGTTATATGGTTTAAAGCAATCTCCTTGTCAATGGTATAAACGTTTTGACACTTATATGATTTCAATCAACTTTAATAGAAGTAAATATAATAGTTGTGTTTATTTTAAACAAGTTTTTAAATCTGATTTTGTTTATTTACTTCTATATGTTGATGATATGTTGATTGCTTGTAAATCTATGTATGAGATTAAAAAGTTGAAGGATCTTTTAAGTAGAGAGTTTGAAATGAAAGATTTAAGACAAGCAAAAAGAATTTTAGGGATGAATATAACTAGAGATCGTGTTAATAATAAGTTGTGTTTGTCTCAAAAGAATTACATAGACAGGCTAGTCAAAAGATTAGGTTTGCAAGATAGTAGGAAGGTTAGTACTCCTTTTGGAAAACATTTTAAATTGTCTTCTAATGATTTCTCTAAGACCCTCAATGATATTGATGATATGCTTGATATTCCTTATGCTAGTACTGTTGCAAGTCTTATGTATGCTATAGTATGTACTAGACCTTACCTTGCTCATCCATTAAGTGTTGTGAGTAGATTTCTAGCTAATCTTGGAAAACAACACTGGAATGCTGTAAAATAGATTTTAAGATATCTTGCATCTCATTCACATTTATGCCTTGTTTATGGTGGAGCAAATGCAACTGTTAATGATAATATAGACATAGAGATAGAAGGATATATGATGCTGATCAAGCGTCGAAGCTGAAAAAGAAAGAAAACTTTCTGATATCCCAACACTTGCCCCACTCAATCGAGATAAGGATACATTGCCAGGTCAGCCAAAGAGTCTCAACAACACTCGTGGAGAGCCAGCAGAGGCAATAGAAACTGTACCCCTACTTTCCGAAGAACAACAAGTTAGGATTGGTACACAAATGAGATAAAAACCCAAAGAGAAATTAATAGCATTTTTTAGAGGTAACACTGATATATTTGCTTGGTCACATGGCGACATGCCAGAAATTGATCCCCAGGTGATACTTCACCGACTCAATGTGAATCCAGATGCCAAACCTGTGATCCAAAAGCGAAGACCGTTCAACGCTGAGCGAAATCTAGCTATCTCCGCGGAAGTGACGAAAATCCTTAGAGCAGGATTTATACGCGAAGTGGATTATCCATAGTGGCTGTCCAACGTGGTCATGGTAAAGAAACCTAATGGGAAATGGCGAATGTGTGTTGATTTCACGGATCTCAACAAAGCCTGCCTAAAAGATAGTTTTCCCTTACCACAAATAGACCAATTGGTGGACTCTACGGCCGGTCACGAAATGTTAAGTTTCATGGACACTTATTCTGGATACAATCAGGTACGAATGTACGAGCTTGACCAGGAGAAGACATCTTTCATAATAGAACGAGGACTCTACTGTTACCGGGTCTTGCCCTTCGGCTTAAAAAACACTGAAGCAAACTATCAAAGGTTAGTAAATAAGATGTTTGCACCTTTAATTGGCAAGAATATGAAAGTCTATGTGGATGACATGCTGGTAAAAAGTCGACTCTCAACCCAGCATGACAATGACCTAGCAGAAGCTTTTAACATCCTATGAAAATACCATATGAAGCTAAACCCCAACAAATGCACTTTTAGGGTATCTTCCGGCAAATTTTTAGGATATCTGGTTCATCAGAATGGGATTGAAGCCAATCCAGACAAAATTCGAGCAGTTATGGAGATGGCATCGCCCAAGACATTACGCCAAGTTCAAAGCCTTAAAGGAAGAATCGCGGCGTTAAATCGATTCATATCTCGAGCCACCGATAAATGTTTGCCATTCTTCAAGATTCTTAGGAGAAGTGGTCAGTTTGAATGGACCGACCAATGTGAGAAGGCATTCTTACAACTTAAAGAGTACCTTAGTCAGGTACCTTTGTTGGCAAAACCTTCCCCAGGAGACGAGTTATTTCTATACCTCGCCGTCTCAGAAACGGCAGTGAGTTCGGCCCTAGTCAAGGAAGAAAATAGACGCCAGGTACCTGTGTATTATACTAGCAAGGCACTAGTCGATGCTGAGATCCGCTACCCGTCCATTGAAAAAATGACACTAGCATTAATAGTGGCAGCCCGACGACTGAGGCCCTGTTGCCAGGCCCACACCATCCACGTACTTACAGACCTTCGGCTGAAACAGGTTCTTCACAAGCCCGAAACTTCGGGACGATTAATAAAATGGACCGTGGAACTGGGAGAATATGACATACGATATAAGCCTCGAACAGCTGTTAAAGGGCAGGCAATCGCAGACTTTATTGCTGACTTAACTCCTGACTTAACACCACAAAGTGAAGATATCGCCCTTGGCACCTATAATAGTCACTCAGCAGATCCAGAGCTATGTACAATCTATGTAGACGGATCCTCAAAAGGCCACCTGCCAAAGAACGCATGGAAGTTGCTTTAAGATTTGGGTTCAAAACTTCCAACAATGAAGCTGAGTACGAAGCCTTAATTGCCGGACTCCAAGTATCACGAGGACAAGGTGCCAAACATCTGCTTGTCCATAGCGATTCCATGTTGGTCGTTAACCAAGTTAGTGGAGAATATCAGGTAAAAGGAGAAAAGCTAAATGCCTACAAAAAATAGGTACAACAATGTTGGGATTTTCTCTACCTTTAAAAAGATTAGAGATTCGTGCAAGTGCACACGGTCACAAGTAATACTCGAAAGTAATCCAAGGTCGAATCCTCAGGGACTTGTTGCTTTTCAAAATCAAGTAATGCAGTGAAATAGTTCAAATATGCAATTATGATTTAGGAAGAAAATAATGGTGAAATGTTGTTGTTTGGGGTTTTAACTATCAAGCAATTTAATGAAACTCAACCTCCTTGTCTCCTACCTTAGTTTTGATACAAAACATGGAAAACACACTATGTTGGGAAAATGCACCAGGCGCAATTTCTGACTTTTCTTGGGATTTGAGTTCTACTCTTTCACTACCACTTTTGGTTGCTGCAGAGGCTAGGGTAACCTACAATCATATTCCTATGTGTGATTACAATCCTAGAGAATATCTACCAACTCATTTGCATTATGGGTCAGAGGGCCTATTCCTAGGACCATATTTTATGCGCTTATTCCTAAGTCACATCCCATATTGGTTTCCTATTATTTTACCTAACTCACCTTTCCCATGGTTGGGCTTTAGTGTATAAATCAAGTTTCCACTGGCCAAATGGAAAAAAGACGTAAAGCGAAGTTTTTAGAAACCAACCCAAAAAAGTGCCAGGCGCAATCTGGCCAAAATCCCGAGCGTGCTGAAAATTAAATCATTTGACTAAGGCATTCCACAAGGAGGTTGATAACTAATTTAGAACATAATTAAATGAAACTAAATGCACGAAAACATAAAGAAAGTATTTTTCATTGAATTTAAATGAATAAATAAGCCGTACAAGGAGTTCTAGCTTAACCCTCTTCTCTCTCGAGCGTGAGGGGAGTTAAAACTCGCTAAAGAACTTTAAAATAACAGAATGAACAAAGAACGGAAGTAAGAAACTGAATTAAAAGCACTACGAAAGGTAAAAGGGTGAAAAACAAAGAAATGAACAACTAGAACATGAACATAAACCCTAAAAACATGTTCTACAACTAGAGAGAATCTAAAAGAAGATGAAATGAAGCTTGGAAGGGATGATTTGCTGAGGGATGGATGGCCTCCTTTTATAGCACCATAGGTTGGTTGAAACTCCCCTCCATTTTAGGTGCAAAAGGGTTGAGATTCACCTAATCACCTCTCTTGGACTTGGACTCACGGTTTTGAACATGTGGGAAATGTCCTCCTTGCCCTTCATTAATCAAAACGTGCGTTTTGACAAATTGCCCTCCAAAAATGCACCAGGCGCAATTCTGCAAAAGATAGAATTCTGTTATTTTCTTCCAACTTTGACCGTATTTATCTCATATTGTTCCTAAAGTACCATAGTTTGACTTTTATGTATAAATAATCTATGTATGTTCTACTTTAAGAATATATGGTCCTTTTTGGCAAATAATAATGGGAAATAGGTCAAAAACGTGGTCAAACAGGGCTACCGACACATGTTTTTGCAGTAAAAAGTCAACCCTAACACACCCCCAAACTTAGCCATTTGCTTGTCCTCAAGCAAAAACAACAACAACAGGTCTAAAACAATCAACATGCTAGAAATATGAATGATCAACAATCCAAATGTTTTTAGTAAATGAATCATATAAGTCTCAGGAAAGTCTCCACAAGCTAAACGTCCTAACTTTACTCTCAAGCCAACAACCATAAACCATCATTTGTTTTGAAAATAAAAACGATTCTAAATCTTCTTTTTTTCTAAAACACAAAACTCTTTTACAAAACCATGGAATATGCACACTTCCGTTTTTATTCAAAAATTTTAAAATCAAGTGGACCGGCTACTGGCCCCTAAGGTTTTCAACACACTAACATCGGTTTCAAACCACAGCCACTCATAGAAACTTGTTAGGTAGCAACCCGGCATAAAATGATGTCGACAATGGTTTTCACGAAGTTACCTTAATATGTAGCTACCACCCTCCAAGATGCTAACGCCACCCATTTAAACAAAATGAATGTCTATAGTGGGACTCGTGAAAAAGTAAGTGCATTTTCTTTCCTCTCATCTTTCTTACCACTCTTTTCTTACTCTCACTTTTATTTTTCTTTCCCCCACTCTTATTTTCACTCATGACACTTTTTTGACTTGCTTTTCTTCTTTGGACTCTTTTTCATACTCTTTCTTTCGAAAAAAATTTTCTTGCATATGACTCTTTTATTGCTTGCATTTTCTTTCTTGACTCTTTTTCCAAAACATAAAATGCATTTTCTTTCTTGAAACAAAAAGACACACCGTCTCACCCCCCCCCCCCCCCCCCCCCCCCCCCAAACTTAAGGGAAACAGTATCCTCACTGGGGAAAGAAATTTTGAGAGATGCAAAATTTTGGCACAAAAAGGACAAGGACTTCCAAAGCAATGAAAAAGTTAAGGTTTTAAAACAAAAAGAAGCAGAACACAGTTTTATAACCAAAACAAAAAGACTGGAAAATGACTCATGGCTTGATCATAAAACTAGGAAATCTAACCTATTCATGCCTTTAAGAATCCTCATTGACAAGATACAAAAACAAAGAACAAAGGAAAGCATTTCATTAAAAAAATGAACATGTTGGTAATCTTAGAAAAGATGCATTAAAGAAGCTAAGGACAAGCTAGTAGTTAGAACAAGGAAGCATGCAAGCTTGAACTTTAAACATATTCAAAAACACACTTTATAAACATTCCTAACAGCACAACATCCCAACACTAACCTAAAACAAAAACTAAACTAAACAACCTATCATGCAAACTAAACTAAACAATCTAACATACAAAATGAAGATCAAAATATCAAAACAAAAAGAGGGAGATACTCCCCTATTCATCATCGGAAGACTCATCGTCGTTGGAATCGGTAGGAAGACGGAAAGAAGATGGTAAATCGGCCGCCAGCTCATCGGGGAAAGAAGGTGCTTCATCACTGTATATCTTTTTAAGGAAAGCACATGTAGCACGTTGAGTGACTAACAAAAGCTTATACTTGGGGCTAAGCTCGTCATACTGCTCCCTAGTCACCACCCCTCGGGTCTCGGGATCCGTGGCGGTAATGGGAGAATCTTCCTCTCGAACAATGGAATATTCCCGAACTTTTCTTAGAGATGTGAAAGGCTTCTTGGGTATCACAACATTGGCATCAGTGGCTTCCACTCCCGCCTGCAAGCATAACTCAGTTATTAGTCCAGGAAAAACAAGTGGGCCTACCATTTTCTCCGAGCAACTCCGTATCTCATTTCTTATGAGTTCCCCAAAGTTGAACTCAACGCCCTTCATGAGAATGTACACCATCATCGCCCTATTGCGCTTAATGGAGGAATCGTGAGATGTGTGTATCAACCGGTTCTTCACCACATACATCCAAACTGTCGCTTGCTCATTAATGTCAAGGGGCTTTAAGGAAAGCTTCCCCGTGGTTGAGATAGTCCATGTCTTATGTGGTTTACAAATAAGTCTACGCGCCTCCGCCACTTGCTCGTCCGATGGATGCACCAAAATTTCATTACCTATGGCATTAAAGACATTCAACAAACCATAGTGAGTATTAATAATGGAAGGCGAGAATTTTACCACTTTACCCCATACTCTCACTACATCCCCTCGGTGTGGGTTGATGGCAACGTAAAACTCTTTCACCAAGTCTTCTGATACACGTGTAATGGGGGCAAACAATGTCTCCCAACCATTCTCCACAAGCCTCCTCCTAACATATTCCGGCACCGGCTCTTGGACCTCATCAAAACCTCTCTCAAGGAGGATATCACGTGTTGTGAAGGTGGGCCTTCTCACCTCCAATCTCACCCTTTTTACTCTTGATGGTGTCTGCTCGGTAGAATCGGCATCCTCTTCATTGGCCTCCTCAAGTGGCTCTTTTGCCCCTCTTTGCACCCTAGCCCTCTTGGCTTTTTTAGATGGACCGGCCTCGGCTTCTTTTTGAGCAGCCAAACGTGCTACAGCGGCACGGGTCCTAGGCTTAGAAATTGCGCCTGGCGCAATTTCCTCCACTTTTTTCTTCTTTTGTGTTTTCTTCACCACTTCGGTCAAGCTCACCTCCTCATCTGAAGTCTCTGTATTAGGAACAAAGTTTGGGTCAGAAAAATTCAAACTCGACAAAGAAGGGGTCTTACCTTGTGAAGAAGAGGAAGATGATTCCGCCATGGCCTCACTAGGGACATCCACAGGACCGGATGTGCCTTCTTGCTCTTTTGTAGAGGGCTCCTCATCAACTTGCTGAGATTCGTGCACCGGAGTTCGTACTCTCACTTCATATTGGAAGATATCGTCATTGTCTTCCTCGTCCTCAAACTCGTCTCCATGCACTTCTTGGGGTAATTCTCCAAAATCTTCATCTTCTCTATCAGCATTCAATTGTTCTTGTGCTGCCCCACTATTTCCATCATCCTCGAATGGATCCTCTCCCCTTGCTTCATTCAACGCCACCAAAATTTCGGCAATTTTCGATGTTGTCCTTTCCTGTTCTAAATCATAAAAAACTAGGGTTTTTTAGTCAAGATAGGAACTGGAAAAGATGGAGACAAAATACCTTGTAGAGTGGCCGGTGGAGTCTCGTCCATAATTGCGCCAGGCGCAATTTGGCATTGAATTTCGACCGTGGCTGAATCTGAATGCTCCAAGGGCTCCGTGTCGTGTTCTGAATCCCCACTACCCTGTTCTTGACCTTCAACATGCACAACAACAATAGTGGAAAGAGGGGGAGGGATAGACAGTTCTAAAGACTCGGAAACGAGGTTATCTTGAGAAAGATTCATCCTACGACGTGTACTCATGCTATTTAACTCAAGTTGAATCTCCTCACTCACTTTCTTTGAGTTTTCCATGAATTCTTACCATTTTATGTTTAATTCCTCAATTTTCGCGTAAACCCTCTCATTCTCTTTGTCCCTAATTTTGTTATTTTTAGTGAACATCTTCGCCCTCTCTTGAAGTCTAGCTATTTCTTCATCTAAAACAGCACCTTTTTCCTCTAAAGATTGATTTTTTCGAAGATAGACTTTATTAACTCCTCCTAATTTCTTCTCACTACGATCCTCTTTATTAACCCTAGCATCCTTAGATTCCATAATAATTTTTTCAGAATTTGTACCACCTAAGGATTGATTTCTCCTAGGGTTCATTCTTATAGCTTCCTCATATGTTCTTCTTTGTTCCCTAGGATCAAAAACTAACTTTTCATGAGAAATCCTAGGAGGTTCAAGAGGAATCATACCCGGTTTGGTTGGTGGAGGCAACAACACTCTTCTTTTCCTTCTCTTTGTCGTGTGGCTTGGAGGAAGATGAACCTTCCATGGTTCTTGAGTTTGCTTCACGATCAACAACGAAAATCCCTCCAATAAACCCTAAAAGTGCCGAAAAAGAGAGAGATGAAAGAGACTTTGAGAATCTTTGAGATTTCTTGAGAGAAGATTTGAAAACAAGTGAGAAAATTATGGTAAAAATCGTGAATGGGGTGTTTTCAAATTCTAGGGCTTTTTGTTTTATGTTTTAAAAGCTATTAAAGACATAATTGGGTTTAAAATTGGGCCTCTTTTTGATTTAAAAACAACCCAAAGCCCATTTAAACATAACTCACATAAAGCCCACGAAAGCCCTAATCCATAACTCAAAAAAATCGAAATTGTCTCTTAAATTGCGCCTGACGCAATTTTGACGTGGGTCAGATCTTGATCTTGCAAAATTCAAATGCAAAAACAAAAATTAGATTTGGAATCTACACCAAGAAGCCTTAAAGAAAGTGTAAAAATTTTGTAAAAAGAAAACAAAAAAATATTTTACATAAAAACGCCCCCAAACTGTCCGAGGGATTGTTTCCACTGTTTTCTCATGGGTCTTTCAGTATTACAGAGGTTTTACCTCTATCAATATACTCGTCATAATATTTCTTGACCCGATGCCCATTTACCTTAAAGATATTACCTTTAGAACCCTTTAAATCCACTGCTCCATGTGGATAAACATGTTCAACTACGAATGGCCCTGACCATCTAGACTTAAGCTTACCTGGAAACAACTTTAATCTAGAGTTAAAAAGCAAAACTAAGTTTCCAGGTTCTAAATTCTTGTCCATTATCTTTTTATCATGCCACTTCTTAGTTTGTTCTTTGTACATCTTGGCATTCTCATAAGAAAACTGACGAAATTCATCCAACTCATGTAACTGGAGCAATCTCGCTTCACCTGCAGCAACATAATCAAAATTTAGTTTCCGCGTAGCCCAATATGCTCTATGTTCTAATTCTAATGGAAGATGACATGCTTTACCAAAAACAATGCGATATGGGGACATGCCTAATGGAGTTTTATAAGCAGTTCTATACGCCCACAAAGCATCATCAAGTTTAATAGCCCAGTCCTTCCTATTTACATTCACAGACTTCTCTAAAATTGATTTTATTGCCCTATTTGATACCTCTGCTAGTCCATTAGTTTGTGGGTGATATGCAGTAGCAATCTTATGGTGAATGTTATACTTTTTAAGCAAATTACTTACTGCTCTATTCAAAAAGTGCGTACCCTCATCACTAATCAAGCATCTAGGTGTACCATATCTAGTAAAAATAAACTTTTGCAAGAAGAGAGAAACTACCTTGGCATCGTTAGTAGGGGTGGCCAAAGCCTCAACCCATTTCGAGACATAATCAACAGCCAAGAGAATGTAATTCTTACCGAATGAAGGTGGGAACGGACCCATAAAGTCGATGCCCCAAACATCGAAAAGTTCAACTTCCAATATTGGGTTTAAGGGCATCTCATGCTTCCTTGTCAAGTTACCTGATCTTTGATAGCGGGTCACATCCTTGAGTGAATATATGAGCATCTCGAAATAGAGACGACCAAAAGAAACCACTTTGGAGGACCTTTGCTGCAGTCTTACGTCCAGCAAAATGCCCACCATATGATGATTTGTGGCATGCCTCTAGAATCTCCTTCTGTTCATGCCCAGCAACACACCTACGAAGAATATTATCAGGTCCTAGTTTAAACAAGAAAGGTTCATCCCATCTATAAAACCTGACATCATGAAAGAACTTCTTTATTTGGTGCTTACTCAGATCATTAGGAATTATTTTGCTCACCAGATAGTTCGCATAGTCAGCATACCAAGGGACTTCAGAAATAGCTAAAAGATACTCATCCACAAAATGCTCTTTAATCTCACAACTATCATGCTGCAAAGAAGACTCTAGCTTAGATAGATGATCCGCTACTTGGTTTTCTGTTCCTTTTCTATCTTTTATCTCTAAGTCAAACTCTTGTAACAACAAGATCCATCTAATCAACCTAGGCTTAGCTTCTTTTTTAGCAAACAAATATTGAAGTGCAGAATGATCGGTAAACACTATCACTTTTGTCCCAATCAAATATGAACGAAACTTATCAAATGCGAAAACAACAGCCAAAAGTTCTTTCTCAGTCACCGTATAGTTCAACTGACTACTATTCAAAGTTTTACTTGCATAATAAACATGATGAAGAATTTTACCTTTCCGTTGACCCAACATCACACCTACAGCAAAATCACTTGCATCACACATTAGTTCAATTGGCAAATTCCAATATGGTTCAATTATGATAGGTGCTAAGCTAAGTGCTTTCTTAAGTGTCTCAAAAGCTTTCAAACAATGTTCATAAAAAACAAAGGGTCGATCCACTTCCAACAACTGACACAAGGGCTTAGAAATTTTTGCAAAATCTTTTATAAAACGGCGGTAGAAACCCGCGTGTCCTAAGAAACTTCTAACACCTTTTACAGTTGTAGGAGGGGGTAGTTTAGCAATCACATCTATTTTAGCCCTATCGACCTCAATTCCTTTTTCTGAAATTCTGTGACCTAAGACTATACCTTCACGTACCATAAAATGACACTTCTCCCAATTAAGCGCAAGGTTAGTCTCTTCACACCTTTTTAAAACATTCTCTAAGTTCTCTAAACAAACATCAAACGACTCACCAAACACAGAAAAATCATCCATAAAAATCTCTACCGTGCTTTCTATCATGTCTGAAAAAATAGCGGTCATGCATCTTTGGAAGGTAGCGGGAGCATTACAAAGACCGAACGGCATTCTCCGGAATGCAAATGTCCCACAGGGACACGTGAACGTGGTCTTTCTTGGTCCTCCGGAGCTATAGTAATCTAGTTGTACCATGAATACCCATCGAGGAAACAATAACATTCCTTCCCTGCAAGACGATCAAGCATTTGGTCAATAAAGGGTAATGGAAAATGGTCTTTTCGAGTTACCTTGTTTAACCGACGGTAGTCCATACACACTCTCCAACCAGTCACCGTTCTAGTTGGGATCAACTCGTTGTCGTCATTTGTAATCACCGTCATACCACCCTTCTTGGGAACGCATTGAACCGGGCTAACCCAACTGCTATCCGAAATGGGGTAGATCACTCCAGCATCTAACCATTTTATGATTTCCTTTTTGACCACCTCTTTCATTTTCGGGTTAAGCCTCTTTTGGCATTCGATAGAATTTGTGACTCTGTCCTCCAGGATGATTTTGTGCATGCAAAATGTAGGGCTAATTCCTCTTATGTCCGCTATGGTCCATCCAATAGCCCTCTTGTACTTTGATAAAACCTGCAAAAGCAAAGATTCATGTTCATTAGACAAATATGAAGAAATGATAACGGGCAAAGTATCGTTTAAACCCAAATAAGCATATTTTAAATGAGAAGGTAGGGGTTTCTTTTCCAATTATGGAGGTTCAATGATGGAAGGTTGCAAGGCCTTCAAATCCGCTATTGTCTGCTGCAAAAACTCAAAACGCTCAAGTTGGGGCAAAATTGCGTCAGGCGCAATTTTGGATTCTTTTTCTGCAGCCTCCAAATTTGCTTCCAAGTCTTCCACCATCATTTGCTGGAGTTCCTCCATGATTGCTCCTATTGTAAAGCACTCCTCGACTTCATCCGGGAGATGCATCGCATCGAGGACATTGAAGGCTACCTGTTCATCATTGACCTTCATCGTGATCTCTACTTTCCTAACATTGAAAACCGTATCTCCAATTGCTAAGAATGGCCTCCCAAGAATGATCGGCACCTCAAGATCTGCTTCACAGTCTAAAATTATGAAATCGGCGGGAAAAATAAACTTATTAACTTTAACAAGCACATCTTCTATTTTTCCTTCAGGTTTCTTTATGGATCTATCAGCTAGTTGTAAAGTGACAGTAGTGGGACGAGCTTCTCCTATATTTAACTCTTTAAAGACAGAAAGAGGCATAAGATTAATGCTTGCTCCTAAGTCACACAATGCTCTTCCTAGGTTCTTACCTCCTATTGAGTAGGGGATGGTAAAACTTCCTGGGTCCTTACATTTAACAGGCAATGGATTCCCTAGAGCATCACTACTACACTTTGTCAAGGCTACCGTCTCATGCTCACCTAACTTCTTACGCCTAGATATGATGTCCTTTAAAAACTTAGTGTAGTTAGGCATTTGTTCTAAAGCATCTATGAGAGGTATATTGACATGCAACTGTTTTAGAATCTCAAAGAACTTCTTAAAATGACCATCCTGATTCTTTTTAACTAGCCTTTGGGGGAAAGGTGGAGGAATCTTAATATTACCTACCTGTGGAGTAGTGCTGGGCACTACTTGCTTACCTTTATCCGCCTTCTTATCTTTTTCTTCTGAACTTACAGGTTCTGCTTTCTCTTCTTGTTGTGGATTGGAGGTGGTGCAGGAACAGGTGTAACTACATGAGTTCCTTCGTCTGGAAGTGAAGGTCCTTCATAACTTAATCCGCTTCTTGTGATAACCGCCTTACAATGCTCCTTTCCCTCACGATCTCGCTTTGGGTTTTCTGTGTATCCAGGCAATGTACCTTGGGGTCTAGATTTCTTGTCATTTGCAATCTACCCCACTTGCATCTCCAAGCTTCTTATCGCAACATCAGTTCTTGTCATGAACTCTTTCATCATGGTATTTTGACTTATTTGCTGAGTAGTATTTTGACTTATTTGCTGATTATATTGTTGAGGCTGCGACGCCAGTTGAGTTGGAAAACCAGAAGGAGTATAGTTTTGCTTGTATTGTTGAGCGGATGCTTGTGCACTGCTACTAGCTACTCCTTGGTTACTCCAGGAAAAGTTTGGATGGTGCCTCCATCCAGGGTTGTAAGAGTTTGAATACGGGTTGAAATTCCGCTGGGCACCTTGACCTACATAAAAAATAGACGCTGGATTAGCTGGACAGTTCTCATACAAGTGGTTATCACCACAATAGACACAAGATATATATGAAATTTGCAAAATAGGAGAGGGTTCATGTATCGCCGAAGTGACGGTTTTGGTTTCCTTCTCCATTGTCAACTGCTTTAACATTTGGTTCATAGCCGCCATTTGGGCTTGCATTGAAGCTACTGTGTCTAACTCAAAGATTCCAGCTGATACTTGTTTCTTGGTAATGACCTTCCTATTTCGCCTTGGTCATTAATGTCTGTCATCTTATTCAAGATATCAACGATCTCATTTACCGACTTCTCTAACAACGAGCCATTGGCTGCAGTGTTCAACATCATCCTTGATGAACGATCCAATCCTCTATAGAATTGTTCAATCTGCACACATGTGGGCAATCCATGGCTCGGGCATCTTCTAAGTAACTCCTTAAAACGCTCCCAAGCTTCTTGAACTGCTTCGTTCTCCTTCTGTCTAAAAGACACAATGTCCTCTCGGAGGTCTGCGTTCCTGGTCAAAGTGTGGTACTTGGCCAAAAATTTCTCCGTCAGTTCTGCCCATGTGTTGATAGAATTTGGTTCTAACGCGTTTAGCCAAGTCCTTGCACCATCCCTGAGAGAAAAAGGAAACATTTTTAATCTTAGTGCATCCTCAGAAACACCAGGAAGTTGAAATGCATTAGCTATTTCAATAAAGGATTTGAGATGGGAGTAAGGATCTTCATTAGTCAATCCTCCGAAGTGGCCCATCGTCTGTAACATCTGGAACATGACTGGCTTCAGCTCGAACTGTGCGGCTTGGGGTAAAGGATTATTTATCCCTGAATTTAGGTTGTGGAACGCATGAGTGACATAATTCCGCATGGCTACAATCTCGATTATCTGCTAGAAGGATCAGATTAGGAATTTCTCCTACTCGGTTTGCTGCTCCTTCATCTGCCATATCTCCATTCACAGGTGGATTTTGTGGCGGTGGAGGATCTTGTGCATTTCTATTCATCTCGATGGTCTCTTCTTCTTCAACTTCTTTCTTTTTTTTTTTACTTTCTTTCTCTTTTCTCAACCTCTGCTCACGGCTTCTCCTCTTAAGGGTTCTTTCAATCTCTGGATCAAAGGTCAACCAACCATACCCTGTGCTCATACACAACTCCTTTAATGGTTAGATATAACAGTTAATTCCAAGGACAGAGGTATGCAACAATCACACAATGAAATAATTCACTTGAAAAGAATATGATTTGACACTCAAGTCCCCGACAACGACGCCAAAAACTTGTTGGGATTTTCTCTACCTTTAAAAAGATTAGAGACTCGTGCAAGTGCACACGATCACAAGTAATACTCGGAAGTAATCCAAGGTCGAATCCTCAGGGACTTGTTGCTTTTCAAAATCAAGTAATGCAGTGAAATAGTTCAAATATGCAATTATGATTTAGGAAGAAAATAATGGTGAAATGTTGTTGTTTGGGGTTTTAACTATCAAGCAATTTAATGAAACTCAACCTCCTTGTCTCCTACCTTAGTTTTGATGCAAAACATGAAAAACACACTATGTTGGGAAAATGCACCAGGCGCAATTCCTGACTTTTCTTGGGATTTGAGTTCTACTCTTTCACTACCACTTTTGGTTGCTGCAGAGGCTAGGGTAACCTACAATCATATTCCTATGTGTGATTACAATCCTAGAGAATATCAACCAACTCATTTGCATTATGGGTCAGAGGGCCTATTCCTAGGATCATATTTTATGCGCTTATTCCTAAGTCACATCCCATATTGGTTTCCTATTATTTTACCTAACTCACCTTTCCCAAGGTTGGGCTTTAGTGTATAAATCAAGTTCCCACTGGCCAAATGGAAAAAAGACGTAAAGCGAAGTTTTTAGAAACCAACCCAAAAAAGTGTCAGGCGCAATCTGGCCAAAATCCCGAGCGTGTTGAAAATCAAATCATTTGACTAAGGCATTCCACAAGGAGGTTGATAACTAATTTAGAACATAATTAAATGAAAGTAAATGCACGAAAACATAAAGAAAGTATTTTTCATTGAATTTAAATGAATAAATAAGCCGTACAAGGAGTTCTAGCTTAACACTATTCTCTCTCGAGCGTGAGGGGAGTTGAAACTCGCTAAAGAACTTTAAAATAACAGAATGAACAAAGAACGGAAGTAAGAAATTGAATTAAAAGCACTACGAAAGGTAAAAGCGTGAAAAACAAAGAAATGAACAACTAGAACATGAACATAAACCCTAAAAACGTGTTCGACAACTAGAGAGCATCTAGAAGAAGATGAAATGAAGCTTGGAAGGGATGATTTGCTGAGGGATGGATGGCCTCCTTTTATAGCACCATAGGTTGGTTGAAACTCCCCTCCATTTTAGGTGGAAAAGGGTTGAGATTCACCTAACCATCTCTCTTGGACTTGGACTCACGGTTTTGAACATGTGGGAAATGTCCTCCTTGCCCTTCATTAATCAAAACGTGCGTTTTGACAACTTGCCCTCGAAAAATGCGCCAGGCGCAATTCTGCAAAAGATAGAATTCTGTTATTTTCTTCCAACTTTGACCGCATTTATCTCATATTCTTCCTAAAGTACCATAGTTTGATTTTTATGCATAAATAATCTATGTATGTTCTACTTTAAGAATATATGGTTCTTTTTGGCAAATAATAATGGGAAATAGGTAAAAAACGTGGTCAAACAGGGCTACCGACACATGTTTTTGCAGTAAAAAGTCAACCCTAACAAGCAACTATTAGCCGGCTTTCCAAAATGGGAGATTTGGTAGATTCCTCGATTAGAAAATAAGAATGCGGATGCATTATCCCAATTGGCAATCGCTTATCAAACCAACGTTGGTAGGAATATCCCTGTCACATTCGTACTACAGTCTAGTACAGAAAAGACCATCGATGTCTACACTATGAATGTCCTAGGCCATGGCTCATGGATTTGTTCGATCATTAAATACCTTAATACGGGTGAGTTACCTACCAACATGATCGAGACCCGTCGATTACAGCGACAAGCAGCCCAATACATGATCCATGATGTATTGTACAAACGAGGATATTCACAACCCCTGCTAAAGTGTCTGGACCAAGAGGAAGCTGCATCTCCGATAACGGCAAGTAGTTTGATAACGCCAACTTTAAAGATTTCTGCGAGCAACTCAACATCCGTCATTTTTGCTCCTCCCCAGCACACCTACAATCCGATGGACAAGTCGAGGCAGTGAACAAAATTATTAAACATTGCCTGAAGACCTAACTAGAATCCTTAAAAGGGGGATGAGCTGAAGAATTACCTAGCATATTATGGGCCTACCAGACTACTGCCAAAATAGCTACTGGAGAAACTCCTTTCTCTTTGGCTTTTGGTACCAAAGCAGTCATCCCTGTGGAAATAAGACTGCCTTCTCTAAGAATAAAAGAATACGATCACATCGCCAATTATGAGAAACTCAGAATGCATCTAGATCTTCTAGATGAAATCCGAGAAGTCTCTCATCAACGAATCATCGCCCAAAAGCAACGCAACTCACGACACTACAACACCAATGTTCGACCATGAGCTTTCCAGGAAGGTGATCTAGTACTACGCAATGTAGCACAAGGGTTTAAGGACAATACCGATGGAGTACTCGGCCCTACATGGGAAGGTCCTTATCGTATCACTCGAATCGCCCGACCTGGTACGTACTACTTGGAAAATCTTGAAAGAAAACAATTAAAGCATCCATGAAATGTAGAACATCTTAAGAAGTATTATCCGTAGCTTGAAATGCGCGATTGTAAATAAATAAAAGTACTTGGTTAAACCAACGGATGTCTCATGAAGCATGTCTTTACAAAAACACATACAAAAACCAAATAAACAAGGAAAAGCATGCTAAACTACCCCTACACCTCATCCCTCCCTGAAGCATCGTCCCAAGTCTCACCCTGTGTATCCATAGTATCATCCAACTGAGAGGCCAGGTCATTTAGACGAGTGGAAGAACTGGTAGGACCCGCGGTAGATGTCGCCACGTCACCTGCCTCGACCACCACAACCTCAGGATGACTAGACTCGCCTGGTCGAACCAACTCCGCCTCTAGAGCTGAAAGAAAGAAATCCTAAGTCTACCTCAGGATATCTTTCACCAACCATTGTAGTTACCCACGATACACCCAACTCCGTAGCCTCATTATGCATAGCCACAAGGGCACCTGCCTCTCGCATCGCGGCCTCCAGTCTGCTAGGCTCTCGCCAATCAGTATGTAAAGCCTCGAGCTCGGCCTTGCATTTTGCAAGCTCGACCTTAGCCCAATCTGACTCCGTCTGATGTCTAGTCAGATTCTCCCTCATAGCCTCAATTTCTGCCATCGCACGGTCATGCTCAGATTGTATCTGACCAAGCGTTTTCTTGAGCTCTGCCTTCTGTCGGCTAAGTTGGCGCGTAAGTTCTCGAGATTCTTCCAAAGCTATATCGACCCCAATCTTCTGCTGCTGCAAATAAGACAGCTCGGTTCCCATACGATAAACCGATGAACCAACCAATGTGCAATGCTGAAGAACAAGCAAACGGTAGTAAAACAGAGGAAAACACGAAGAATAAAGAAAGGAAAAAGAAGAAGGCGAGAAAAGCAAGCTCACCTTGTGTATCTCACGCAAAGCATGACAAATGTCCCGATTAGGGTCGCCATCGGAGGATGAGCCAGGAAGAATCCCCCTCTGCACCTTCTCCTGAATATGTCTCCCAACCCTATCAATCTCTTCCGGTAGCAATGGTGCTTGGTAAGGTCCTTGAAAACCAAACACAGGGCCTCGTAAAGAAGACGAGGATCTCTCGAGATGGGAAGACTCAAGAATCGTAGGGAGAGACGGCCCAAAGGTCATAGTAGCATAAATAGGAAGCATAGATCAAGCAGACAAAGGAGGAAGGCGAATAGTAGTCGTAGGAGTAACACCGGCAGGTCGAGGAAGAGTATATGGCTCTACCCCTCGACAGCGTTGAGCTGGTGGAATCGAACTCGAAGCTCCCCCACTCAAGGCAGGCCTTTTGTTAGCTCGAAGTCGATCAAAAAAACTCATCTCCGCCTGATCTTCAGAAGACTCGGAAGAATCTAATAGCAAAAAATGGTAAACCATAAAGGCAAATCATAAAGCAAAAAGCAAATAAAAGTCAAAGACAGAGAACTTACCTAAAGTGGAATCGCTAATATGACTAGGAGATAGAGGCTCACTAACAAGTCGACTCTGAGCCTCGGAGAGAGGTCGGGTCAAATCTGATAGGCCGTGGTGACGCAAACTGCCTTCTGTAAGTAAGTTCTCGTTTTTCCCACGTCAGTTAGACCTCTTTCTAAACGTGCAGCAGCGTAGGTACGTCGACCACGGATACGAGCCAAGACTAGATGTCCATAAAAAAAACAAGTTAGCAATGAAAAGAAGCAAAAAAAAAAGGCAATAAAATAGTAAATGCCTACCAGGAGCCCTGAAATCAGTCGGGATATCATAAATACCTCCCCTAGTGGAAAGCCAATCCCCACTAATAGAAAACCACTCACTTTTCCAGTTTTTATTAGAGCTAGACATAGTAACTTTCTGTCTATCACGACGACTAGAAGCCATATTAGAGGTCTTCTGCTTTCCAGCCCTTTCTGACTCCACTAAGGGCTTCTTCTCCTTCCTCTTTGATAAACAAAAATATTGGTTTTCCCGATGAGGAACAACCTTCAAAACAAAGGTGTGCAGAATAGCAGAAGTCTCTACGGTCAAGCCTCCTCCGCAGCCGTATTGCCAAGCTATGAAACATGCCAGTAATAGATTCCACCCATTAGGGACCAGCTGGGTGGGAGCTAAGCCAACATCACGCAAAAAGTGCTGCACACATGGATGAAGAGGAATCCGCAAACCATGACTAAACATGGCAGTATACAAAACTGTTTCACCTGGAGGTGGGCTGCAAATCCGCTCATGAGGACCCGACACGCGCATAACAATGTTCTCTGGAATTTCATAAGTAAAACGATAAAAGTCCAGAGTACTCTGAGTAATGGTGGAGCGAATGCTGGCGGGCCCCGCAAATGAGTACTGATCTGGAGATGACATCAACAATTACCTCAGGGCTAGAGTAATAACGTCTACGCTCAAACAACGTGTGTCAACCCCTTCTGGTCTTACTTCACCTGTATTGACTCACTCTAAAACAGCAGTAATACCGACACAACTCAAATATACACTCTCAGGTTCGTCTGAAGTTCTACCTGAAAACTCACTGTCCGCTACCCCAGCAGCCGCTCTCTCAACCACCGCCTGAGCAAAGGAACACTCATCGGTATGTCCCCCAACCCTCGAGGTTCCTACGTCTAATGAAAGTACGGGAGAAGGAAGCCCAACTGGGTCAAAGAATTCTAAAGAGTCAAACGTAAATTCTTCATAACAAGGGTTTAAAGGGCTAACGGCTACCGAACTCCCTAAACCAAGATCTTCATATTGCATTAGAAAAAAGTAAAAGATCGAAAAATTACCTTGAAAAGTACATTGCTAAAAATTGCCTTCAAACGAGCTTCTCAAAGGAAAAAAAACTAGACAGAACTTCAGGAATGCCCAACCAAGTGACTTCAAGGATGCCTAACTAGATGCGTAAAAAGTGGATGATGTCTCTGAAAAGGCCCAATAAACAGTACTATGCTCTCAGAACCGCCCAAAAAACCGCATAATCAGGTGCCTTGACTACGACTAATCCTAGTAATCTGCTAAAAAATCCTTCAAAAAAATTCACAATAAATGCCCTAAAGCCTCAAAGATGCCCAATAAACCGCACTATTGTTGAGAGAAAAGACAAATTTTCAAGCAAGATATGTACAAAAAGGATGTCGTGATACCTTTTTATATACTTACGTGAAGACCATGCGCCCACAAGTAGGGAACAAAGTGCGGCTTTAAAGAACAATATTGTGCATAATATTCGGCAGCCAAAAGAAAAATAGTGTGAAATTGAGCTCTGTTCTAAGCGGCAAGGATATTTTAAGGGACAAGCGCTCACAAAAGTCGGGTGGAGCTGTGAAGAACACCATGGACAACACATTTAACAACGAACGTGGAAATACATAAATACCTCGCTGATGAGTAACGACTGAAGAAGAGAGCAAAATTCGGTAATCCGTTTGACGATCTGTTGTGTGGCCTGTTGTGCGGATTTCGGTTTCAAAAAAAAAAGATCACTTACTGGAAATCCGAGGAAAAATCAACGGCAAATAGTGCGACGACTGCGATAAATGAAGAAGCAACCAAATGGAAGTCACAACATACTCCAAAGCTAGGAAACCCTAACTTTGAAGTGGGGGCTTAATGTTGGAGGAATTAAAAGAGAATTGGCAGCCCGTAAAGTGAGAAAGGAATTGGGCCCAAGAGAACCCAACCCATTGAAGAAAAAATCAGTTCGATGCACAATACATGGCACAATGCATGACATTACCATGCATTGTGCGGCACCCCCTCCCAGCCGCACAATAAAACACTGAGAGGGGGAAAGTTGAGCGGAGCCGCCGCCTTGTGGCAGTAGGCCCCGATTTTGTGCGGCCTATTAGGACGCACCCCTTTTTCAACCACTTTCTTTAACCACCGCCAACAAAGCCGCCACCATAGCGTAGATATTTGACGCAAAATGCCCACCGACTTTCTTTGCGCATCTATTGGTCTCATTATACAGCCAATTATAGAGCGGCGGTTGACTTTGACAAAAACCTCTTTGACTTTTCGACACATGTTCACACAGCTGCCATCAAAACCTATAAATAGAAGGGAGGTATGTCATTCTCTTTCAAGCAATTCACTCGAGACTTGCTTATTTCCTCTCTTCCACGCTTAAAGCTCATCAATTGACTTAAGCATTGGATTGTGGTCGGCCGACACCACACCGGTGTTTTCTTATTTTCTCTCTTATGGCAGATTCAAGCTCCTCCAAGTTTTTCAAATCAAATCCTTATCCAAAAGTTCGACGGTTAATTTCTCGGATTACTTGATTTGTTCGACCCGACCCGAGTTTCCAAAAATTGCATCAACAAAAATAATTAAGATATAAAAGTAAAATAAAATTGTCGTATCCATCCCAATTTCACATCCCATATGGTAAAACTGGAACGAAATCGTTCAATCGCTCAACTCAACAATCGTCCCGAATTTTGCGTTTCCATATTCAGAATCTAGATCAAAGTTAAAGCCAAGGAACAATCGGACAAAAGACAATTTCATAAATTTCAGCTAACAGAAGAACGAAATTACAAAAAATGAAGGTCAAAACTTACACTAAACTTTCCCTAAACTTCGCGCCTGAGCTTGAACAGAGCTTGTGAGGTAAAGGATACGCCGCCCACTGTTTTGTTATTTATTGGCTTATTTTATAGAAACAAAAGTATCAAGGAGGGAAAAGATAACTACTGACAAAATATTTCAATCAGACAGAGAAAATTCACTTACAGTGCAGACATGAAAAAAAAACCAAGTTCATAATAGCTACTGAGTAAGCGGAAAAATAAATAAATAAATAAAATCACTCACGGCGGCAGTGGTAGGATAGCTCTGATTCTGGAATAATTAAAAAGTAGAAGTACGTGAGAGATATGAATGAGACAGTCGCGACAAGCGATGGTTGGTGAATGGCGAATGGTGAGAGATGGTGAGGTCGAGATCGAGTGAGACCGAATTCGAGAGTCGAGAGAGTAAGGATTCAGAGATGAGAGACACTGAGAGCTGAGCGGCTATGAGATTGAATGAGACGAAGACAAGAAATCGAAGAAACCTAAGGTTTGAGAGACGACGAGTGCGAGATGAGAACAAGAAAATCGGAGTACCGAACCAAAATGGTCGATTCTTACATTTCTTTAATGCAACCCAAATTGAGAGGTTATATAACCCAACAAAACCATTACAGTTTTGGTTAGGCTACTAGCGTTATTCTATTATCGAATTTTTTGAACACCCCTAAACAACATACTCTCCACCTAGCCCCACTAATCACTAGAATCTTATCCTTAAATTTACTATCTAGAAAAATGTCATGTTACAGAGGAGGAATGAGTACTTTGGTCAAAATTTTAAGTAAGGATTACATTCATATACTTGAAATTGTTTTAAAAAGGTCCCTTCCGACAACTTTTCAAGTAAATGAACTTAATGGTTGTAAATACAGCGGTATACATGGGCATAGATGATTTCAATTATGCCCATAAATTTTCAGTTAAGTTTAATTATATAGATATTTCTGTTGAAATTTTATTACTCTCAATGCACGAACGAACTTGGAAAGGTGCAATTAGGACCTGCATAGAGAAAATGAATACTCCAAATGTTAATTTAGTAATAGACTAAGGTATTCGGTCGGGTGACAAACAATCAAAATTAAATACCTACTTGTGGAGTCTATCTCTACATTTTTAAGCATTAATAAGTGGACTCCCACCCATCAACCACTTTACAAGTTATGAGATTCACGACATAAGTTCTATAGCAGTGGTGAGTTGGGAGTTGAAAAGTAGTTGAAGAGCGGTTTTGTTTCATACCTCAACTTCCTCTGACCTTTACTTAGGTCAACGGAGGCTAAAAGAATTTGTTGAGTACTATATTTGTCAGCAGGCGCAAGATGTTATATCTTGGGCCTTAATAGTCTTTCTTTTCTTGCCACATGGAGGGTCGTTTAGTGTCGTGAGACTTCTTTTTTTTTTTTTTTTAATATTACTAAAATTGAAACTTATTTTTTTAAAATTATACTTTTGACAAACTATTTTTTAAAAAAATAATGCGGCTTTTATTTTGCCGCTCATATGTTGTCCCCTGCTTTTTTTTGTCTTGTATTTAATTTTTCTTTTAAAATCAAGCGTATCTTATTTTGATGCAACCTTTAATTTCAAATATTTCTAATTTCAATCTTCAATCCCATATAATAAAATGATTGAATCATATCTAAACTATTCATTCATTTTGGGCTGTTTGGCCTGTGGAGTTGGCTTGGGTCAAGTTTGGCATCTTAAGTCAACCTCATGTTTAGCTCAAAGTTTATGAAGCGGGTTTTGATCAATTGAGTCTAGGGTAGAACACTAATCTACCCCGAATACTTTTCTCGCTAGCGCCAATCTCTCACCTTTCTTCCTCCTACATTTCCATTCAAGAAAAATCTTCCTCTTCTTCCTCTTACAAATTCCTTTTCCATCGCTCACTTTTCTTCCTCATGTATTTCCCTTCAAGAAAAATCTACCTCTTCTTAACTCTTACGAATCTCTCTTCCAAATCTTCGGCCGCCACTTCGGTTCTCACCATCTTTGCCACATCATTTTCTCTTTCTTACTCTTCTCGACCTTTATTTTGGAAGGTCTATCTTCCTCCTTCACTTCTAACTCTAGATCTATAGTTTCGATTTTGTATTTCTTTAGATTTACGATTTTGGTTTTGTATTTCTTCATATCTACTATCATCGAGTTGTTTTCTCAATCTCTTTGTCTCTTTCCCTCCCTTGCACCTTTGGATCCCATATCCCATCCCATTACTGTTTAGAAACTCTAATCCAACCCCATACCCTTGTCGCTCTAATTGCCCCAAAATCTCATCTCTTGCCACCTCCATTGTTATAAATCGTAGCTTCCTCTCACTCAATAACCTTCCATGTTTCATTGCTATTGTTTGGGGATGTGAGACAACATCAGTTTCTCCTCAGATGGAGGCTTGTTAGAAGAATTGATCAGGTCATTGGAGTTTGGTAGGGGAGCATCTTCAAACAAGTTTTCTATCCTACGGCCAATGATGATGAACTTTTTCTGAAATTTTTCTTTACTGTTGTTTCGTGTTTAATATTTATGCTTGAGGCATCGTTGAATTAATCAATCTTGTGATTTCGAATTACTAATGTTTGATGTTTTGTTCTTCATTGTTCTATCTTTTACTTATTTATTATTATTTCTATATTCTAACTTTTTGTGACTCATTTTCTATTTTGGTTGACATTGAAATTTGAAGTTTCGTTCAAATATATGAGTAGGGTGCATGTATGCGAGGTCTCTAAAAATTATTATTATTGGATCTTTTTTATGACCTATGTTTTTCATATTGCCTTTTGAATTTTCTATGTTTTGATTACTTGGTGATGTTAAGAGACACTTGTTTCAAAACTAATGGCTTGAATAAACAATTAATTATTTTCAACTACTATTTTATTTTGAAATTTTTCATGTTTTGGTTAGTTGGTTCGACCTAAGAGTGAACCTCCATTTAGAGTGGAGAGTCAAAATTTTAAAGAAACATTATATTGCTATGTTAAGATGATGAGACTAGTGGATTCAGTTAGAATGATGAACTTAAATGTATTGAGGAAAAGAATGGTGTATACGATGCATGGGTAAAGGTATGACGAATATGAGTATTAATTCTTTAACCAATAGTATGTTATATTTACACTTGCATAATATGTACAGTCTCATCCGAATGCCAAAGATCTCTAGAACAAGTCATTCCCTTACTTTGATGACTTTGCCACTATATTTGGGAAGGATTGGGCCACAGGTGCATGCGCGGAGACTCCATTTGACATGGCTTCAGCAGTAAACATGAACCTTGACAAGGACATGAATACAAATTTCTTACATACCATCTTAGCTATTGCAGGACTTTTATTATATATGTGGTTAATTTTGTGAACCATCTTAGCTATTTCAAGACTTTTGAAAATTTTAATTAAATATATTGTCTATGATGTAATTACCTTCTTAGGTTTCATGATGTAATTTTATGGATTATTTTAAATATTTCAAGAGCTTAATGATGTAATCTTGTGAACCATCTTATCTATGTCATATCATTGGAAACTTTTTTTTTCTAATTAAATATACAAGTAGTCAACACATTTGTTTCAAATTATTGCAAACAATTCGATTGACTTCAAATAATGTAGTATGGGTGTTGATGGATGTAGGAAAGTAGAAAAAAAACACACACACACAATATATATTTTAAAATAGAAGCTCCATCAGAACCAAAATAGATAGATGCCTTAAAGGCTACAGACAAATTTTATCGTCTTCAACGAGACGAGAAGCCACCAAGGGTAAATCTCTTGCCACAAGATCACAGGCAAATTACGCCGAGTTGCTTCACAAGCAAGATGGGGGTAAGTTAAGTTCGTTCTCTGCACACATGCGCAAAGGTAAATCCTACTTAGAACTTCTTCTGCATAACCTAAGATCAGCTCTACTTTAGTGGGACTATCTGGGATAGTAAGATTGTTTCTAGTTCTATTTTGGTCATTCCACAAAGACCAACAAATTATAGCCCCTAATTGAATCTGCTTCAATAAAAAATGACAACAGCTCTAGAAAGCTTCTATGAGGAGTTTCAAAATCCACAGCCTTTGGGATAAGCAAAGCCCAAATATGCAATACCCATTTTGCAACCAACGAGTAGATGATCGAGAATTATATTAGTGGGTCAATGAATACATGAATTAGGAAATAAAAAATTCAAAAGTAAATGTCTAATTACGTGGAATACTTTCTCTATCTTATTACTCTTGGAACCTTATTATCATTAAATATTTGGTTTGGTTGAACCTATGATATCAATATTAAATTTTGCTCCAAATTATTGTCAAACAATTTGTTTGAGTTTAAATTTTAACTTGCGTGATGGTCCATAAAAAATAAAGAAAATTGTGGTTAAAAAGATATATAAATTAAGAAATGCAAATTTCAAAATAAATAGATTAATTGTCTTGTACAAAATTGCCTACAAATTTTATTAGATTATATCAAGAATTTAATATTTTGCTAAAAAAACAACGAAACAAAAGACAGCTAAAAAAAATATGTCAAACCCAGGCCACCAAACGCCCTCTTTATTATTTGGGATCGAAGATAATTATGTAAGTGCGCATGCGAACATGTCCTATTCTTCTATTTCATAACCAAGAATCATCATTCAAAGTCGAAAGATATTTATTATTAATAGGGTAATCATTCAAATATACACATTTTTATCTCCTATATCCAACAATAAAGCTTTTCTATTACTAGCATTTTCAATAATGTAATTTTTTTTTATCAAACACAACTCTAAAATCCTTATCACATAATTGACTATTACTACTTGTAAATCATGCTTTAAACCATCAACTAAAAGGACATGTTGAATTAAAATAAAAAATTCATTACTTATGCTGCCCTCACCTATATTTGTTTTACCTTTCTTGTTTGTCATAAAGGTTACTAAACCTTTGCCAAACCGAGTAAAGCTCAGGTGGTTGAGGCACCTATCTCTGACTAGAAGGTCATGAGTTCAAATTCCTACCCCCACATGTTGTACTAAAAAAAAAAACACATTTTTTTATAGAGTGAAAAACATGGATTCGTCTCTTGTCCTATGCCCCGAACAACTACTATTTGATTCGTTGGTACTCATACTTGCTTAAGTCCTAGAAGGTTTGCATTATAAACTTGGAGATCCATTTCATTTTTGCATTAAAATTAAAATCATAAGATTTAGATAAGTAACAAAACAAATAAGCTTTATGTGCATATTTGCCTCATGATAAACAAATAACATTATGCAATTATTTGTATCTTACCAAAAATTTGTGCACTCTACCTTTCTCGGAGAAATTCTTTCTTGGAGAATTGTCCAACTTTACTCTTTTGAGAAAGATTTCTTCTTTAAGAAGAAGTATATGAACATATTTTAATTTAAAGCACTTAGGTATAACACGACCTTCAACACTACAATTAGGCACAAAGCTATACTTTTGGAACTTGAAATAGGAGAGTATTCATCAACACAACCTAGACCTCTCTTAAGTCTTGGCTACTTCTATTATTTTGTCTAACCGTTTAAAGCATCTATTTGTCAACTTTGTAATAGATTATTTTGCCTATCAAGCTATAGAGTAAAGCATTTTATTCATTTTCCTCCAGCAATTTAATTAAATTATCATTTTCACAACCATCATGCTAAAAAAAACTAATTTTTTCAAGTAAGACATTTTTCTCATCAAAATAAAGAACATGCTTATCACAAGAGACATCCACGATATCATGGCTCATTCTCTTTTAAGCAAATAATCTCATAAAGTAATGACTTATTTCCACAAGTCAAGGCAACATATTTGAAACCAAGCTTTTCTAAGTCATTTTGCATATTTGTAAATGCTTCAAACAATTCAATCGTAAAAAATAGATTCTAGAGTTACCTTATCATCTTGTTCATCGTCGTTATCACTATGAGCCATGAAACAAAATTGGCTACTTCTTTATCCTAAGACCTACTTTTACTTGATTGCTATCATCCAGTGGTGGATTTGGACTTGAGTTTAGGGGGATTGCTTTTTTTTTTTTTTAATTAATTGAAGAAGATGCCACATGTGCTACAGATTGGAGCGTGCCACCCTTTACAAAATTCAACAGCTAGGATGGAAAATCAAAAAGCCAAAAAGACGTGGCTGATGGAGTCCATGCTTGGCCAAAACATCAGCAGGCTTATTGCAGACTTGAGGGAGATGATGGAAAGAGATGTACAACAATTTAGGTTGACCGATCAATATCCACCAAGAAGTTTGATTCATCTGCAAGGGTTAAAAACTCGCCTCCAATAAATCAGATTGCAGTGAAGCAATCATTCCTATTGCATATCAGCCAACAGGGACGGATATGCAATGGGAATAAAGACAGCTTCTACGGCATGAATTTCTCCATTAGAATCAGAATCATGGAGAAGAAGATCAAGAGCTTGTGAGTTCGATCGCCTAATCTCACAAGTTGTACTTAAAAAACGACAAAGATAAGAATCTTGCTCTCAGAAAATTAAGATTTGAATATCACCAACATATATATATATATATTAAATATAATGAGTAGAATTTCTTTTAACAAAGACTATATAGCAGAAATACTCCAACACAGGACTGCCCAGGAGGCTGGGGCCAGGGGCCAATCTTCAACTGCGCCAACATAGGATTTCCCTAATTTGGGTCTTCTTTGTATTATATAATACAATATTTCAAAGTTGAGGAGAGATGCACAAATAACATAACAGAAACACCACATGCAATCCGGAATAAGTATAAATAAAACATTTTTTTATTTTCTCTTTAACTTTTTCATTTTAACTCACATTTAACCAATTCGAAAAAGCATTATGCACTCGGGACTTTACGCTAAGAAATGTTAACAACAATAAACTAAAAAAAATTAAGACTAAATATTTTTGTTATCATCAAAACATTAATTAATTGACAAAAAAATCGATATTATTTACCATAGATATTTAGTTTTGAGAATTTAACCACAACTGAGAAACTCTTACGATGAACCACTCCTATATTAATCATGTTGTTTAGAGTTCGACAACATATATAAAATTTCATTTATATTTCATCTGATTTTTTAGTTTATAAATGAAATTACAGAAGTAGAAAAATAAGATATGATTTTTTATGTTTGAAATTGTATCTAATATTTATTTTTGTAAAAATGTAAAAATAGTGATATATTTAAAAGTATATTATTTTATAAATAAAACATATATTGTTGCTATCTCATCTACAGAGGATATTAAATATTGCATGAATTTTTCAACACCAAACTTTGTTAGGTCAATTATTTGTCATAAGTTGTTTCGGTCTTAATTAAAATCTACTTAAAATATTTATTGCTCTCTATTTTTTTCCTTTTAATATGAAAACTTTCGCCTTTAAAATAAAAAAATAAATAAATATGACAACTTTCACATATTGTATTTTTTTAATCAGATAATGTTTGATTTAAATTTTGCTTCATGAACTTTCAATTGTACTATTTTATCTTAGTCTATAAAATTTTAAGATGTCTATATATTTTGTCATCGAATTTTAATGGTTAAATTACAAGTTTAGTTTATCAACTCTCAAAGATTTGTCCGGATCTCTAAATTTTAAAAAATGTTTAATAAGTCTACAAACTTTTAACATTGTGTTTAATAGATTCATTAATGTTAAAAAGTGTAAAGTAAGATTTTATATATCTATGTCGATAGAAATATTGTTAAAATTTTAATGTCGTAGGATATTTTTGGAAAGATTATAAAAATAAAAAATTCGTAACAAATATTTAATTAGCAAATAAGCATTTCACACTCTTTAAATAAGTTAAAAATTATTAATATTAACATTATTATGTTGATATATATACATATATATTTAATACTTTTATCAATTTCTATATATATTTTATACTTTTATCAATTTCTTTGCGATATTATGAAAATATTGATTCTTCCTATGTCAATATAAAACCTATGAACAAATGAAAATGTCGATATGCGACAGAAACTTAATATCCTTCGGTCAATGACTTCGTTGAATTTTTTTATTTCGTACCTAATAGATCATAAACATTTTTCTATTAGACAGACTTTTTACGGTTTAGGAATTTATTTATAAGACACCACCAAACCAAGTTAGGGGCCAAACTTGTAATCTAACAAACTTTTTATAAACAATAGTTTAGATCTCTAATGCTCCGTTTGGGTCTGGAATTGGTAGGAAATGATTTCAAATTCCAAGATTTTAAATGATGGAAATGATTTCAAATTCCCCGTTTTGTGTTTGGAACCAAATTGATTCTAAATAATTGAAATTAAAATTTCTTGTTTGGATGTTCACGACTGAAAAGAAAGTATATCATTTTGACTATTATGTCCTTGTAATTTGTAATATTATATTAATAATAATATAATATTTTCATATGAAATATAATCATTTAATCAAATCAACTTAATAAATTAAAACTTTCAATTAAATTTTTAAAAAACAAAAAAATATTTGTAAATATTTCTATTGAAATATATATTTTTAAATCTAAAATTATAACTAAAAAAATTAAACCATTAACTTCCCTAGTATTTTTTCATTTATTTTCTTTTCATTGTTGTGCTCATACTTCCTTATTTAAAAAAAAAAAAAACCAAACAACCAGTGTGTGTATATATATATAGAGATAAATTTTAAATGTATCAAACTACCTATGTTAGTGCAAATCCATCTTATTTGGAACTGAAATTATTTGTGTTTGGGGAAGAAAATACCCTGGACACGTGGAGGACCCCTATTGATGCTCCAAGATGACTCATGAGTCATCTCAGCTCGGATAGCCGAGATGGCCGCCACTAACGTCGACAAATGCTAAGTATGAGGGCCGAGGTGAACCTGGCCCAGGTCCGACCTACCGGGGAGCTCGGTAGGGGCCAATGTGAGCAACTGTCAGCGGCGTGATTATCGGGCGTAACAGTCGGTCCCGAGATTACCGGGCGTAACCGTCGGTCCCGAGATTAGCGGGACTACCACCCATAAGTAGAAGGCCTCACTCCACGATCAGGTACGATGATTTCTAACCTCGAACTAAACTGGGAATCCGACTTATACTGACTTGATCGTCGGAGTGCTCACCTTTTTGTGCAGGTCCGCGCAAGTGTTCAGATCGGCCCGGAAGCCGAGTTCGAGTTGCAATCTGAAATACGTTGTTGTGCATATTCTTGCATAAACATTTGGCGCTGTCTGTGGGGACGACAATCTAAGTCATCCCAATTCTTTTAAACCAACACGCAAGCGACCATGGTTCAACCAGCGAACTCGACCAATACGACAGATCGAAGGACTTTAGCTGCCAGCGATGCCCACCAAAGGGAGGTCGGAGCAGCAGCGGTAGAGGGGCAAGGTCACGACGGCCTAACAACGGAACCCCTCCGCAGGTCGACACGGATCACCGCGCCTGCCCTACCGCCTATTTTAATTGAGGACGTCCAAGGCCACCCGTGGCCGAGGTGGGACCTCTAAGAAGGGCGCCCGGGGTCCAACCCCGACTCCAACAAGCGAGAACTTTGATGCGCTCCAGAGAGAGATGGAGGCAATGCGCACACAAATGCGCACCATGGAGGAAATGTATAACGAAATGATGCTAGCTGCAGGCGCAGGGTCCCGATCTGAAAATCGAGTGACGCGCGTGCAAAGGGGTTCCCACCTCGGCCCAGTCGAGGAGGAACGTCCCGAAGACAACGAGAGCGAGGGGTACACTCGCCAGAGGGGAGACCTCCGTGAGCATCTCAACAGAAAGAGAGGCTCGTCTCTCCGAAAAGGGCAGTCACCATCCCGCAGGAGCTCCAACCAGCAGGCTGAATCCTCTCACAATCCCGTAGGGATAATCACAAGGGAGGAGTTCGACCAGCTGAGGGGGGAGCTCGATGCTCAGGTGGAGGCCTTAAAGGCCAAATGTGAGCAGAAAGACGATTCACTGAACGATGGCGACTTGGGAGAATCGCCTTTCACCTCGGACGTTTTGGAAGCACCAATCCCTCCGAAGTTCAAAGCTCCTACCGTGAAGCCTTATGATGGGACGAAGGACCCCAAGGACTATGTTGAGGTCTTTGAAGGCCTCATGGACTTCCAAGCGACATCAGACGCAATCAAATGTCGCGCCTTTCAGATCGCGATTACTGGCAGCGCGCGATTGTGGTATCGGAGACTGCCAGCCAGGTCGATCTCGACCTACTCTCAGCTGAGAAGGGAGTTCCTCGCCCAGTTCTCTTCTCGGCACTATGACAAAAAGACAGCGACCCATCTCGCCACCATCAGCCAGAAGGAGGGTGAAACGCTGCGGGAATATGTCACCAGATTCCAGGAGGAGCAGTTGAAGGCTGCATACTGCTCCGATGACTCGGCCATGTGCTATTTTCTCACCGGTCTAGCCGACGAAGCTCTCACGGTGAAACTTGGAGAGGAGGCCCCGGCCACCTTCGCCGAGGTGCTTCAGAAGGCGAAGAAAGTCATCGATGGACAGGAGCTCCTCCGAACCAAAACCGGCCGACCTGAACGAAAGATCGGCCGGGGCAGAAGTGGAAAAGATGAAAGGGCAGATCCCAAGTCCAAGGACAAGGGATCCTTTTCCAGCAGCCGAGCTGAGTGTCGAAGGGCGGAGAGCGGACCTACCAGGAGTCGACCTTACGAACGCTTCACCCCGACCACGATTCCAATTTCCGAGATCCTAACAAACATCGAGGAATCTGGAATGGAAAAACTACTCAAGCGTCCTGAGAAGCTTCGGGGAGCCCTGGAGAGGCGCAGCAAGGACAAGTATTGCCGCTTCTATCGGGAGCACGGCCACAACACGTCGGACTGCTGGGAGTTGAAGCGCCAAATTGAGGATCTAATTCAAGATGGCTACTTCAAGAAGTTTGTGGGAAAGCCCAGGACCAGCTCAGCAGAAAAAAAGGAGGAGCGAAAGCGTTCAAGGACGCCACCCCGGCGCACCGACCGACCTGCGGTCATCAACACCATTTTTGGAGGGCCAAGCGGGGGTCAGTCCGGACATAAAAGAAAGGAGTTAGCCCGTGCAGCCAGGTGCGAGGTGTGCATCATCAGGGAGCAGGAGCCGACCTGCCCAATCACCTTCGACGGTGCAGACTTGGAGGAGGTCCACCTGCCCCACAATGATGCACTTGTGATTGCTCCCTTGATTGATCATGTGGTGGTCAGGAGAGTGCTGGTAAACGGGGGCGCATCCGCTAACATCCTGTCCTTACCGACCTACCTCGCCTTGGGATGGACGAGGTCACAATTGAAGAGAAGCCCGACACCGCTGGTTGGGTTCTCTGGAGAATCGGTCATCCCAGAGGGTTGCATCGACTTGCCGGTCACGCTGGGGCAGGACCGAACTCGGGTCACTCAAATGGCCGAGTTCGTGGTAATTGACGGTAGATCGGCCTATAACGCCATCTTTGGGAGACCCATCATCCACTCATTTCGGGCCATTCCCTCGACACTTCATCAAGTTTTGAAGTATTCCACCCCCAATGGCATGGGCACGGTCCGAGGAGAACAGACCGCTTCGAGGGAGTGTTATGCCTCCGCACTCAAGGGCTCATCGGTCTGCGCCCTCGAAACGCTCGCCGGTAGGGATGGGGCGCTCGAGTTCGAGGCCGACCTGCCGAGGAAGGAGTTTGCCGCACCCACTGAGGAGCTCGAGCTTGTTCCTCTGCTTAGTCCCGAGAAGCAGGTAAGCATAGGAACCAAGCTGGGGGCCACCGACAGAGAGGAGCTAATCCACTTCCTCAGATCCAACTCGGACGTCTTTGCGTGGTCCCATGAGGACATGCCTGGCATTGACCCGCGAATTATGACGCATCGCCTCAGCATAGATCCATCATTCTGACCTGTGAAACAAAAGAGAAGACCTATAAATAAGGAAATGAGTGATGTAATTGTTGAGGAAGTTAACAAACTTTTGAAAGCTGAATACATAAGAGAAATTTCGTATCCCGAGTGGCTCTCCAATGTTGTATTAGTTAAAAAATCTAACGGCAAGTGGAGAATGTGCGTAGATTTTACGAACTTAAATAAGGCATGCCCGAAAGATTGCTTCCCACTGCCGAGGATTGATCAGCTCGTGGACGCCACAGCCGGGCACGAACTGCTCACCTTCATGGACGCCTACTCTGGGTACAACCAAATCAAGATGCATGTCCCAAATGAAGGTCATACCGCTTTCATAACAGACCAAGGTCTGTACTGCTACAAGGTCATGCCCTTCGGATTAAAGAACGCAGGAGCGACCTACCAGTGAATGGTGAACAAAATGTTCGCCAAGCAGATCGGTCGGAATATGGAAGTGTATATAGACGACATGCTTGTCAAGAGCAAGCAGTCTAAGTCGCATCTCTCCAATCTGACCGAAGCCTTCGAGGTTCTGAGGGCATATCGAATGAAGCTCAACCCCGCTAAGTGTGCCTTTGGAGTCTCTTCGGGAAAATTCTTCGGCTTCATGGTGAATAACCGGGGAATCAAGGCCAACCCCGAAAAGATTAAAGCCGTGACCGAGATGGAGGCACCGAAGACGCTGAAGCAGCTTCAGTGTCTCAATGGCAGGATTGCGGCCCTGAGCCGGTTTGTTTCAAGATCGACAGATAAGTGCCTTCCTTTCTTCAAAATCCTACGAAAGAAAGGGCCGTTTCAATGGACAGCGGAGTGCGAGCAAGCGTTTCAGCAATTGAAGAGCTACCTCTGTTCGGCACCTTTGCTCGCCAAGCCCATGCCGGGAGACAAGCTCCAATTGTACTTAGCAGTATCTGACAGTGCCGTCAGCTCGGCAAAACCCGATTTACTACACAAGCAAGGCTATGACCGAAGCCGAGACTAGATACCCTCAGATGGAGAAGTTGGCTCTCGCTTTGGTCACCTCGGCCCGACGGCTCAGACCATACTTTCAAGCCCATACGGTGGTGGTGCTCACTAACTTGCCCCTAAAAAGCATCTTCCATAAGCCGAAAGCTTTTGGACGCCTAATGAAGTGGGCAATAGAGCTAAGTGAGTACGACATCCAGTTCGAACCCAGAACTGCGTTGAAAGGACAAGCAGCGGCAGATTTCATACCCGAGCTCACACCACCTTCCGAGCTGAGCGAGTCCGACCTACCTTGGACAGTCTATGTCGACGGATCCTCCAATGAGAAGGGGTGCGGAGCTGGGGTCCTCTTGCTCGGACCAGGGGGCGAGCGATTTGAGTATGCCTTGCGGTTCGGCTTCCGGACTTCTAACAACGAGGCTGAGTATGAAGCATTTATTGCCGGCCTACGAATCGCTAGAGCATTGGGGGCCTCTTGTGTTAAGGTCTTCAGTGACTCACAGCTGGTTGTGAGCCAGATCAAGGACGAGTACCAAGCCAAAGACACCCGAATGGAGAAATATTTGGGCAAGGTCAGATCGTACCTCGCCCAGTTTCGAACTTACGAAGTAAGCCGGATTCCGCGAGCAGAAAATTCTAATACTGACGCCTTGGCCAAGTTAGCATCGGCGTACGAGACTGACCTGGCCAGGTCGGTCCCCGTCGAGATCTTAGATAATCCCTCGATCTCAGAGCCAGATCTGATGGAGATCGGCGCTCCAGAATCTTCATGGATGGACCCGATCGCGGACTTCATTAGGGGCAACTCACCACAAGACCCCAAGGTGCGCAGAAAGTTGGCACGGCGGGCAGCTCGGTTCGTGGTCCGAGATGGGGCATTGTACCGACGTGGCTTTTCTCTGCCTCTATTGAGATGCCTAACCCCTAAAGAGGGCCTGTACGTCCTCAGAGAGATCCACGAAGGAGTGTGCGACAATCACTCAGGCGCCCGGTCGCTGTCAGCCAAAGTGATCCGACAAGGATACTATTGGCCGCCCCTCAGCCAGGACGCCAAGAAGTTCGTTAGAACTTGCGACAATTGCCAACGCTACGGAACCATAATCCACCAACCTCCCGAGCTGCTCACCCCCATCTCGGCCCTGTGGCCATTCGCGCAGTGGGGGGTAGATATCATTGGTCCTCTCCCTTTGGGCAAGGGCCAGACCAAGTTCGCTGTGGTTGCTGTGGATTACTTCACCAAGTGGGCCGAGGCCGAGGCGCTCTTCCACATAACGGAATCCAGGGTCACGTCCTTCGTATGGACGAATGTCATATGTCGCTTTGGTATACCGCAGGCCATAGTGACAGACAATGGGAAGCAGTTTGACAACGCCAAGTTCAAAGACTTTTGCAGCAAACTTGGCATAAGTCATCTTAGCTCGTCCCCCGCACATCCGCAAGCAAATGGGCAGGTGGAGGCAGTCAACAAGATCATTAAGCGAGGCATCAAACTTAGACTGGACTCCAAGAAAGGCAGGTGGGCCGAGGAGCTACCAGAGGTTCTATGGTCGTACCGGACCACCCAACGAGAGTCGACGGGTGAGACCCCGTTCTCCCTGGCCTTCGACTCCGAAGCTGTAGTCCCGGTTGAGATCGGCATGCCATCTGACAGAGTAGAGCATTTCGAACCTACGGCAAATGAGGAAGAGCTGCTCCTCAACCTCGACTTGTTGGAAGAAAGAAGAGCAATGGCCCAGCTACGCCTGGCGGAATATCAGGGCAGAATGGCCAGACATTACAATGCCCGCGTTCGACCTCGGGCCTTTCAGGTCGGACATCTGGTCTTAAGGAGGGTCCAAACGCATGTAGGTGCCCTTGATCCGGCCTGGGAGGGCCCGTTTGAGATCAAGGGCATAGTCCGACCTGGGACGTACATATTGGCCGATCTGAAAGGAGACGTCCTCGCGCACCCGTGGAACGCGGAGCACCTGAAGCGCTATTATCCCAGAAATGCAAAAAGGATTTTCAATGAATCTGTAAAGACTGTTCCAAAAGAATTATGATCGGAATAAATGTGATGATTTAATTTCATGCTTCCGAGTTCGACCAGAAATTAAATGGGGGCCACGGACTCCCACGCGATCACATTCCAGCAGTTGGTTCAAATTCAATCCTCTGAAGCCTAAGGGTACGAGGTGTGATGCCAAAACCACTGACGAACTTAAAACTCAAACCTTCAAGGCTCAAGGCAAAAGGGCAATGTGAAAAGTTCAAAATGATCAAGCCTCCGAACTTGAGGGTACGAGATGCGATATGAAGAATAGCTACGGACTTAGGATTTTAGCCTTTTAACCTTTTTTAAGTTAAGGGTGCGATGTTAAAAATCCAGAGTTGGTGCAATGCATTGAACATTAAGAGATTCAAACTCAAACTTACAACTATTTTAATTGAAGGCGCGACCTCAAAGGTAAGAGGTGCGAGGTGACATTGGCTGTAGTTCAAGAAAAAAGCGAAGAAATGAACGATGTTGCCGACACCAAGGTAAAATCGAACAAAACTTCTTCATTAATGGAGAGCAGAGCCAAGGCTTATAGACCTTGCAGTTCTGCCCTGACACTTACAAACAAAAAAGGAAGAGAAGAGAGACAGAGAAAAGCCTCATGAAGGATGATCGCCTAAGAGTCCGCCTGAGGAGCGCCCTCCTATGTGGTGCCGACCTGGTCCTCTTCGAGATCGGAGTAGTCAGAGTCCAGATCTCTGACATACTGATCCACCAACGCTTGGGGGCCAGGGGTGCCGCCAGGCCCAGACGCCCACTTCTCGGCATACCTCCTTTTCATACCGCTGAGATCGATCTGAAGGTCGGGCATGTCGGAAGCAATGCCCTTCATGAGGAACTTGAAGCCCGCGTCAGAAAAGTCTTTGGCAAATCCATCGAAGTCAGGATGTTGCCTAAACGATTCCTCCAATAGGACTTCATTGCTGAGGCGCTCATTCGCCGTCTCCAGCTCCTTATCCTTCGCATCAAGCGCCTGGAGCATGTCGTCCTTCTCCTTCAGGAGCTGGAACTTCTCCTTCTCCAAGCCCCTGGTGATAGTGTGGGCAGCTCGGAGTTGGGCCTTGCGCCTGTCCTCTTCCTTCTTCAGCAGCTCGGCCTGGGACTCCACCTCGGCCTTCAAAATCTCCACCTCAGAGTGAGCCTTCAGCAGCTCATCCTTGATGGTGGAGGAAGCAGCCTCCAAGGCAGCAGAGAACTCCTCTTTCTCCCTTGCTGCCAAAACTTCCCTCCCATCCAGCTCGGCCTTTACAGCCAGAGCCGATTGAATGGAAGCAACGAACGCCTGAGAAACGGTACAAGGAAAAGGTTAGACCGAGATACCTGTTAGGCGAAATTAAGCAAAAATGGGGACGCTAGTCTTACCTCGGCGGCGTAGTCGATGGTCCTCTGCAAAACGGACCCAGGGTCGCTCACAAATTTGGACGCCCTCCTTAGGCAGCGGTCCAAACTTGCAGCTGAGATGCGGGACACCTGGTCCCTCACCCCGGAACTTGACGGCTCAACTCTGAACCGTGCCGTCACGTCGGACGTCCCGCCCATCCTGGCCGCAGGATCGTCCTCCCTCACCTCCTCGCCCAAGGGCGAGACGTCCACCGCCTCGGTCTGATCCCTGGGGCGCTTCTCCCTCGAGGGACCCCCAGAAGACTCCAGCTCGATCACTGGGGCTGGATCTTCCGAGGCAGGCCCTGCCACGGCAGGGGTGGTAGGTTTCGAACTCTGGGCGGCCTCAAGAGCATGGGCTCGACCCTTGGACTTGCGCTTCACGCTGCTTGCAAATCCGCAAACCATGGCTGCAAAATAAAAACAGGGGTCATCACAAGGTTAGAGGAAAAAGGGGGAGGCAAGCTCGGCATACCAAGTTCAGAGTTCGACCTTGAGGATTCGATGGGACGAACTGCAGGGTTGTAATCTAGCAGCCCGGACTCAAGCAGCAGCTCGTCGGTCACCAGGGTTGGGACCTTCCTACCCCTCGAAAAGCGCTCCTTGTAGTATTTCAGCGTGTCGAAGGAGGCTTGCGTAAGCTCGGGGACTGGTCGGATTGAAACTGCACAAAGGCCAAATTTGAGTTAGACCTGAATGACAGAAAAGAAAATTACAAAAAGTAAGAACTACTCCGTACCGAGGTTCCCAAACCTAGTGGGGACGTCGAAGAAGGAACGACCTGACTCATCCTTTGCGAGTCATTCCCCAGAAGCGTAGAACCACTTCCTCACTCATCCCTTGATGGAGGTCGACCCTTTAACTATACCGCCTACACCTTTCCTTGCACACATATAGAACCGACCAGGCTTCTTAGCTATCCTTTTCGCTTCGAAGCACGCGAGGAGCTGGTCTACATCCAACAGCTCGGCCTCCTCACTATCCCGAGCTTGTAGCCAAAAAAGAATGGCCAAAGCGAAAATGACACCCCACCCATTGGGTGCCACTTGAGCCGGAGCCAACCCCGTCCGGAAGAGAAATTCTTGGACGAAAGGGTGAAGGGGAAGTCTGAGGCCGTACTCAAACATTTTGAAGTAGAGAGTGACCCATCCCTCTAGAGGATTGTCAGCTCTCTCCCCCTCCTCCGGAAGCCTGAGGAGGATGTTCTCAGGGATAGCGAACCCCCTACGAAGGGATCCGAGGTAGTGCTCAGGTATCCTAGAAGGGTATTCCAAACCCTGACCTGAAGTGGAGGCGTCACTATCCTCCCCGTCATCGGAGAATCTAAAGTTTTCTATCTCCTCGAGCTCGGACTCTAACCTACGAGCTAGGTCCTCATCGGATCCTAAGTTGCTGCTAAAAGAGGACGACATGACAACTACGTTCGAAAGAGAAAGTGAGGGAAGGGACCGACCTACCAAGGGTTCGAGCTGCCTTCAGATCGAACTCCAAGAATTCAGGGAACGTAAGGTATGACCTGAAGGATTGGGGGCATTTATAGCCCGTCGGAAAAATTTCCCCGCCGTACACGTGTAATCAACGAGCGGCTAGGATCCTCCCTAAGATCCGAAGCGTCGGAATATTTGAATTTTCCGACGATAAATCTTCCACAGCGGTTATGTTTTCCCACGAATAGGAAGTCGCCACGCGTCCAAAGCAAATCGAATGAACTTCTCTGCCAGGTCGAGATTGGACCAGACAGAGAGGGGGCCAATGTTTGGAGAAGAAAATACCCTGGACACGTGGAGGACCCCTATTGATGCTCCAAGATGACTCATGAGTCATCTCAGCTCGGATAGCCGAGATGGCCGCCACTAACGTCGACAAATGCTAAGTATGAGGACCGAGGTGAACCTGGCCCAGGTCCGACCTACCGGGGAGTTCGGTAGGGGCCAATGTGAGCAACTGTCAGCGGCGTGATTATCGGGCGTAACCGTCGGTCCCGAGATTACCGGGTGTAACCGTCACGAGATTAGCGGGACTACCACCCATAAGTAGAAGGCCTCACTCCACGATCAGGTACGATGATTTCTGACCTCGAACTAAACTGGGAATCCGACTTATACTGACTTGATCGTCGAAGTGCTCACCTTTTTGTGCAGGTCCGCGCAAGTGTTCAGATCGGCCCGGAAGCCGAGTTCGAGTTGCAATCTGAAATACATTGTTGTGCATATTCTTGCATAAACAATTTGGACCCTAATTAGTGTTATAAAAATTGAAATAAAGAGAAAATAAAACTGATTGAGACCATCAAGCAAAATAGAAAATAATTGTAGTATGTTTGACAATTTAGATAAAAAAATATTCAGAAAATAATTATATGGCGAATACGGATGTAGGATGGAGTGATATGAATAAATTTTCAAAAAATGGAAAATCTATTTTTTCTCTTAAAAATAGGGTAAACTTGTAACTTCAAGTATTAATTTCAAATCCTTCCAAATCCAACCTATTTGGAACGGAAAATTTTTTTTGACAAAAATCTGATTTTAAATGATTTGTGATTTCAAATTCGTTCCGTTTCTTTTTGCACCAAACAATGGAAATGATTTAAAAATCAATATGATTTGCAAGTCGTTGTAAATCAAGAGTTTCAAACAGGGGTAAACTTTTCAAACTGTTATTTAAGTACTTTAAAGTGTGTTTATTTTTAGTCCATAAACCTAAAAGAAAAGAAAAACAATCATTTTGGTGTTTGATAAAGTTTAAATATTACATACCTCCAGCCATAGCAATCAAATTTGGAAATCAATTAAAAATATCGCACCGTTGCTAGCCTATCAAATGCTTTAATCCATGTCTTGATGGAAAATACAGACTTACTCTGTTAGGCTAGAGACCCTAAGTTTTCTATAAAAAGATCCAAGTTTTTTTTGTAAAAAAATCTCTCCTCCAGAAGAATAAGATGAGATAAAATCATTTTAAAAACGTAACCACCTAACCACCTATAACGTAGATATTTTTGGGTGGTGGGTAACTAGATAGGAGGCCAATTCAAATTTTTACAAAATATTTCAATAATAAAATAATAATATATATAACGAAATTGAATGACTTACATTCTCCCACTTGGCCCACTAAACATAACAAAATCTCCAAACAACTTTATACTCAAATAAATCATTTGAACACAAGGATCATGGCCGTAAATTCTCTTATAAGTTAAGAAGTACCTTCCATGTATTACTATGTATTCAACCGACTTGGAATAGTACACTATATGTGGCTCATTATTGCTTTTTGAATGAACTTCTAATGTTCATTCAGGATTTTACTTTATTTCAGCAACCTTATTGTCATTCTCCAAATTTTATGTATACAAACAAATATGACAAATATAATATTGGAGTTTTTCATTATTAAAATACTGTAATAAAATGAGTGTCTCAATTAAATAAAACTGAGTCCCATATGACCTACATGTTCCTTATATGACTTAGGTGCTAAGTCCTTTGTCAATGGATCTACAATCATTGACTTAGTGTCAATATGTTCAATGAACACCTCATTAGACTTAACACACTCTCTAATAGCTAAGTACTTAATGTCGATGTGCTTACTTCGACTTCCACTTTTGTTATTCTTAGCCAGATACATAGCAACGAAATTGTCACAGTATATCTTTAATGGCCTGGAAATAGAATCCACTATTCCAAGTTTAGAAACAAAACTCCTGAGCCAAATAGCATGTGATGTTGCTTCATAACAGGAGATAAACTCGGCTTCTGTAATCGAAGTGGCTATTAGTGTATGCTTTTCACTTCTCCAGGAAATAGCTCCTCCAGTTAGTAAAAAGACATATCCCGATGTCGATTTTCTGCTATCAGAACATCCAGCAAAGTCTGAGTTTGAATATCGAATCACTTCTAAATGATCAGAATGTCTGTAAGTAAGCATGTAATGTTTCATTCCTTAAAGATAATGCATCAATTTCTTTCCAACTCTCCAATGATCCATGCTTGGTTTACTTTTATATTTTCCCAACATTCCCATCACAACTGCTATATCAGGTCTAGTACAAACCTGAGTATACATCAAGCTTCCTGCTGCATAACCATAAGGAATGTTTTTCATTTGTTCCTTTTCAAGGTCATTTATTGGGCATTGACTCAAATTAAATTTGTCACGTTTAATTATAGGTACCAAACCAAATGAACAATTTTTCATACAAAATCTTTCAAGAACTTTATTAATATAGGTTTCTTGAGACGGTCCTAATAGCCTTTGAGCTCCGTATCTTTTAATTTTTATGCCAATGATATAAGAGCTTCACCCATATCTTTCATATCAAAAGTTCTTGAGAGAAACTGTTTCACTTCATAGAGTAAGCCCAAATCGCTTGAAGCAAGCAAGATGTCATCTACATATAGGATTAAGAAAACAATTTTGCTCTCACTAACATTATGGTATATACATTGATCCATAATGTTTTCTTCAAAAACCAAATGAAGTAATGACATCATGGAACTTTAAATTCCATTGGCGAGAGTCTTGCTTTAACCCATATATAGACCTTCTAAGCTTACATACTAAGTGACTATTTTTACTTGAGGTGAACCATTCAGGTTGTTTCATGTATACTTCTTCCTCTAAATCTTCATCTTGGAAGACTATTTTCACATCCATTTGATGTAGTTCTAAATCAAACTGAGCTACTAATGCCATGATTATCCTAAATGAGTCCTTTGAAACTGGAGAAAAGGTTTCATATAATAATCAACTCCTTCTTGTTGAGCGCAACCTTTGGCTACAAGTCTTGCCTTATATCTTTCAACATGGTTTCTAGAATCTCTTTTGGTTTAAATACCCATTTACAATCAATGGTCTTTGAACCTTCAGACAATTCGACAAGATCTCAAACTTGATTACTAGCCATAGATTTCATCTCATCCTCCACGACATCATACCATAATGTGGATTTGATTCCACTCATAGCTTGTGAAAACGTAATGGGGTCATCCTCAGCACCAAAGTCAATATCAGATTCTTGTAAATACACTAGATAGTTAGAAGGAATAACAGACTTTCTTGTTCTTGTAAATCTCCTTAATGTTACATCAACATCCTCTCTTAGAGAATTTTTGCTAACAGGATTTACATAAACAATATAACTTTTGCTAAGTTCATCATTATATAGTTGTTCAAAATTTTCTAATTCTTGATGATTATCTTGAACCACTACAACTCCATTTGATGAATCGGGAATGGAACGTGTTTCTTGAATTTCCTCAAAACATAAATTTCAAGGTTGGCTACTCCCACTAATCACCATTTTCTAGAAACCTTGCATTTGGTGAGTTTACTATTCTACTTGCATTGGATGGACAATAAAACCTAAAATCCTTAGATCCTTTTACATAGCCAATGAAATGACCAATAATTGTTCGTGAGTCTAATTATTTCTTCTCATGTGGATTACATACTCTATTTCAGCTGGATAACCCTATGTATGTAAATGCCTTAAACTAGGTTTTCAACTCTTCCATAACTCAAAAGGTGTTTTATGAATTGCCTTGGTTGGAACTCTATTTAATACATACACAGCTGTTTTAAGGGCTTCACTCCACAATGACAATGGTAACTAGAGTTACTAATCATGCATCTTACCATGTCCATTAATGTTCGGTTTTGCCTTTCGGCTAATTTCTTAATTCTCTTAATGGAGATATGACCTAATCTCCTATACCATAACATGGAAGACTTTTTCTTCATAACATTTCGCTTTAAACCGCCGTTAACATGCATAGACATAAGGTTGCAATCAAAAGTAGATGAACTACCACAAAAGTTAAGGACATATCCACAAGGTAAAAGTTTAGAAACCGAAATTAGGTTTATGGAAAAAGTAGTTTTTTCAAGGTCCAAAACAAAGCCGGTAGACAGAATAAGACGACAGGTTCCAATAGCTTCCACATGTGATCTCATCTTGTTTCTGATGGCTTAGGAAGCCCTGCATGGTATTAGCAATATGAATTGTAAAACCAGACTCAATCCACCGTGTGTTATGAGAAATTTCACACATATTAGATTCATATATAACATACATAAGAGACGAGTGTACCTTTCTTTTCAAGCCATTATATGTATTTGGGCCAATCTTTCTTCACGTGTCCCTTCTTTGTACCAAAAGAAAACATAGGAATGCACCCTTATTAACTTGATTAAGAGGTGTCTTTCCTTTCCCCTTGTTGACAGCTTTCTTACCACGAGTCGCCACGTGTGCACATTCAACCATTTCCTATTTCAACCATGTTTCTTCTTGAACAATTATGATCAAAAGTTCATTGATTGACCATTTTCCTTATGTTTGTTATATGAAATGTTAAAAGGTCCATATTCTGAAGGAAGTGGATTAAGGATGAAGTGAACCATAAAAGACCAAAAAATCCCTATCTCTAACGTCTTAAGTTCAGCAGCTATATCCCTCATTTACATTATGTGCTCACGTATACCTTTGTTACCATCAAACTTCATATATGACAATTGATTCATTAAGGTACTTGTCATTGCCTTATCAAAAGTAACAAACTACTGCTCAATAGGATCAAGATGTTCCTTGACTTTAGCACAAATCGGAATCGAACCACGAATACTTTTACCCACATGGGACTTGATAAGCATGATACTTAAGCGGTTGGATCTCTCCCACTGTTCATATGCTACTTACTCATTTTGGGTACTTAATTCTATAGGTATTGGTGGTTCATCAACACGTAATGCCAAGACAAGGTCCATGCACCCCAATGTTGAGAACTTTCTCTTTCCAATCCTTAAAATTGTCACCACTTAAAAATGGGATACGATATGATTTAGAATTAGGAATAATTAAATATTGAACTGCAAAATAAATAAATATCAAGCTTACAAACTGTAATGAAGCAAGTAAATTTTACCCATGTAAACTAATCCAATAATCAAATAATTGAATGTTGTAATTTACTTGTAGGCAAAAATTATAATATTCAAGTATACTTCATCATGAGGCTAATATTCATTATACCAATAAGAATATATATAAAAATATATTCTAGACCTGTGGGCTACTAAAATTTCCAAAAATATATGCATGTTTATCGTAATAAATAAAATATTATCTCATTTTAATTAAATATAAAATAAAAATAATTTTTCTGTTGGAAAATTAATTTAAATTTTATATTCAATTACAAATATTGATGTCATTTCAATAAATTAAAAAATAGTAAAATATCTTAAAAACATTAGAATAATTAAAATGCTATTGCTACTATTTAATTACTTAATGTTCCACCAATGACATCAAAATAATTAATTAATCTTTATATCATTTTAATGACCAACATTTAAGCATATAACAATGCACATATGTAACATAATTTAATATAATATTATGCAATATATTTAATTATGTGCAATATATTTCAGTGTGGTTGAGAAATCTGAATTTTGCGAGAATTATTTTGGAGAAAGGGGATTGGAGTTCACCCAATGGTGATGGGTCTTCGCTTAGCTACAATTTGTCAGCTTCAGCAAGAGGGCTTCAAGCCTGAGGGAAAATCTTATCATCTCACTGTTTTCTTAAATCAAGAAGCTAAAATGTGCTTAGTACTCAAAGCCTTTGCCTCTTGACTTTCAATTTATCCATAGCTTGGAAGCTAAGCTAGATGGTCTTTTAGAGGAGGAGGAAATCTATTGGATGCGAAGGTCAAGAGAGGATTGACTTAAATGGAGAGATCAAGATACAAAATGGTTTCATAAAAAAGCTTCTCTTTGAAGGCTGAAGAATACTATTCAGGGCTTTAGTACGGGTGTTAGTAGGTGGATCGAAGATGAGGGGGAAATCGAACAGGAGTTTATTGATTATTTTGGGAGAATCTTTCAATCTTCTTTTTTGTTGAACAGTGATTGTGAAATGGTTCTCCAACATGTTACCCTGAAGATTACGAGCAAAATGAATGTGCGGTTGTTGGCTCCTTTAAAAAAGAAGAAGTGGAAGCTGCCATTAAAGAGATGTTTCCAAGGCTCCGGGTCCGGATGGCTTTCCGACCGTATTTTACCAGTCTTACTGGGATATTGTGGGTCCAAAAACCGTAGCAAGTTGCCTGGATGTTTTGAACAAAAGGAGGTGAGTGGAAAAGTGGAATTCGACAAATATAATGCTTATCCCAAAGGTTGATAGACCTAAGGAGGTAACTGATTTCAGACCCATAAGCTTATGTAACGTGTCTTATAAGATAGTTACTAAGGCTATAGCAAATTGTTTGAAGTGCTCAATGATATTATCTCCGATAGTCAATCGATTTTTATCCTGGTGCGTTCTATTCATGATAATATTATTATTGACCACGAGTGCTTACATGCTATGAAAGGTATCAAACAAGGCAGGGAGGGTATGGTCGCTCTGAAGTTAGATATGAACAAAACCTATGACCGTGTGGAATGGTGTTTCGTTGAGAAAATGATGGTAAAATTGGGGTTTGCCAAAGAGTGCTTGAGATCTAATTATTATTCATTGCCTGTCGACGGTCAAATTTTTTGTGGTGATTAATGGTGAAGCTCGGGGGTCTGTTCTTCCTTCTCGCGGGCTGAGGCAAGGGGACCAAATTTCTCCCTATCTCTTTATTATTTGTGCTGAAGGATTATCTCAGTTGTTGTAGGATGCTACGACCAAAGGCATTATTATCGGCTTTTCTATTACTGAGGAATGCCCTAAGATCTCTCATCTCTTTTTGCTGACGGTTGTTTACTTTTTATTCGAGTGGATCCAACAAAATGTTTCTTTTTAAAGCGGATCTTGGCAGATTATGAGAGGGCGTCGGGTCAAAGTGTGAATTATGACAAATTTGTGGTTTGTTTCTCTCCTAATATTATAGTAGAGAGCGGTACCTACCTGCAATCACTAAGTTAGGATGGTGGCAAATCTGGACTCTTATTTAGGGTTGCCTTTGGTGCTCTCTAAAAGTCGTAAATCAGATTTTAGATTTGTGAAGGAGCGGATTTGGAAGATGTTTCAAGGATGAAATGGTCAATTTTTCTCTTTTGGGGAATAGGAAGTCCTTATTAAAAGTGTGGGCCAGGCAATCCTAACGTATACTATGAGCATCTTCAAGTTACCAAAGACGTTTTGCTTGGAGATCACATCTTCTTTTGAGAGTTTCTAGTGGGGATCTTTGGATACACATCGTTGGATCCATTTGATGAGTTGAGAGAAGTTGTGCTATCCCAAAGAGCTTGGTGGGCTGAATTTTAGGGATTTAGAGGGTTTTAATAAGGCGTTGTTGGTTAAGCAAGTTTGGAGATTATTGTGCAATCCGAACCTTCTTGTTGCAAAGGTTCTAGCTGAGAGTTAATTTACGCTACTGAGAGTATTCTGGAGGCTTCGTTTGATCCCAAAGCTTCTTATCTTTGGAAAAGCTTTCTCTGGGGTGGGGAGCTGTTCAAACAAGGATGAGGAAGAGAATGGGGGATGGCTACTCGATTGATGTGTTCAAGGACAGATGGCTTCCTAGGGAAACATTGTTGAAACATTTAAGATAGCTCAAGTCTACTGACAAGTTGTTTGTTGCAGATGTTATTGATGCTCAGGGCCACTAGGATGAGTAGAAACTGAAGTTTTTTCTGTGTCTTGAGGATGTGGAGCTGGTTAAATATATTCCTCTTAGTTATTTCAATTAGTGTGATGAGTGGTTATGACATTATGATAAGAGGGGGATTTATAGTGTGAAAAGTGGATATAAACTATTTATGAATCTTAAAATTCATAGTGTGAACAGAAAAGACAAATATTGAAAATGTATTTGGTTCTACTCCTACTAAAATCAAATTATTCCTATGGAGGGCTCTACACAGTTGTTTACCGACAAGAAGTAATCTCAAGAATAAGGGTATAGAGTTGGTACCTGTTTGCCTAGTTTGCTCTGCTAAAGGGAGACAGTCACCCATGTCTTTGTTGAATGTTCGCGTGCTAGAAGCGTCTGGGAGTGTTGTTTGCCTTTATCATCAAGAAGCTTGGCAAAAGGCCCAGATCTTCGGTGGTACTGGGAGCAGATGATGGAGGTGCTGTCGAGAGAGGATCTTAAATTAGATACAGTAATGTTTTGGGCGATTTGGAATGACAGGAACAATATCAGTAATAATAGGTAAATTCCTGAAGTTTCTATTAAAGGAGAATGAATTCTTCAATACATGTAATCTTTTAGAAGTGTGAATGCTAGTAAAAGGGGAGATGTTTTGGGGGCACTTTGGAGGGGTTTCCTTCAAATTTAGAGGTGAGCTTGCTTCCTGTGCAGGAGGGCATGGTGATTAATTCCGATGCAGCCTGTAACATTTCATTGTCAGTGACTGGAATTGCGATTTCAATTCGTAGAGGTACTCATCTTTCGGAGGTTGCCATGTCCAAATTTGTGAGCATCAGGTACAGTACCCTCCATGCTGAGTTGATGGTGATTAAGGAAGATATTCGTCTTGTTTTCAGGATGAATTTCAGTGCTGTGGTGGTGGAATCTGACGCTTTAGAGACGATTCACCTTCTAAATAGAAGGGAGATGAACAAATCAGAAGCTGGGATTTGGGTTTTGAGGATCCTTGAGCTTGGGAGAAATTTTGAAATGGTGGAATTTCGTCATATCCGAAGGATTCACAATGAAATTGCAGATTCTTTGACCAGAGAGGTTGTCCGTTCGAGGTCCACTTTTCTTTGGGTGGATCACTTCCCTTTGTGGCTTTCCCGTAAGATGACTGAGTTTCAGTCCTTATTTGTAGCCCTAGTAGCATCTTATTCGGTTTAATTTGGTTTTGCCTGTGTTGGTTTCAAAAAAAAATAAAATTATGTGGATATTATATACAAATGCCTATTAAATAATCAAACATGTATATTAAAAGATCACATAAAATACATGAAACTGTATAAATAAGATACAGTAGGATTTTGTATAAACACATGATACTTATAATCCTGTATAAACATACAGAATATCAAATAATAAATTTTCAAAATTAAACGAACAGTAAAATTTTGAAAACTAAAACATAATATAAACCTCATGATCAAGAATTCTAGCAAAATAAAAAACTCAAGCAGAATAAAAAATTCTGATTTAGCAAAAAGAAAACACTACTGCACATACAAAACCAAAGTTAGAGTATATATATTAGTATATTTTATATTATTGTATTAATATGTATTAATTTGTCATTTACCTACTCCTTATAGGATTAAATCAACCTTGTATATTTGTCAATATATATAGACTTAAATAATGAGAATAGACTACATTGGATTCTCTCCAACCTTAGTCTCTACATGGTATCATAGCTCTAGGTTTCTTTTAAAATTTTTGAACTTAGGTTTTGATGCCCATTAGGTTTTTGTGCACATTAGGGTTTTGTGCCCATTAGGATTTTGTGCATTAGGGTTTTGTTCATTAGTATCCAACTCAACTCACTACTACCGTTGTCGCCACCCTGTTGCCGTCAGCCCCTATGGTTGTCGTGGGTTAGCATTTAAGGTTTCTAGTTTCAGAAAACACCTGGTCCAGTTCAAGTGGTCTGGTTCAACCGATTTGATTCAAGCCATTTGATTCAAGCAGTTTGGTTCATTTGTTTTGTTTGGTTCTGTTCGGGTGGTTTGGCTTGGTTTTGTTGTTTTGTTCAAATAAGTTCATTTGTTTATTATGGCTAAGAAGAAATCAACCGTAACATATGAGGTGATCCCAATGATATCGAAAATCATAGAACATAAGTTGAATGGATCAAATTATTCTTCATGGAAAATCAATGTTCGTATTTTTTTCCTAAGTATTGATATGGACGATCACATAACTGAAGATCCTCCTAAGGATGAGAGCAAGAAAGCTTGGTTGCGGAATGATGCTCGACTGGTTTTACAAATCAAGAATTCAATCGAAGGTGACATTATTTGCTTGGTCAATGAGTGTGAGTATGTTAAAGAGTTGCTTAAATACTGAGAATTCCTTTATTCTGGAAAAGGAAATGTTAGTCGAATATTTGAAGAAATCTACAAGCGCTTCTATCAACCTGAGTTTGGTGACCAATCACTTACAAATTACTTTATGGAACACAAAAGAATTTATGTAGAGTTTAATGCATTACTCCCAGATAGTAATTGTTTATGCAAGGATATGCACAACAGTGTATTTCAGATTGCAACTCGAACTCGGCCTCCGGACCGATCTGAATACTTGGGCGGACCTGCACAAAAAGGTGAGCACTCCGACGATCAAGTCAGTATAGGTCGGATTCTCAGTTTAGTTCGAGGTCAGAAAAAATCGTCGTACCTGATCGTGGAGTGAGGTCCTCTACTTATGGGTGGCAGTCCTGCTAATCTCGCGATGGTTACACCCGGTAATCTCGGGACCGTCGGTTACACCCGGTAATCTCGGGACCGACGGTTAGACCCGATAATCACGCCGCTGACAATAGCTCACATCGGCCCCCACCGAGCTTCCCGGTAGGTCGGACCTCGGCCAGGTTCACCTCGGCCGTCATACTTAGCATCTGTCAACGCTAGTGGTGGTGATCTCGGCGGTCCGAGCTGGGCATGACTCATGAGTCATCTTGGAGCACCAATAGGGGTCCTCCACGTGTCCAGGGTATTATTTTCCCCAAACATTGGCCCCCTCTCTGTCTGGTCCGATCTCGACCTGGCAGAGAAGTTCATTCGACTTGTTTTGGACGCGTGGCGACTTCCTATTCGTGGGAAAACATAACCGTTGTCGGAATATTCAAATATTCCGACGCTTCGGATCTTCGGGAGCATCCCAGCCGCTCGTTGATTACACGTGTACGGTGGGGAAATTTTTCCGACAAGCTATAAGTACCCCCAATCCTTCAGGTCATACCTTACGTTCCCTGAATTCTTGGAGTTCGATCTGAAGGTAGCTCGAACCCTTGGTAGGTTGGTCTCTTCCCTCACTTTCTCTTTCGAACGTAGTTGCCATGTCGTCCCCTTTTAGCAGCGACTTAGGGTCCGATGAGGATTTAGCTCGTAGGTTAGAGTCCGAGCTCGATGAGATAGAAAACTTTAGGTTCTCCGATTACGGGGAGGATAGTGATGCCTCCACATCGGGTCAGGGTTTGGAATACCCTTCTAGGATACCTGAGCACTACCTCGGATCCCTTCGTAGGGGGTTCGCTATCCCTGAGAACATCCTCCTTAGGATTCCGGAGGAGGGGGAGAGAGCTGACAATCCTCTAGAGGGATGGGTCACTCTCTACTTCAAAATGTTTGAGTACGGCCTCAGACTTCCCGTTCACCCTTTTGTCCAAGAATTTCTCTTCCGAACTGGGTTGGCTCCGGCTCAAGTGGCCCCCAATGGGTGGGGTGTCATTTTCGCTTTGGCCACCCTTTTTTGGCTACGAGCTCGGGATAGTGAAGAGGCCGAGCTGTTGGACGTAGACCAGCTCCTCGCGTGCTTCGAAGCGAAAAGGATAGCTAAGAAGCCTGGTCGGTTCTATATGTGCGCAAGGAAAGGCGCAGGCGGTATAGTTAAGGGGCCGACCTCCATCAAGGGATGGGTGAGGAAGTGGTTCTACGCTTCTGGGGAATGGCTTGCAAAGGATGAGTCAGGTCGTTCCTTCCTTGACGTTCCCACTAGGTTTGGGAACCTAGGTACGGAGTAGTTCTTACTTTTTGTGATTTTCTTTCTTGTCATTCAGGTCTAACTCGGATTTTGTCTTCGTGCAGTTTCAATCCGACCAGTCCCTGAGCTTACGCAAGCCTCCTTCGACACGCTGAAATATTACAAGGAGCGTTTTCCGAGGGGTAGGAAGGTCGGAACCTTGGTGACCGACAAGCTGCTGCTTGAGTCCGGGCTGCTAGATTACAACCCTGCAGTTCGTCCCATTGAATCCTCAAGGCCGAACTCCGAACTTGGTATGCCGAGCTTGCTTCCCCCCTTTTCCCTCTAACTTTGTGTTGACTCATGTTTTTATTTTGCAGCCATGGTTTGCGGATTTGCAAGCAACGTGAAGCGCAAGTCCAAGGGCCAAGTCCATGCTCTTGAGGCCGTCCAGAGTTCGAAACCTGCCACCCCTGCTGTGGTAGGGCCAGCCTCGGAAGATCCAGCCCCAGTGATCGAGCTGGAGTCTTCTGGGGGTCCTTCGAGGGAGAAGCGCCCCAGGGATCAGACCGAGGTGGTGGACGTCTCGCCCTTGGGCGAGGAGTTGAGGGAGGAAGTCCCTCTGAAGCGAAGGAGGAAGAAGAAGAAGACCACCTCCCCCTTGGAGGTCGGAGCTCGTGGGGTCTTGCCTGCGAGCTTCGTAGATCGGGTGGATGATCCTGAAGCCAGGATGGGCGGGACGTCCGCCGTGACGGCACGGTTCAGAGTTGAGCCGTCAAGTTCTGGGGTGAGGGACCAGGTGTCCCGCATCTCGGCTGCAAGTTTGGACCGCTGCCTCAGAAGAGCGTCCAAATTTGTAAGTGACCCGGGGTCCGTCCTGCAGAGGACCATCGACTACGCCGCTGAGGTAAGATTGGTGTTTTTGCTCAATTTACCTAACAGGTTGCTCGGTCTAACTTCTTATTTGTACCTTTTCTCAGGCATTTGTTGCTTCCATTCAATCGGCTCTGGCTGTAAAGGCCGAGCTGGATGGGAGGGAAGTTTTGGCAGCGAGGGAGAAAGAGGAGTTCTCTGCTGCCTTGGAGGCTGCTTCCTCCACCATGAAGGATGAGCTGCTGAAGGCTCACTCTGAGGTGGAAATTTTGAAGGCCGAGGTGGAGACCAAGGCCGAGCTGCTGAAGAAAGAAGAGGACAGACGCAAGGCCCAGCTCCAAGCTGCCCATGCTATCACCAAGGACTTGGAGAAGGAGAAGTTCCAACTCCTCAAGGAGAAGGACAACATGCTCCAGGCGCTTGAAGCGAAGGAGGAGGAGCTGAAGCATGCGACTGCCGAGCTGGCGACGGTGAAGGAGCGTCTCAGCAATGGAGCCCTATTGGAGGAATCGTTTAGGCAACATCCTGACTTCGATGGATTTGCCAAAGACTTCTCTGACGCGGGCTTCAAGTTTCTCAGAAGGGCATTGCTTCCGACATGCCTGACCTTCAGATCGATCTCGGTGGTCTGAAGAAGAGGTACGCTGAGCAGTGGGCGTCTGGGCCTAGCGGCACCCCTGGCCCCCAGGCGTTGGTGGATAAGTATGTCAGAGATCTGGACTCTGACTACTCCGATCTCGAAGAGGACCAGGTCGGCACCACTCAGGAGGGCGCTCCTCAGGCAGGCTCTTAGGCAATCATCCTTCATGAGGCCTTTCTCTGTCTTTCTTCTCTTCTCCTTTTTTTTTTTTTGTAAGTGTCAGGGCAGAGCTGCAAGGTCTATAAGCCTTGGCTCTGCTCTCCATTTAATGAAGAAGCTTTGTTCGTTTTTACTTTGGTGTTGGCAACATCTTTCCTTTCTTTGCTTTTTCTTTGAACTGCAGCCAATGTCACCTCGCACCTCTTACTTTTGAGGTCGCGCCTTCAATTAAAATAATTGAAAGTTTGAATTTGAATCTCTGTCTAGCATTCAATGCATTGCACCAACTCTGGATTTTTTAACATCGCACCCTCAACTTAAAAAACGTTAAAAGGCTAAAACCCTAAGTCCGTAGCTGTTCTTCATATCGCACCTCGTACCCTTAAGTTCAAAGGCTTGATCATTTTGAACTTTTCACATCGCCCCTTTACCTTGAAGGTTTGAATGTTAAGTTCGTCAGTGGTTTTGGCATCGCACCTCGTACCCTTAGGTTTTGGAGGATTGGATTTTAACCGACTGCTGGAATGTGACCGTGCGGGAGTCCGTGGCCCCATTTAATTTCTGGTCGAACTCGGAATCATGAAATTAAATCGTCACATTTTCGATTGAAACAGTTTTTACAGATCCATTGAGAACCATTTCGGCATTTCAAGGATAATAACGCTTCAGGTGCTCCGCGTTCCATGGGTGCGCGATGACGTCTCCTTTCAGATCGGCCAACATGTACGTCCCAGGTCGGACTATTCCCTTGACTTCAAACGGCCCCTCCCATGTCGGGTCAAAGGCACCCACATGGGTTTGGACCCTCCTTAAGACCAGATGTCCGACCTGGAAGGTCCGAGGTTGAACGCAGGCGTTGTAATGTCTGGCCATTCTGCCCTGATATTCCGCCAGGCGCAGCTGGGCCAATGCTCTTCTTTCTTCCAACAAGTCGAGGTTGAAGAGCAGCTCTTCCTCGTTTGCTGTAGGCTCGTAATGCTCTACTCTGTCAGATGGCATGTCGATCTCAACCGGGACTACAGCTTCGGAGCCGAAGGCCAGGGAGAACGGGGTCTCACCCGTCGATTCTTTTTGGGTGGTCCGGTATGACCATAGAACCTCTGGTAGCTCCTCGGCCCACCTGCCTTTCTTGGAGTCCAGTCTAAGTTTGATGCCTCGCTTGATGATCTTGTTCACTGCCTCCACCTGCCCATTTGCTTGCGGATGTGCAGGGGACGAGCTAAGGTGACTTATGCCAAGCTTGCTGCAAAAGTGTTTGAACTTGGCGTTGTCAAACTGCTTCCCATTGTCTGTCACAATGGCCTGCGGTATACCAAAGCGACATATGATATTTGTCCATACGAAGGACGTGACTCTGGATTCCGTTATGTGGGAGAGCGCCTCGGCCTCGGCCCACTTTGTGAAGTAATCCACAGCAACCACAGCGAACTTGGTCTGGCCTTTGCCCAAAGGGAAAGGACCAATGATATCTACCCCCCACTGCGCGAATGGCCACGGGGCCGAGATGGGGGTGAGCAGCTCGGGAGGTTGGTGGATTATGGTTCCGTAGCGTTGGCAATTGTCGCAAGTTCTAACGAACTTCTTGGCGTCCCGGCTGAGGGTCGGCCAATAGTATCCTTGTCGGATCACTTTGGCTGACAGCGACCGGGCGCCTGAGTGATTGCCGCACACTCCTTCGTGGATTTCTCTGAGGACATACAGGCCCTCTTCAGGGGTTAGGCATCTCAATAGAGGCAGAGAAAAGCCGCGTCGGTACAATGCTCTACCTCGGACCACGAACCGAGCTGCTCGCCTTGCCAACTTTCTGCGCTCCTTGGGGTCTTGTGGTGAATTGCCCCGAATGAAGTCCGCAATCGGGTCCATTCATGAGGACTCTGGAGCGTCGATCTCCATCAGATCTCGCTCTGAGATCGAGGGATTATCTAAGATCTCGACGGGGACCGACCTGGCCAGGTCGGTCTCGTACGCTGATGCTAACTTGGCCAAGGCGTCGGCATTAGAATTTTCTGCTCGGGGAACCCGGCTTACTTCGTAAGTTCGAAACTGGGCGAGGTACGATCTGACCTTGCCCAAATACTTCTCCATTCGGGAGTCTTTGGCTTGGTACTCTTCCTTGATCTGGCTCACAACCAGCTGGGAGTCGCTGAAGACCTTAACACAAGAGGCCCCCAATGCTCTGGCGATTCGTAGACCGGCAATAAATGCTTCATACTCAGCCTCGTTATTGGAAGTTCGGAAGCCGAACCGCAAGGCATACTCAAATCGCTCGCCTCCTGGTCCGAGCAAGAGGACCCGGCCCCGCACCCCTTCTCATTGGAGGATCCATCGACATAGATTGTCCACGGTAGGTCGGACTCGCTCAGCTCGGAAGGTGGTGTGAGCTCGGCTATGAAATCTGCCACTGCTTGCCCTTTCAACGCAGCTCTAGGTTCGAACTGGATGTCGTATTCACTTAGCTCCATTGCCCACTTCATCAGGCGTCCAGAAGCTTCTGGCTTATGGAAGATGTTTTTTAGGGGCAAGTTAGTGAACACCACCACAGTATGGGCTTGGAAGTATGGTCTAAGCCGTCGGGCCGAGGTGACTAAAGCGAGAGCCAACTTTTCCATCTGAGGGTATCTAGTCTCGGCTTCAGTTATAGCCTTGCTTGTGTAGTAGACCGGGTTTTGCCGCGCTTCCTCTTGCCTGATTAGGGCCGAGCTGACGGCACTGTCAGACACTACTAAGTACAATTGGAGCTTGCCCCCCGGCATGGGCTTGGCGAGCAAAGGTGCCGAACAGAGGCAGCTCTTCAACTGCTGAAATGCTTGTTCGCACTCCGCTGTCCATTCAAACGGCCCTTTCTTTCGTAGGACTTCGAAGAAAGGAAGGCACTTATCTGTCGATCTTGAAACAAACCGGTTCAGGGCCGCAATCCTGCCATTGAGGCACTGAAGCTGCTTCAGCGTCTTAGGTGCCTCCATCTCGAGCACGACTTTAATCTTTTTGGGGTTGGCCTCGATTCCCCGGTTGTTCACCATGAAGCCAAGGAATTTTCCCGAAGAGACTCCAAAGGCACATTTAGCTGGGTTGAACTTCATTTGATATGTCCTCAGAACCTCGAAGGCTTCGGTCAGATCGGAGAGATGCGACTTCGACTGCTTGCTCTTGACGAGCATGTCGTCCACATACACTTCCATATTCCGGCCGATCTGCTTGGCGAACATTTTGTTCACCATTCTCTAGTAGGTCGCTCCTGCGTTCTTTAAACCGAAGGGCATGACCTTGTAACAGTACAAACCTTGGTCTGTTATGAATGCGGTATGATCTTGATCTGGGACATGCATCTTGATTTGGTTGTACCCAGAAGAGTTTGCTAAGTTCCAACAGTATCAAAAGTCATTGACGACATCGTCCTCTAATCCAATTACCGTCATCGCTGAGTCAGGTAACACCAGTAAATGTTTTATTCCCTTCGCGTCAAAATGAGTCATTGACTCTAGTGTGACAAATCATATGTCAGGTAACTCTAACTTATTTGCTAATTTCTCCCCATCTGCATCTTTGCCTGATGTTACCATAGCAGATGGCACCACTTCTCCTATTCTTGGCTCTGGCACAGTTCATCTTTCCAAATCTATTTCATTGACATGTCTTAAATTTACCACAATTTTCTTTTAATTTGATCTCTGTTAGTAAACTCACTCGTGATCTCAAATTGTTGTGTCTTATTCTTCCCTAGTTATTGCTTATTTCAGGATCTTACAACGAAGAAGACTATTGGTAAAGGGCATGAATCCAATGACCTCTACACGTTTGATACACAAATACCTACATCTACCATTTTCACTCGAGTACCATCTCCTTTTGAAGAACATTGTCATTTAGGTCATCCATCTCTCACCGTGTTAAAGAGTCTTCGTCCTCAATTTCATAGTTCGCATTCTTTAGATTGTCAGTTATGTCAATTTGCTAAGTCTCACCGTCTTAGTTCGTATCCTAGAGTCAATAAACAAGCTACTACTCTTTTTGAATTAGTTCATTCTAATGTTTGGGGTCCTTGTCTTATTGAGTCCAAAGGTGGGTTTCGGTATTTTGTTACCTTTGTCGATGATTTTTCCCATATAATTTGGTTATATTTAATGAAACATCATTTTGAGTTACTTTCTCATTTTCGTAACTTTCATGTTGAAGTTCGAACTCAATTTGGTGGCTCTCTTAAAGTTCTACGAAGTGATAATGCTAAAGAATATTTTTCTCGAGCTCTTGGCTCCTATTTGAGTGAATATGGTATTCTTGACCAATCCTCTTGTGTCGATACTCCGTCTCAAAATGGAGTTGCAGAAAGAAAAAATAGACATCTTCTCGAAACAGCAATGACCTTAATGTTTCAAATGCATGTTCCAAAATACTTTTGGGCCGATGCTGTTTCGACAGCTTGCTTCCTAATTGATTGCATGCCTTCATCAGTTCTTAAGGGTGAAATATCTTATCGTACTCTATATCCTATGCAACCTTTATTTCCTATTAATCCTAAAATATTTTGTTGCACTTTTCTGTTCGTGATGTTCTCCCTCAGCTCACCAAATTTGACCCCAAGTCATTGAAATGCATTTTCGTTGGTTATTCTCGTGTTCAAAAAGGGTATCGATGTTATTGTCCTGATCTCAATAGATATCTTGTCTCTCCCGTTCTTTGAAGATACTTCTTTTTCATCATCTTTGAGTACCAGTCAGGGCGAACGTTCACAAGAAGATGATGACTTTCTTGTCTATTTCATTGTCTCTACTTCTACTAAAGAGCTTTATAGCAATACATCTCCATATGTGCCTGATCCTTCTCCTCCCACCATTACTCAAGTTTATTTTCGTCGGCAACCTCCTACGGACTCATGCCCTATACTAGCAGCTTCTTCATCCATGGATCCAGGAACAAGTGATGACATTCATATTGCTCTTAGAAAAGGTAAGCATAAATGTACTTATCATGTTTCTTCTTTTGTTTCATATAACCATTTGTCCTCACCTACTTGTTTGTTTCTTGCATCCCTTGAGTCTGTATCTGTTCCTAAAACTGTTCATGAAGCTTTGTCTCATCCTGGTTGGCGAGTTACTATGTTGGAGGAAATGACTGCCTTAGATGACCAGGTACTTGGGATTTAGTGTCTCTTCCTACAGGAAAGAAACCTATCGGTTGTAAATGGGTGTTTGCTGTTAAATTTCATCATGATAGATCAATTGCCCATTTGAAAGCTCGCCTTATTACTAAAGGATATGCGCAGACTTGTGGAATTGATTATCTGATACTTTTTCTTCGATTGCTAAATTGGCTTCTGTTAGGTTATTCATTTCGTTGGCATCTATTCACCATTAGCCCTTACATCAGCTTGATATTAAAAATGCCTTACTCCATGGTGATCTTCAAGAAGAAGTGTATATGGAGCAACCACCAGGTTTTTTTGCTCAATGGGAGAATGGAAAGATATGTCGTCTTCGTAAATTCTTATATGGGTTGAAACAAAGTCCACGAGCATGGTTTGGAAAATTCAGTCAGGTGGTTGAGGACTTTGGAATGAAGAGGAGTAAGTCGGACCATTCTGTCTTCTATAAACAAACTGAGTCTGGTGTTATCTGATTACGCTTGTTTACATGCGTAAAAAGAAGGTTTTAGATGCTGTTTTTACTATGTTTCAGCCTTGTTTCGGACTTTTTCTCGATCGTTTGAGTTCCAATTCATGCAAAATTCATATACTATGGTTTGTGGATGGCTTATGTTGTATTTATGACATTTTAGGACCATTTGGGAGTGCAAATTAATCAAAAGAAGCGAAAAGACGGAAAAACCTACCTAGGAGGCGCCAGGCGCCTGGGAAGCCTGCAGAAAACAGTTTTTCTTCCAACTTTGCCCTTAATGAAACGCGTCTTCCAATGCGTTTTGGTGGTTCCAACCGATGCATACGTGTAGAAGAAGTGTTCCACTATCAGTTTGAGCACGATTTGGTCAGTCAAAGGAGTTGGAAATGGGTGATTCACCATCGTTTTAGGACCTATCTAACCAATTCTGCACAGCTATAAATTCCAGCAACTTCTCCACCAAATTCATCAAGCCTTGCTTCCTTCTCTTGATCATTTTTAGTGTTTCTTTGTTGCTTTCTAAGTACTTTTGAGTTGCTTTCATTAGTTGCTTTTGGTTTTTAAATCCCGAGCACTTTACATTCTTTTATTGAGCTTTGTTTTGTTTCCATTTGTACTTAGTCATTTTCTACTTATTCAAATATATAAAAATCCAGCACTTTGCTTATCTTCTCTTTGTCTTTACTTTATTTTTAGTTAAGAGAGTTGTGTTTTTGGAGGAAAGAGCACGTGACACTCTCCCTTGCTTGAAAGAGAAGGGCGAAGCTCTCAATCCCGATAAAAACTCTCCGTTAGTTAACTTTTGTTTTTCACACATGCATTCCACATTCAACCATTTTACTTGCTGTATTTTCTTCAATATGTCTTTCTAAATTCCCGTCTCTAGCCCGGTTATGGATAGTTAGCCTTTTATGTCTAAAAAGGGTTTGCTAAGAAGTAGTGTTTTTACTTTCCATTCATTGCTCAACATGTTTTCCCAAAAAGTTAGGATTTAGAGAAGGCCACTGTAAGTCTTAATAAGTCAATACTGAAAAGGTTGCTTATTTGCATTGTTGAGTGGTTAAACCGAGGAGAGGAGCGCCTTAGACATAAGGGTTCCGCTTAAGTAGCCTAGACATAGGACCTTAACCCGAGGTTGCGACTATTTCCATCCTAAAACTAAGATATATCTCATAATAGACATATTAGGGAATGTCTTAGGACTTTGAACTTGCTTAGACATAAGTAAAGTGAGAAGCGTAGTCGTTAGTTTCTAAAGTAAAATGCATATTATCCTTAGCATGTCCTTGATTCTTTGTTGGCTAACTTGAAGTAATTCGGGCTAGGTTTTATTATTATAAGTCCAAATCCCAAATCCAAACCATTATTTGTGACCACTTCCCATTTACAAGAATCACTCATTCCAACATTCACTATTCTTTAAAACTTCAGAGTTTGGAAATTGTTTAGAAGTCCTTGAGGATCGATACTTGGATACTCCATCCATTTTATATTACTCTGACAGGTGTGCGCTTGCATCTATATAATTGTTACCACGCTTAGCGCGTGCGTTCAGCATAAACATCCCAGTCATTATCTTACTGGTTGTATATGTTGATGCTATTGTGATTACTGGTAATGATTCATCAGGCATCCTATCACTTAAAACTTTTCTTCATAATCAATTCCATACTAAGGATCTGGGAGTGCTGAAATATTTCTTAGGAATTGAGGTAATAAGGAGCAAGAAGGGGATTCTCTTATCACAGAGAAAATATGTACTTGACATGTTAACTGAAATAGGAAAGTTAGCTGCAAAGCCACGTAGTACTCCAATGATACCTAATTTACAACTTACAAAGGAGGGGAGTTGTTAAAAGATCCTGAGAAGTATATAGGGAAGCTGAATTACCTTACAGTTACGAGGCCAGACATAGCTTATCCAGTCAGTATTATGAGTCATTTTATGAGTTCTCCTACGACTGACCATTGGACCGCATTGGAACATATTCTATGTTATTTGAAAGGTGCTCCTGGATGTGGTTTGTTATATAAAAATCATGGTAATCTTAATATTGAATGTTTTTCAGATGTTGATTGGGCAGGTTCTAAGGAAGATAGAAGATCAACCTCAGGATATTATGTATTTGTCGGAGGTAATTTAGTTTCTTGGAAAATTAAGAAACAAAACGTGGTGTCGCGTTCGAGTGCTGAATCAGAATATAGGGCTATGACACATTCGGTGTGTGAATTAGTATGGATATATCAACTTCTGATTGAATTGGGATTTGACATCACCACTCCAATGAAACTTTGGTGTGATAATCAAACAGCTCTCCATGTACCATCTCATCCAGTATTTCATGAACGAACCAAACACATTGAAGTTGATTGTCATTACGTATATGAGAAAATACAGCAAAGATTGGTGATTACAGGATGTGTGAAGACTGAAGAGCAGTTAGGAAATAACTTTACTAACGCATTAAATGGAGCACGAATAGATTGTCTATCTAACAAGCTGGACATGATTAACATATATGCACCAACTTGAGGGGAGTGTTAGAGTATATTATTAGTATATTTTATATTCTTGTATTAATATGTATTAATTTGTCATTTACCTACTCCTTATAGGATTATGTCAATCTTGTATATTTGTCTATATATATAGACTTTAATAATGAGAATAGACTATATGGGATTCTCTCCAATCTTAATCTGTACCAAAACACAGTAACACAAAAACACTGAAAAATTCAACCAAAACAATAGAAAACCTTAAGGGGCGGGCTGGTTGGGAAGGAGTTATTAGTGGAGAAAAGAATCGCTAGAGATAGATTCACTATTTGGTCAGGACGAATGAGTGGCTATGCAGCATGCTTTGGAAGAAATTGACCCTAAGAGTAAGTCCAGTCAAAAAGGGGACGACGCTGAAAAGATCATGCTTAAAACAACAAGCATCAACAATAGCAATGAAAACAAATTAAAAACTATACCGGAAGCATGGTTTTGATACCAAATGTTCGATAAAATTTAAAGGTTGCATACCTCCAGTCGTAGCAATCACATTTGGAAATCAATTAAAAAGATTACATCGTTGCTAACCTATCCAATGGTTTAATCCACATCTTGATAGAAAATACAGGCTTCCTTTGTTAGGTTAGAGACCCTAAGTTTTCTGTAAAAAATCTCTCTGTAAATTCTTCTTCCATCGAGAGGAATAAGATGGAATAAAATGATTTTAAAAATGTAACCACCTAACCACTCATAACTTGAGGGAGAATAGATAATAGGAGGCCAATTCAAATTTTAAAAAATATTTCAATAATAAAGTAGTAATAATATATATAATGAAATTGAACGACTTACATTTGGTCCTTACTATTATTATACCACCAAACATATTGGCGTCGTGGAAGACATTTAAGAAATTGGTGATTTTACACTTGAATTTGAAGAAGAATTGGGTGATTCCAAGAGGTATGTTTTCCAGTTTTACAAGAAGCGAAAGAAATTCTGCAGCACATGGCCTGGTGAAAATGGTGATTGAGACAGTGAGGAATTCTGTGTGGCTTGAAGAAGCCCTTCTCAGCATTCCCTATTTTTTTGGTTAATGGTTTTAGGTCGTAGCTTCGTTCTTGTTTTATCTAAAAAAACAAACATTTTTTTAGTACAAAACCATGTGAATAGATTCGTACTCACGGCTTTATAGTTGGGTTATATGTCTCACCTAACGTATTTATCTCAACCAACTTATCTTGTCATCAAATCAAGGTTGGTTGTCTCGACCAGGTCACAATGCTTACTAGCCAGCTAGTTAATTAGCTCAGCTTGCCCAGGGCTTATGGCCGACCAGCCTTGGTCAGTTGGTCAGTTCAGCTGATCCACAAGGTTGACAAGCCTTTGGTCAGCTGGTTAGCTTGGCCAGTTACATTGGTTCGATCGGTAGCTAGATTAATCATCCTCCGATTAGTCACGAGTCGAGACAAGGTCAGCTTGAACTCGTCCTACGTTGATAACCCGTGCATTACATAATGGGTCTGCCAGGGTGGAAGATCTGGTTGCCATTTATCTAAGAAATTCGAATTGCCCTTATCTAATGAATTCGAAATACCCTTTTGAATTCTCTTCATTTAAAGAATTCAAAAGGAGAAGTTATCTTATTGACTCTTAATTTCTTCCCTCTATAAATAAGGGAGAGATCGAACCTTACTTTTTGCTATGCTTCACCTAAAATCCCGATACTGACTTAAAATTGGAGTGTGTGTGGCTAGCACCATACCGATGTGTAATTTTTCTATTTTGCAAATTTCGTCGAATCATTTTTATTGTAGAAGTTGGTGCATATTTGGTAATTCTGATACGCCAAATTTATGCATCAACAATCTATACTACAAGAAACAAATTTGTTTGTTTGTTTTTTTAAATTTATCAGAACCAAATATCTAAATCTAAAGGTTTATAGCTTAAGATAAATATTCTAAATGTTCTGAGAGCTAAAATGGAATAATCTTAAAAATTCGAGAATCACGATAAAATTTAGAATATCTTTTATTCTTTTTATTTTGAGAGTTAAACCATCTTGAAATATATGAACTTTACATAAAAAAGTGGCAAACAAATTATGTTTGTAAATCTTGCCATTCTATTTTTTTCCACACATCCTACTAAAATCACAATTTGTTTGTGTATAGGATACCTTCTTTTAGTTGCTTAAGGCTCGTACTCTCTCTTATATTGATTTCTTTCATTTTAGTATGGAAAGTGAAAGTTGTTTCATTTGGTACAAGATCACTTCACACTTCGCAGTGTTGGGAAAAATCCCCTACTTCTACCGCAGGAATAAGCAGAAAATAACTGAGAAATTTAAAGAAAGCAATAAAATAAAGAAACACAAGAATTAACGTGGAAAAACTCCAAACCGGAGAAACAACCACGGTCTACAAGGAAAAATCCACTATGTGAAAAATTATTACAATTACACAGATTTCTCTCCCTGACCCCAATTACACAAAACACTCTTTCAAAGCAAATACCACTCAGTTAACTAGAGCTAGCATATCAAGCTTAAAGTATTTCAATTGGGATGATTAAAACCCAAGCCCATGAGCTCCTTTTATAGTAGTTAAAACACATCTCCTCCTTGTACTTTTCCGATGTGGGACAACTTCTAGCACATGGAGACCATCCTTGTATTCTTCCAATGTGGGACAACTTTAATTCCAATATTTTGCCAAAACCCAACAAATTCCACCTTGGCAAGATATTGAAAAAAGTTCACAGCTTCTACACTCATTGTCTTCACCGACAATCATAATTCTCAATTCAGAGAACTATAGCCTACTCCACCATAAAAGTAGATCACTTGGAATGTCGCCTTCCAGGAGTTTTCTTCCTCGTCACATGTCGATAAATCCTACTGAGATTTATGGTGCAACTTCCACCTACTTGGCTCACTTGGAAGTTCTTCAGCCATCGACATAACTTCCACCACACACACCTTGCATAACCGCCAAGTCAATGCCCATGTGTAAACTTGTGGAACCGCTAACATCACATCCTCTATCATGGTAAAGCGGACATACCATGAGGATGAATTCTCTCTCTTTTCAAAGGAACTGATCATCGTCTCCCCTGATGAGAGAAATATTGTCAGCATCCTGCCCAAAGCCCTTTAACGAATCGGTTCTGTTGTGACAATCTTTCTTCATGTGTCCAGACTGTCCGCATCCCCAGCAACAAGCTTTCTTTTGTACGGAGTCTTTCTTCTTCTTCCAATTGCTAGCTACCAGTGTCGAATCTTCATGTGAAGTACGCCCTTCACTCTTCAGCCATCTTTCCTCTGACAAGAGTTTACTAATAACCTCAGCAAAATTTAAAGTATCCTTCCCATACATCAAGATCGGCTTCATGTGTTCATAAGAAGGTGGAAGTGATAAGATGAGCCTGAGTGCTTTATCTTCGTCATCTATCTTCACTTCGATCGCCTCCAGCTCAAAGATGATGCTATTGAGATTACTCAGATGATCTGAAATTTTCATACCTTCCTCCATTCGCAGCGTGTGAAACTGCTCCTTCAGGTACAGCCGATTTGAGATGCCCTTTGCCTGATACAATGCTTCGAGCTTCTCCCAAAGTTCTTTGGCTTTCGAAATTCCATGCACATTCGCAAAAATATTCTTAGCCAAACTTGTTCGTATCGCGCTTGCAGCTCTCAAATCCATTTCCTCCCAATCTTCATCACTCATGCTAGATTTCTTAGAACCTCTGCTGGAACCACCACTGGACTCCATTGGACCATAATCACCGCTTAGCTTTTCCGAAGCACCTTCACTCAATCTTCCCTTCAACGCCTTGTGTAACCCAGATTGTATCAGCACATCCTTGACTTGCACTTGCCACAAGCCAAAGTTGATCCTTCCGTCAAATTTCTCCACGTCAATCTTCACTGGACTCATAAAGAATGACATATCTGCTTCACACTCCTAGCAAATCGGCAAATAGTGAACAATCCACACTATTCACAGAACTGTAGCTCGTTTCAAGAAATCTTTTCTGATGTGGAAGTTCAGACAATGCTGCAACCACAGAGCATACTCAGAAATTCTAGAAACTACAAACCTAAAGCTCTGATACCACTTGTTGGGACAAATCCCCTACTTCTACCGCAGGAATAAGCAGAAAATAACTGAGAAATTTAAAGAAAGCAATAAAATAAAGAAACACAAGAATTAACATGGAAAAACTCCAAACCGGAGGAAAAACCACGGCCCACAAGGGAAAATCCACTATGTGAAAAATTATTACAATCACACAGATTTCTCTCCCCGACCCCAATTACACAAAACACTCTTTCAAAGCAAATACCACTCAGTTAACTAGAGCTAGTATATCAAGCTTAAAGTATTTTAATTGGGATGATTAAAACCCAAGCCCATGAGCTCCTTTTATAGTAGTTGAAACACATCTCCTCCTTATACTTTTCCGATGTGGGACAACTTCTAGCACATGGAGACCATCCTTGTATTCTTCCAATGTGAGACAACTTTAATTCCAATATTTTGCCAAAACCCAACACGCAGTGCTTACACCTATTGTCTATCGAAGTTCCATTCAAAAATTTCGTCCGATAACTTGTATAGAGAGATTTTATGTGATGTTGCAGCTCTTCCATACCAGTTTAATTGCCCGGCACAACTTTCAGTATAACAATTGATACATCATAGGTTGGCCCAATGCAATCATATTGCAGCTCTTCCATACCAACTTAATTGCCCGACATTTTTTTTTTTTTTGGGAACAAGTGGGGAATTGTAAATAAGCATACATCCAAAAATGTTCAAATAGGTCAACCTATTAAAAAATATTTATTTAATAGTGTTGGTTTTATATATTTTAGATAATTATTGTAATATTTAGTCTTTCCTTTTTATATAGGAATTCAGTTTCCTATATTTTATGTAATTAGGAGTTTATGTTTTAGTTTCCTTGTTAAGGAAAGTTTCTCACATTTATTTAAAAGGTGCCTAGGGTTTTATTTTTTTAAGTAAGAAAAACAATAATATTTTTTCTTGTTCTAAAATTGACTTGATATCAGAGCCAAGATAAACTCTAACCCTAACTTTAAACCTAACCCTATTTCTAGCCACCATACTTTTACCACCCACCGCCGCCGCTGCTATAACCGTCGTCGCCCACTGCCATCTTGTCGTTGCTGTCTAAGGGATCGTCATCGTCGTTGCCGTCTAAAGGATCGGGTCGCTATCACCGTGTCGTCTTAAGGATTGGAGTGTCGTCACCGTCTACAAATCCGTTCGCCGTCGGGATTTTGCAAATTAGTTCGCCAGTGCCGTCTGTGGGAAACTATCAAGGGTTTGCAGATCTTCGTGGTTCAAGAGATCAGTGCTAACTCTATGGATGAGGAGATCAGTGCTAACTATATGTGTTATTCTACGGCGAGTGAATTATGGAAAAACGTAAATGAGATGTATTCCAACTTAGAAAATCAATCACATGCATTTTAACTGACACTAAAACTCAGAGAAATATGACAAGGAATCGATATAGTTACGAAGTATTTTAATTCTTTAAAGAGAATTTGGCAAGACATAGACCTTTTTGATACTCATGAGTGGAAATCTTCGGATGACTATAAACATCATCAAAAAACTATAGAAAATGATCGAATTTACACCTTTCTTGCCAGTCTAAATGTAGAGTTTGATGAAGTCAGAGGCAGAATAATTGGTAGAAAACCACTTCCAAACATTAATGAAGTTTTTTCTGAAGTAAAACGTGAAGAAAGTCGTAGGAATGTTATGCTCGGCAAGAAAACTACAAACAACACAATCGAAGGTTCTGCATTGGTGAATGAGGCAGTTGCTAATAAAGCTTCAAATCATCATAATAAAGGGAATGAGAAATCTCGTGTTTGGTGTGACTATTGTAATAAACCTCGACATACCCGTGAAACTTGCTGGAAGCTTCATGGAAAACCGGCAAATTGGAAGAGTAATAAACCAGGTGAGAAGAGCGGTGGCAACCAGGTATCTAGTTATTCCAATGCAAATACTGTTGATTCTTACCAGTTCAATAAAGAGCAAATTGATCAACTTCTAAAGCTGCTAAAGACTAATTCATCATCTGGTAATCCTAGTGGTTCTTTGGCACAATCAGGTATTTATCCTCATGCCTTATCTTGTCTAAATTCATCTCTATGAATGATAGATTCTAGAGCCTCTGATCATATGACTAGTTGTTCTAAACTTTTCCAGTCTTACACTTCTACATATTACAATGAAAAAATTCGAATATCAGACGACAGTTTCTCTTTCATTGCAGGAAAAAGAACTATTCCATTAACAGAAAATATAACCTTAAAAATTGTCCTTCATGTTCCAAAAGTAGCATGCAACCTTTTATATGTCGGTAAAATCTCTAAAGATTCTAACTGTCGTGTCACTTTCTTTGAAACTCATTGTCTCTTTCAGGATCGAGACTTAGGGAAGACGATTAGATGTGCTAGGATGCTCGATGGTCTCTATTTCTTTAAAGAACTTCCAAATAGTAATAAACAAGCTCTAAATAGTGTCGTTTCTCCTGCCGTTAATGAAAAAATAATGCTTGGGCATCTTAGGCTAGGAAATTCTAGTTTTTTCTACTTAAAATTTTTGTTTCCAACCTTATTTAAAGACATTGATTGCCCAAATTTTCAATGTGAGACTTATTTTTGTTAAAAATCACCGTTCTACATACCCCTCTCAAACTTATAAGGCTTCAAAACCTTTTTATTTAATTCATAGTGATGTATGGGGGCCTTCCAAAATTTCAACTTATAAACTTTCATCGATGATCACACTCGTGTAACTTGGGTTTATTTAATGACAAAAAAAATCTGAAGTAAAAGACCTTTTTATACATTTTTATAAAATGATTGAAACTCAATTTCAAACCAAAGTAAGTATTTTTCACTCAGATAATGAGATTGAATATTTCAATGATTTCTTGGGGGAATTCTTTAAAAGCAACGACATTTTTCATCAATCTACATATCGTGACACCCCTCAACAAAATGGCATTGCGGAAAGAAAAAATAGACATTTACTTGAAGTTTCTCGTGCCATTATGTTTTCTATGCATGTTCCAAAGTATTTATGGGGAGAAGTTGTTCCTACTAATTTAATAAATCATATGCCTTCTAAAGTTTTAAACTTCAAAACTCCCCTTGATTATCTAAAATAATTCTTTACTACTGTTCGTCTTTTCTCTGACCTACCAAAAAAAGTTTTTGGATGTACTACTTATGTTCACATCTCAAATCTTTTTCGATCTAAACTTGATCACTAGGCTATCAAATGCATTTTTGTAGGCTACGCGTTGACACAAAAAGGTTATAAATGTTTTGATCCTACAACAAAGAAAATTTTTGTGAGCATGGATGTAACTTTTTGGGAAAATCAACATTTTTTTCCAAAAATTCCCTTAAGGGGGAGGAATCAAGTTCTGAAGATAATTTTTGGGGCATCTCTACTTCTCTCCTGAATATCATTTATCCTCATATTCCTGATTCTTTAGTACCACGTGTGGAAGATTTTCATCCAAGGGGAGAAAAACCACCACAAAATGACCCTACTGATAAAAATCACGAGCTTCAAGTTTATACTAGGAGACGTTTCAATCAAAGAAATGAAGATTAAGGAGCTGACTTGTCACCCCAGTCTACTACCCCAAGGAATGATATTGAAAATCCGGGTAATCAATCTCATATTCCCGATCAATCATCCATTCAAAAAATCTCACTTGATATATCTGATTTTGATGTTCCTATTCCCCTTAGGAAAGGTATTCGTACTTGCACTAAATATCCTTTTGCAAATTATCTTTCATATCAAAAACTGTTAGATAGTCATAAAGCCTTCACTTTTAAAATAAATAACTTGATTATTCCAAAGAACCTACAGGAGGCCCTAAATGATTCAAATTGGAAATTAACAGTTATGGAAAAGATGAATGCTTTAAAACAGAACTGCACATGGGACATTGTGGATCTACCTAAAGAAAAGAAAATAGTGGGATGCAAATGGGTTTTCACTATAAAATGCAATGCTGATAGTAATATTGAAAGATACAAAGCTAGGTTGGTAACCAAAGACTTCACTTAAACTTATGTGATAGATTATCAAGAAACATTTGTTATTGTTGCTAAGATTAACTCTATTAGAGTTCTTTTATCTATTGCTGTTAATTTAGATTGGCCTCTTCACCAATTAGATGTCAAAAATTGTCTTTCTCAATGGAGATCTAGAAGAAGAAGAAGTATTTATGGATTTACCTCCAGGTTTTGAAATGGATATTGAAGATAACAAAGTATGCAAATTGAAGAAATCTCTCTATGGCCTTAAACAATCTCCTAGAGCATGGTTTGAACGTTTTGAGAAAACAGTCACTAGCTAGGGTTTGCTTCAAAGCCAAGCAGATCACACTAATTTTTATAAGCACAATGAAAATGGCAAAATGGTTGTTTTGATTGTATATGTTGATGACATTATCCTCACAGGCAATGATGAAGATGGATTGAACTCTCTTAAGAAAAAGCTTGTCAGTAAATTCCAAATTAAAGATTTGGGTACTTTAAAATATTTCCTAGGGATGGAATTCGCTAGATCAAAACAAGGGATCTTCGTTAATAAAAGAAAATACATCATTGACTTACTTAAAGAAACAAGCTTACTTGGCTGGATTGCTTAAACTCCTATTGAACCTAATTTAAAGTTACAAATTGCAAAAGATGATGAAGTTAAAGATAAGGAGAAATATCAAAGACTTGTGAGTAGACTTATTTATTTGTCTCACACACATCCTGATATTGTCTTTGATGTAAGTGTAGTGAGCCAATTCATGCACTCACCTGGTTCAGTTCATTTTCAAGCAGTTTACAGGATCCTAAGATATCTGAAAGGAACTCCGGGTAAAGGTATACTGTTCAGAAAACATGACCATTTGCAAGTTGAAGTTTATACGATGCCAACTGGACTGGTAGTGATACAGACAGTTGTTCTATCAGATTACTGTTCATTTATTGAAGGTAACTTAGTTACCCGGTGAAGCAAAAAACAAAATGTAGTAGCAAGAAGTAGCGCTGAAGCAGAGTTTAGAGTTTTAGCTCATGGTATTTGTGAGGGTATATGGATCAAAAGGCTACTAGAGGAATTGAAGTTTACTAAGAAAGAACCTATTCGTATTTATTGTGACAACAAGGATGTCATCTCCATAGCTCACAATCTAGTTCTACATGAGAGGACAAAACATATTGAAGTTGACAAACACTTTATAAAAGAGAAGATCAATGCAGGAGTAATATGTACCACCTACTTGCCAACTATAGAACAAATCGTTGATGTATTAACTAAAGGTCTTCCGAAAATGCAATTCGACAAGTTAATTGACAAGCTGGCAATGGAAGACATCTTCAAACCAGCTTGAGGGGGAGTGTTGGTTTTATATATTTTAGATAATTATTGTAATATCTCGTCTTTCCTTTTTTATATAGGAATTCATAGTTTCCTATATTTTATGTAATTAGAAGTTTATGTTTTAGTTTCCTTGTTAAGGAAAGTTTCTCCTCACCTTTATTTAAAAGGCCTAGGGTTTTATTTTTTTAAGTAAGAAAAACAATAATATTTTTCTTCTTCTAAAATTGACTAATAGATACATTACAATTTAGTTTTTTTTTAGTTTACCAATTATGGGATAGGAATGAAATAAAATCTTGGAGAAAATATACTTTGGTCCATGAGGTTTGAACTATGTCTATTTGATATATGAAGTTTCAAAATGAACACTTTTGGTCCCTAAAGTTTGAGAAATGGTTTTAAATGGTCCCTGAACTTCTTTGATCGTTAAATGACTTAACATTAGAATGATGTGACGGTTAAATAGATGATTCTCAGACTTTCTTTCTCCTCTCTCTCTTATCTTCCTCTTTCATCCTCTTTTCTTCCTCTTCTCTAGCACACTTTGCCACCGTCACCACCTCTTTGCTTCCGCTGTCACCCGCCGTCTTTGCCGCCACCGCCTCTTCCTCTGCTAGATCTGAAATAGAAACCTCTTATTCCACCAAACGAAACGAAGAGCTCTTTGTTTCTTCTTCTTCCAGACGTGGAAGAGGAACGTTTATCTTCTAAATCTGGGAGAGGGGCGACCGGTCGAAGATGGTGGGTGATGATGACAATACGGCGAGGGGTGGCAAAGTGTGCTGGAAAGAGGGAAAAGATAAGAATGAGAGAGGAAGAGAAGAGAGGAGAGAGAAAGTATTCTTAATAATCCACACATATATTATTAAATCAATATATTTTCCAAATAAGCTAATACGAACACCCATTTAATTGTCGCATCATGTTAACATTAGTTAACTAATCAAATAAGATCCTGAAGCATTTAGAACAATTTTTCCAACTTTAACCCAAAAAGTGTCAATTTTAAAATTTTAGGAACCAAATAGATACTTACCTCATACATGAAGACGAAAAATATTTTTCCTAAAATTTTTTATAAAGTTAGGGAGTAAATAAGACAATTGGACAAAATTTGTAATTTAATGTAAAAGTTAAGAGTAAAACAGTATTTAAAGAAAGTAAAATTTGTAGCTTCCAACTCTAAACAGCAAATCGAATGAAGTAAGGCAGAATAATTAAGGAAACCAAAGAACGAAGAGACTGAGACCGGATAGAGAGCGAGAGACAGAGAAATGGAAGAAACCCAAGCACTCTTGCTTTGATCCAAACCTCCAAATTTCTCCCTCCTTCTCCTTCATTTCCTTCGAATCACAGACCAAATTCATCATCTACATTCGTAATTCTTCCAGATTTTTGTTCGGTCAACTTCTACAGTCCAGAGGAAGAAAAAAATGGCGCTGAATATGAAAACCCTCACCCAAGCCTTGGCCAAGACCGCCGCGGTCATCGAGAAAACAGTTCAGACCACCGTACAGGAGGTCACCGGACCTAAGCCGCTTCAGGATTACGAGCTTATCGATCAGATCGGCTCCGGCGGTCCCGGTATGGCCTGGAAATTGTATTCTGCCAGGGCTCGCGACTCTTCGCGACCGCAGCAATATCCCACTGTTTGCGTCTGGGTTTTGGATAAGAGGGTTCTGTCAGAGGCAAGGGCGCGCGCGGGGTTGTCCAAGTCTGTGGAGGATGCGTTTTTGGATCTGATTCGTGCTGATGCGGGGCGGTTGGTGAGGCTTAGGCATCCCGGAGTAGTTCACGTGGTGCAGGCGTTGGATGAGAATAAGAATGCCATGGCAATGGTGACGGAGCCGCTCTTTGCGTCGGTGGCAAATGCTGTAGGGAATCTGGAGAACGTTGCTAAGGTTCCCAAGGAGCTAAAGGGTTTGGTATGTAGAGCCACAATTCGCCGAATTTTATTTCAATTTTGATAAACCGAGTAATGTGGTAATTTTTAAACCCGATTGAGTTTGAGGAGCCTCTTACGATATTCAAATGAATTATCAGTATTACAGTTGTGATATTGGGAAATCTAGTAAATTCCAAAATATAATAGTTGTCTTGTTGAATTTTTGTGGATGTTAGTTGATCACTAAGCTTGATGTTTATCTTCGACTTCTTCATGAGTTTCAATTTTGATGCCCTTACTTCGAAGAGAATGTGTATACAAGCTTGTCTCGTTCCATTTCCATTTATTAAATTAAATTTGTTTTCATTTTCCTTTTAAATAAGAGCCCGACCATTCATGGATAAGTGAAAAGCATAAAGAAGAGTAGAGACCATCATAATATAATGGAGCTTACGAAGAAGTTGCGCAGTATCTAGGTTTGTTTCAGAAGTCCTTAGGTTTCTTTCCGGACAATTTTTCCTTTTGTAATTGAATGTTCTATGGGATTTTTTTCTTTTTCTTTGTTTGTATTCAATTATCCACTGGGAAATAGAGATGGAGCTGCTCTTCCCATGCGTTGTTGGCCTTGGGTTTAGTTATATTAGAAAATAAAATGAATATGTTGGATAAGTGATTCTGGAGATTCTTAATGAAAGAGAAGCATTACAGGCCACGCCATAAGATCTTTTCTAGTATGGTAAAGAGCTCCTTGGTTTATTAATCATTCACTGCCTCTGTAGCTGCTACAGGAAGCTTGAGGTACTTTGTTGAAAATTGCAAGGGACTGATTATGAAAAGATCATTTGTCAACGTTGGATATAATTTGGCCATAAGATTCTGGAACTATATCTCAGTTGATACCTCCACTCCGTGCTTTGAGTTATGCAGGCTTTTTTGCTTTTGCTGACACTGAAAGCAAGACAAAAGTATTCAGAACTGTTGGAATAAGGGATCTATAGGCATGCTTATGGTTAGAAGAAACACCAATGAAACAAAAGTTCAGGATTTGTGCCTGTATGTCTTAAGTGGGGATTTTTTTTGTGTCTATTAACTCTCCTAAGATTCTAGGGTATGGTTAATGGAAAATTGAGGGCAGTTTTCATGTAAGTCTCTTTCTCACCATCTTTATGCTTTAAAAGGAGTGGTGGTCCCATTTTGTTTGATCAAACTGACTTGGGAGACTAAATGCTGAAGAAATTTGAGGTTCCATGTGGTTTCTTCTCCTCAAAGGTATTAATAGTTGTGGCAGGTTTGAAAACTGTAATCATTTGAGCTGTGTCTACCCAAGGTGGTATGTTTTGTGCAGATGTAGCAATGTAGATGCTTTTCCTTTGGTTTCCTTAACCAAGGATTTTTATGCATTTCCTTTCTCTCCTTCTTGGTAACTGTTGTCCTTTTATGTAATGTTTTGCAGGTAGGTAGTTGTTGTTTTCTGACTCCTGGTGTCTTGGGCTTTCCATTTTTTTGTATTGCCTTTTCTATATTCTTTTATTTTGTTTTATTTTATTATTATTATTTTCAATAAAAAAACCAGTGTAGATTAGAACATATTTTCCTTCTGTGCTTCTTTTATCATTTTTGGTGGAAGCTTACTAACTTTTTTGGTTTTAAGTTGCTTTCTTTGAAGGGATGTTTAGCTCACAGTTTTAACAAGTCTGGGTCGTGTAGTATGAAGTTCATAAGTCTAGATTTGTATAGTTCGTGTTTGGTTTGTGGGTTTGCTATTTGTAAAATTTACTTCATCCTCTTGTAAAAGTAAGTGTTGCAAGTGTTTGGTTTGTAGGATTGTTATTTGTAAATGTAAATGGTTTATGGATAAATAATGAGTTTTAAATGTAAAGTGATTTTAGTATTACTACTAAATTAATTATTGAGAAACTTCTATTCTATCCATAGACTCTTTCCTTCATTGATTGAGAAAGTCAATTCCCACATAAATTTCTTGTATGGTGGCATATGCATGATTTTCTATGTGGTTGGATCTTTATTTAATCATGTGACGCGCGTAGCTTGCTTAAAGGCTTCTCTGCTCTGATCATCTTGTCCTTCATCTATATCTCACAGGAAATGGGATTACTGGAAATAAAGCATGGTTTGCTTCAGATTGCAGAGTCTTTAAACTTTCTTCATAGCAATGCGCATCTCATTCACCGAGCTATATCTCCTGAGGTATCAATTTCTTTCAGCTTTTGCTTTGGAAAAGACTAAGATAATTGGTTGAAGATGTGATTTAATAAACAATTCCTTCTTTTTGTAGTACCTAGTTTTTCTTGGTAGCTTCAATCTCTGTTGTAAAAAATTTGAGATTATGTGAAGTTGTTTTTTGCTTCATTAAGAATTGAAATGTTACAAGTGTTCAATGATACGAACCTCCTACTATAGTAGAAAAAAATCTCCTCTCCAAAATAACGAAGAAGATTACAGAAAAAGCCCCCATCTTAGACAAGTATCAAATCAGCCAGACTTGTTGCTGCTATTGTATTGGTTTCAGATCCATAAGCATGCAAGCTGCATTCAATATTATTCTCTCTCCTTCTCTTGAAGTTTCTGAGAATTTTGACTTTGCAGAATGTTCTCATCACATCAAATGGAGCTTGGAAACTTGCTGGATTTGGCTTTGCAATTCCAGCTGATCAGACCTCGGGTGACATGGCTACCATGCAGGGTTTCCATTATGCTGTGAGTTTGATATCCACTGGTTTCTTGATAACTTTTTAATGTTGTAAAATAAAAATAAGGGAAACAAGTTGTTAAACATGTTAAATCATCAACGAACCCAAGAACTTAAGCTAATGGGTTAGGGTAAATTTAATCATTTATAGGATATTTAACACTCTCCCTCACTTATGGGCTTGAAAATTTGTACAAGGCCAAGAGGTGGAAATCAATATTAAATAGGGTGGAAATCAATATTAAAGGGGGAGGAAATGACAATATAGGGGTTCGAACACAGGACCTCCTAATCTAGTACCACGTTAAACATATTAAATTACCAATGAACCTAAAAGTTTAAGCTAATGAGTTAGGGTAAAGTTAATCATTTATAGGATATCTAACACAAACCAATTGTTGGTTGATGCTCTTTTCAGTTCAGTTGAGATCTTTTGAAAAGGAGATAAAATATTTTATATGAATTGTCAGTCCTTGTGTCATTGTCATGCTACAGCCTACAGTTTAGACATAAATTTAACAGCCTTGTTAGTGTGATTAATATCTGTGAATACAGTGTGCAGCTTTATCCTTTGAGTTAATCTGCAAGCTGGCCATCTTCCTATAATTTACCCCTCTTTATAAAGATTTAGTTGATTCAATATTAGGACATGAATTTAGTATCATCATTACTAAGACTAATTGAGGCTCCTATGTTTTATTTTATTGAATTGCACAGGAGTATGATGTTGAAGATTCTGTACTGCCTCTTCAGCCATCTCTGAATTACACTGCTCCTGAATTGGTTAGGAGCAAATCATCTTTGGCTGGATGTTACTCTGATGTTTTCAGCTTTGGATGCCTCGTTTACCATTTGGTTGCTAGAAAGCCTTTGTTTGACTGCCACAACAATGTTAAAATGGTATTTCCAAGCTCATTCTTTCTGAACTCGATCACCTTCCCTGATGATGTACTTTGCTTACTTGCTTGTATCTTTTATAAGTGAGAAAGTGCCGTCCAGATAATTTTGATTTTTCATTTTCTGAACATCCTTATTTTCTGGTCTTTCTTCATATGTTCCAATTAGTTTGAGTCTTCTTAAATGACTTGATGTTGGGAAAAGCCATCTTCTTGGTCTACAGCGGAAGTAATTAAGTATGAACTCTCTCTTATTTTTAGTTTTGTTAATTAAAAATGGCTGATGCTTTTAAAGTGGAGTTATTGGCCTATAGAACCAGTAAATTTTTTCATTCTCTTTACCTGAGGCTAGGAAGACCTTTATCTGGTCGTGGAAAATATGAATTAGTTTTTCCCAAAAACATGCAGATGTTTGGAATTCAACTGTAACTTTTTGAGATGGCACTGAAAGTTCCAGCTATTAGCCCTGTAGCGTATATATGTTATCGAGTGATGTAGCAAATATACTATACTATATTGTATTTTGTTACTTACTGTATCTGAAATGTGCAAATGAAGCCCATGTTTAATGGAGTCTGGTTGAACCAGTAAATGAGTTAAACATTTGGGCCCAAAAGTAAAAAACCTATATGCTGGATCTTTTCAGCCTACACCATTGAGCCTCTATTGATGCGCCCGTAAGTGTGGAGGTCTATGAGTGATTACATTAAGATTCTTGGTCATAAAACTCGTAAAGTGATTAAGTAATAGTATGCGCTGGAAATTAGCATGCTATTATAAAGGTTTGCTTCTATCGTCCTCAACTGTGCTACTGTACTATTATTACGTTTTAGCCCTATGCAGGGGGCATAAGAGAACTATCCAGTCTTTTCAACTTAAGTGAAGTTGAAATGATAAATGCTGAATTATGTAATATGTATACAAACCACAATTTGTATTATGATGCAAGAAGCTTGATAATGCTGCCATATATTGGTTGGTTTTGTACGTATATCAGCTTTTCTGATAAGTTATAACAATGTATAAATGGTGCACTAAAGATTTATTTTTGTACTAAGTGGTAATTATGGAGTTATCTGTTATCTATATCTGAATCTTTTCAGTAATATAGGTATAGACTGAGGATAAAAATACCTGTTGGAAAAAATGTTTTACGAAAATGAAAGGGAATTGGCTCAAATATTCTTGTAATTCATGTCTGTCATCCAAGTTCCTAATTCCTGTTATTTTTCTTTCTGTTCCTTCCCACTTCCCCAATAGTACATGAATTCCTTAACTTACATGTCGACTGAGTCGTTTTCTTCCATTCCACCGGAGTTAGTTCCTGACTTGCAAAGAATGCTCTCATCAAATGAGTCTTTCCGGCCAACAGCACTGGAGTTCACAGGTAATACAATTTGAAATTCAAATCTAAATGATACATACAATTTGTAACGTTGAATATTTGATACTGTACATGGAAGTTGGAAGATAGAAAGGATTGTATAAATTACGTGATTATGATGAATTTGCAATTTGGATTGGCTTTTAATTTTTATTATGTCACGTGTTGTATTCTAAATTCTAGACCCTTATGTTCCACTACATTCCATATTTTTTCAAAAGGAAAAAAAAATGGAACCATCATATTTGATAAATTATCTGTTGTTATTAGCAGTTTTGATAGGTTTAGTCAGCCATACTCTTAATGGAAATACCTGGAGCCTTTACATGATGGCTGGTTGATGGTTCCATCGATCAAAAGTCTTCAAGGAGATTTCCTACATCTCTCCCTCCCCCTTCCCCCCTCTTTCTTTTTCCCAATGCTCCCAAGTAAACCAATGGAAGCTCAACACCACATTATGTTTATTTCTCAATTGTTTGAGCTGTTTGTAGTCAGTTCATATCAACATCATCTGATTTTCTTGCAGGTTCCCCATTTTTCCGAGATGACACAAGGCTGCGTGCTCTTCGCTTTCTTGACCACATGCTTGTAATTAATTGTTTCCATTTCAGTTTTACCGATATGTGTCTTTCTGATGTGTTATTTAAAGCAGTTACTTACAATGGAAGGATAGTTGAAATTGAAAATATTTATTTATCATTGATACTTTTCAGGAAAGAGATAATATGCAAAAGTCTGACTTCTTGAAAGCTCTATCTGATATGTGGAAAGATTTTGATTCCCGTATATTGCGCTATAAGGTTTGAGTTTCTCATGGCCTATTTGTCTATGAATTTTCTGGCTATTGTGATGCTTTCTGATTTTAAATTGTAATTTTTTGTGGCTTTCTTTTATTAGACACAAAATTTCATTGATTGACTAATAGTAAGGTGATAGAAGAAAAGCTAAAGCTAAACCACTGGTAGTTGACCTAGTGGTCAAAGGGACATGCAACATGCCAGAAACCATTTGTTTGGGGTCATGGATTTATAGCGTGTAACTGTAACCTATCCAACTCTCTAACACCAAATTTTATAGGATTAAAGTGGTTGTCCTCATTTGTTTAATACGTGTAAGATAGTCCGAACACTCACCCAATTAGAATAGAACGAAGGATTTATAATACACTTCTCCAGTTGGTAGAAATAAAAGACAAACTATAGTCGGAAAAACTCCTTATGGATGGTACTACATGAGGGCGAACCAAATACACTATTTTACAAAGAAAAGATGCCTTACCAAAGAAGACATCAGAATTTGGAAACCAAGTGATAAACAACTAACCGAGTGTAACTGTTATCCCCCCGTTTTGTTTTGCCTTTTTCATAGGTTGAATTATTTGATTACACTTTAAAATGCAATTTCCAGCAACACACTCTTGTGTTCTTTAGATGGTGGTGTGATTCACAGTTACAAGTTATATCGGCTTTACTTCCAATTAATTTACATGATAAGAATTAATAAGTTCATCAAATGGCCGTAGACATTTATTAGATGAGGAGTTTACTAATAGTCTTGCGCTTGCCCAACTAATATATATGACATCTAGAAAAGTAATATTCATGAAATATTTGATCTCCCAATGAGGTTATCTTTATGTCTTCTGCAGGTACTGCCACCTCTTTGTGCAGAATTACGGAATCTGGTTATGCAACCTATGATTCTTCCCATGGTTCTCACAATAGCAGAGTCTCAGGTATAGACCTCCATGGTTTCATGTTTTTTTAATCATTTATTTATCTTACTAAGGTTCCATGCAAAAGTCTACGTTGAAGTTTTCCATGTCTGATTCCATTTATCTCTCTCTCTCTCTCTCTATATATATATCTTCTTTTTATTTTATTTTATTTTAATGAGATTTAGCATACTGCAGTTTTACTAATAATATGAAGTTGGTTGGTGTTTGGTTCTAAATATTAATAAAAAGGTGGCATACCTTAATTTGTCCCAATATTTATACTTACATATACTGATATACATACACACACACATATTTGTACACGCATTATTTGTGTTGGTTTCTTTTAAGATTGTTCAGTTTTCTTCCTTGTATCTGGACTTGGTAATGCATGGTGTTTGGTTTTATATAGAAATAAAAGATGGCATTTCCTAATTTGTTCCCTAAAAATGTGTGTATATATATTTTTTTGGATAAGAAGGCAGATACATATTTGTATGTATTTGTTGGTCCTTTTTTTAAGATCGTCTAGTTTTCTTTCCTGTTTTTTTCTTTTTTGGCTCTGTTACTTTCGGGTCCTACGTCATAGGTATGTTAAACTGTAAGAGCTAGCAAGGAGTTGAGATTTTCTGTAGATTGATTTCTGGAGATTGATCTTTTATCAAATTTCCGGGAAATCAAGTGACTTGAATCTAGAACAAGATACTTCATAGATGTAAAGGAACAAAATTGTTCAAATATACAAACTCCAAAAGGAGCGAAAAGGAAAAAGAAAAGTAAAACATATAAAATGGTAATGAAAGTATAAGAGTCATAGCTCGCTTGGAGTTATAAAAGCCTCCCAATCCATACAAATCATACTAGGCGAATAATTGGAAAGTACATCAGGAAGAGCACACCATTGCACACCATTGCGAGGCTTTGAACTTGGCGATGTTGAAGCAATCCATGTAAGATCTTCGGTTTCCTTTAAAAACCTTTGATTCTTTCAAACCACAATTTTGAAATGAGTGCCTTGAAACTATTTACCCATAGAATATGAGCTTTAGGTTGGAACCTTAAACCACAAAGTAATTGCTGAATGTTTGAAGGAACCTCAAGGTCCCAAACCCAAGATAAGCTGAATGTTTGGGAGAACCGAACCAAACAAGCAGAGGCAAAAATAGAGATATTTCATTGATCAGCACGAGAGAGGAAGGGATATTTGGTTGACTGGCATATTGTGATTGTCAGTTTCTATCCTTTATTGATGCTTTCCTCTTGCTTTGAAAGAACAGATTTTTTCTTTTAAGGGATGAAATGTACAAAAAGGAAAAGTATACCCCCACATCAAGGAGCTTTACAAAAAAATGCTTTCTATATATAAATTATAGGTACTAAGTGTGAGACGAGGGTTAATGAACCTCTTTAATCAAAGGTCCTTATTTTTATCCACTGGAGGGTTTATTCCCGTATGTTCTAATAGTAAATTACGATTTGTTTTATCTTTGATGTCTTCCACTGTGCATTTACCTACCATTTAGTTTTGTGGGATTATATTCTTGGAATATAAGATTAATTTGTTGAAGCTTGCAGGATAAACATGATTTTGAGCTATCAACTTTGCCATCTCTTGTTCCCGTCCTGAGTACTGCTGCAGGTGACACAATGTTGCTGCTTGTGAAGCACGCCGATCTTATAATTAACAAGGTAAAATCAAGTAATTATGCTTCTTGTGTGGTGATTCTTTATTTTGTTGGTTGATTTACAAGATAAAATGTAACTAATTATACGTGTTGCTCTAGTTCCACATCTGTTTATAATATGGTGTTGGGCCCTTTATGAGTAAGTTAGTTATGATACATGCATTTGATGATGTAAGGGGTAGAGGGCATCTGAGTTGTGACCAGAGCAAGCTCAGGCTTCTCGAATAGTCTGGGAATTTTATATTCACTGTCTTCCTTATTTCTTAATCAGCAGAAAACTCTTTCTGTTTGCTAATTATCACATCGATTGGTATTAGATCTTTGTCTTGGGTATGCCAAAAGGAAAGATCTGGAGAACAGAATGGAACGGAGTGTTGCCATCTTGTTGTAGCAGCAGAGGATATGCAGAAAATTCTTGCACTGGAATGAGGAGTATTGTCATCTAGTGGGAGTTACCAATTATTGAAGAAAATAAAAAATTAGAGACGTTAATTGAATGACAATTTATTTATACAGGGCGGTAAAGGAATTAACAGACAAGGAAATCATGGTAGTTTAGTGAAGTAAAAGATTAGTAGAAGAAAGGACTACTTTGAAGTGCTCATTGAGGAAGTTGGCATTGCCAATCTTTGAAGGCAGTGATCCTCATGGATAACATTTTAGATGGAGTGTTTTTCCAAACTCTGTGCATGACAGGCCAAGCAAAGTGTTAGCTTGATTCTGATGGATGGAGAAGAGACCTGGCACATTGTGGGAGGAATTTTAGTAGGCGTTGATTACATTATTCCCGTCTACATGGGAGGGGCTCCATGTATGAACGATTTTCAACCCTTTCACTTTGTCGAGAACTGTGTGAGAGTATATCAAGCAATTTGCGGTGTTTGTTGCCCCATTATTGGGTGTTCTAGACTTCGTGTTAGAAGGAACTTCATGAATGGCATGAAGGCAAAGGTGAACAGGAAGCTCCAAGTTTTGAAATTGGTGGGCTTGGAAAATATCATGAAAGCAGCCCTTGGCTGAGGAGGGGGGAACTCATTTGAGCCTAGCCTTTCACCTAAACTAACCCAAATATTTTAAAAATATTCCTTGTTTTCGGGGCAGAAAAGTGACACGATAGGTTTGGAAGGCACAAAAACACATAATAAAAACTATGAGGAAGAAAGGATTGTGTTTTAGATGCAAGGAGAAATATTCTCATGAATGACGACGGTGAGTTAGCAAGAGAGAACAATGGTGGCGAAGGGCTGATGGTGTGCTGGAGGTTGTTGCATTGCACTTAATTTGGTTGTAGGAATCTCGTTGCCACACATGATGTTGCTGAAAGGAAAAGTGCAAGAGAAACTGATGTTGGTCATGGTGGGACCATACATGATTTCATTACTAAATCTCAGTGTTTAAGAAATCTTGGTATCTTATCAGAACTTACAACAATTCTATACAATTTAATCATGAAAATGTTAATTTGAATTTGTTTGTCATTGTGGACACTTGAATACATTTATTGAGTGTGGCTTGTTCCTCAGCCTTCAATATATATATATATTATATATATATATTTCTTTCTTCTCCTTTTTTTTTCAATCCTATTTGACAGCATGTCCTAGGGGAAGTTTACTCGTTAACCATTCTGTCATTTTTGTAGACCAATCAGGAACAATTAGTAACAAATGTCCTTCCATTGATTGTTCGGGCTTATGATGATAATGATGCTCGCATACAAGAGGAAGTTCTGAGAAAATCAGTTTCCCTTGCTAAGCAACTTGATACACAGGTGAGAGCTTCATATCTTGTGTTTATGTTATCTTTCTAGTTTCTCCCCTCAAACCCCTTTCCTTTTCATGAAATTGGGAAAGCTAGCCTACAAATGCATCAAATAAGTGTTACTACATGTAAATTACTTTGAAAGATGTCTTTGTTTTGTTGCAAAACCTCTTCCAATGAATGGTCATTTTCTGTTGTCTCAACAAGTTCAGCTTCCTGGTTTTCAAATTCTGAAATGAATTCTAAAGTTCTACTTATTTGTTCTCTTAGAAAAAGGAAATTTGGCTATTTTGTTGAACTGATTTTTTGTATAGTAGTGATATTTATTTTATGAGTTGGTTTGGGGGATGGAGGAGTTTATTTGTACTTTCTCTGGCAGATGGTAAGAATTGTATAAAGAATTTTCTTTTATGGTTATGATAGGAACTAGAAATCAAAAAGCAAATTAACATAAGATAGTATGGATATAAAGGAAAATTATAAGTTTTCCAAGCATTTTGAGAGGCCTGGACTCCCACAAACTATTTTTAGAAACTGCTTGCCCCTAAACTCTCTAACTCCCTCTACTTATAACCGTCAACACAACTAACTTCTAAGTAATTACAAATATGCCACCACTAATATTCTTAATAATATTCTCACTATTTCTTGACTGATACTCTAACATTACTCTGCCCAGAAACACACCTTGTCCTCAAGGTATGGATCACATAATATAGGGAACTGGCCACTCCCTAAAATAGTTTTCTCCCTACATGACTTGGTATAGAGTCCGTGGAGTCTTCGGCCTTCCCACCAGAAGACCTATGATATAGTGGTCGGCCTTAAGGCCTCCTTACTTTTTTGAGAGGCCCTGACTATTAAGAAGAGGGAGTTGTTCACCTTTGTCAAATTAGCTATTTTAGTACTACTCAATGCTAGTTCACCTTTGTCAAATTAGCTATTTTAGTACTACTCAATGCTAAAACAAAGGCTTTTGGGGCTTCGAGGCCTGAGACGTGGGGCAGAATTCTTGGTTCCCTGCGCTAGAAGCGAGATCGGAAGGGTTAGCTTCTAGAAATAGATAAAATAGGCATTAGGCATTCTAAGTTGGAAGGAGGCAAGCAAATGAAGGGAGGCATTACGGGCCGACTACAAGAAGCAAAGCTTCGAGACTTGACAAGTCGCTTTTCGAATGCTGAGTACTAGGGGAGCTTGGGGGAGGGAAGCGAAGCTTTATGAGCTTTCTGCCGGCCGACCACTACAGTATGGAAAATTTTTTCTTTCAGCTCCTATCTTACATTAGGCAAATCAGAATGATTCTCCTTCATCATTCTCTGAGCTGAAATTTCCATTAGAGCCTTCCTGGGATCCTCCCTCATTTTCTCCTTCGGTACGGAACCTCTCTCCTGATGCTGCATTCCTTCTAACTTCTTCACTATTTTCTCACTAATGCCCATGTTCCTGCACTCTGCACGTCAGATTTTCTCTTCCATTGCATCCAATCTTGTTTCCGTCCCTTTGTTCACAACCATTCTCTAGAAACCTCACCGTACTGGTACCAAATGAGACAGGAAATAGTATTATATTCATCCAAGAGAAACAAACACTAAGGATAATTTGAGAGACCCCCCAGTAGCTGTCCAAAATACATTCAGAAATATACCCCACACAAATGGATGATGTGATGATTTAGGTTTTTTTTTTGGTTTCTTTTTTTGACTTAGAAATAATTGCTAATGTACTTCTGTTAAATTATGATGCTTGCTTGGTAAGTATGATATATTGCAAAAAACCAAATATTAGAATTGTTATGAATTATGATAATAAGGTAGCAATTTTTGGAATCTTTTTCCTTTTTTTTTTCTCTGGGGACTTGTTAGCAACGCTCTTCATAACGTGTCCAAATTTCCCCTTATCTTCTGATTTTCTTTTGAGTGTGTTTTTCTAAATGCTTTGGTTTTAGAGATCCCTTGTTCCCTTGTTCCCTTGATCTTGTAATCTTTCTTATTTAGATGAGATACAATTACATCTATACATACTAAATTTACAAAAAGAGATGCCCAAGGTACCGTTGGAGTCATACAAAACATCTCCAACTAGTACATAAAGTATACAATGAATATTACAATGAAGATTGGATCTAAGACACCAAGGTGGGAGACAAAAGAGCCATTTCCTAGATTTGATCACGGTCCTCTCTTCATTGTCTAGAAATTGGCTACTATGTTGAAGCCAAATTTCGCACGGGGCACTGCACATAAATCTGCACCTAGAGCAGTTTTTCCTGTTTTTGAATCTATAACCACATTACATTGGACTCTCTTATTCAAAAGGAAAACCACTTTCAAGGAAATTCATTATTTTGATTAACTATGGTAGCATAATAGTCTGTACTGTCTATATAGTTGTGGTCGATATGTAATTCGAACTATCAAATGTTATTTCGTTTTTGACCTTTCTTATGGTATGCAGGCTTGCATTCACATTTACTTAAATTGTCGTGTTCTTACAGTTAGTGAAACAAACAATTTTGCCTCGTGTTCACAGTTTGGCTCTAAAGACAACAATTGCTGCGGTATGTATGTTTTTTCAGTTCTTAGTGGTTTTTCATTCTTCGAAGTTCTTTTCAATTTGTTTATCAGTTTGGCTGGTTGACATCTTGTCATCCTTTTTGTAATTTTTCCCTCTTTAGTGAAAGCTCATTATTTCCTACCAAAAAAAAGAAAGGAAAAAAAAAAGAGGAAAAAGAAGAGAAAGTTCTTTACAATTGATTGATGCATGTTCACTTTTAAAGGCATTCTTCTGTTAGCCTTTGTTTATCGTTGACCTTGTGAACATGAGAGAATGGTAATAATGTGATTTACATGAGTAACTTACCACAGGTCCTTGATTCGTTCTGATTGCTTTTCAGTTTTCATAATTGCAGATGTAGTGAGTGTCTAATTATGTGATTATGGAATGGTAAAAATTAGCATTCTTCCTCTCTATAAACTATTGAGTACGTGCATGCATGCACACGTTCTTGTTTTCCCCTATATATATATAGAATTTGAGTAAGGTCTAGTTACTGGTTTTTAGTACATCAGCATGTTATCCCAACAAGAATTGGCACTTATCTACTGAATGTTCAAAAAAAATTTGAGTGGCATTTTGGGCTTTTCATCCCATGTACAGGTTAGAGTCAATGCTTTGCTATGCTTTGGAGAATTAGTTCAGACGCTTGATAAACACGCCGTTCTAGAAATCTTGCAAACAATTCAACGTTGTACTGCTGTTGACCGTTCTGCTCCTACTCTCATGTGTACCCTTGGGGTTGCAAACTCAATCCTTAAGCAGGTACTAACCATATATAAGCCAACTTCTTGTTTACAAGGATACTGTTGCAGAAGATTTTTGTGCGGTACTTGAACTAATTTACCTTCTGACAAACTCATTTTGTTCAGTATGGAGTCGAATTTGTTGCGGAGCACGTTCTTCCTTTACTCACACCTCTTCTTACAGCCCAACAATTAAATGTTCAGCAATTTGCTAAGTATATGCTTTTTGTCAAGGACATTCTCAGGTAATATTGTTAAGCACCACAAATCTTTGCGCATGATTGAGGGCATACACATGCATGTGGCCTCATTTTTGGGGAGGTTACTCTTAGCAATATATCTTTTATTCTAACAATATTTTTCCATCACAGGAAGATAGAAGAGAAAAAGGGAGTCACTGTTTCTGATTCTGGAGTACCGGAGATGAAATCTAATGGGCCACAGTCCCAATCATCAAGCAGAACAAGTGATACCGTCGGAGCAGCAATAAAGAATCGACCTGCTTGGGATGAAGATTGGGGCCCTACTTCCAAGGGACCAACGCTCCCACAAAATTCTACGAAGGGGCCAACACCCCCTCAAAACTCTACTACCAATTTCTCATCTGCTCCTGCCGTTCTTGGTGGTCAGTCTATGGCAGGAAACTCTATACAAACAAATTCTGTCGTGACTACATCTGTGTCTAATCCACAAACTGTTGCGTCCTGCCTTCCAGTAGATATTGAGTGGCCTCCTCGGAACTCTACTGGTGGTGCACCCAGAATAGCTGATTCTGGGATGCAAGCAACTACCGGATCATCGTCAACTTCCAGCTTGGATGACACGGACCCTTTTGCTGATTGGCCTCCACGTCCTAGTGGCTCATTAGGAGGTGCTTCAGGAACTTCCAACAATGGAATGGTTGGAGGACCATCCGTGAACAAATATGGAACTGGTTCATCTTTGAGTACACAGAACAGTTTGAACTTTCCAACAAACAGCAATACCAGTTGGACCCTCAACAACCAAAATACAACTGAACCAATGAGACAAAATCATGGAATTTCGGCTTTCAATTCAAGCAATCTGGGGAGTGGGGGCATCACTTCCCAAAATTCTATTGGTTTTCAGAAGCAAAATCAGGGAATATCATCTCAAAATACTTCTGATGCCGACAAGAAATTCACTGATCTTGGATCCATATTTGCGCCAAGTAAGAATGATCATATTGCACCCAGACTTGCCCCTCCCCCGTCGACTACTATTGGTAGAGGAAGAGGAAGAGGGCGGGGGGGTTCATCGTCATCTCGTTCTACTCATAACAAATCGTCATCTGGACAAACTCCCCTTATGGATTTGCTGTAGAGGGTGGATGGATTCTACGTTGATCAGAAATATTTGGAAGATGCAGATTGCCTCTTGTAGATTTTTCATCTTGTGGCACACTGAGATGGATTTAACGAAATGCATATCAGGTATGAGAGTATATTTTTTTGACCCTTGCATGTAAAGCATAAGTTGGGGATGCGAGTCAATATTAAAACGATTGTTGTGTTATGCCTGTAGCTGATTTTTGGTAAATGCAATTTTTCTGTTTATAGTCAAAAGTTGAACTAGTTTATATTGGAAATTTTTATGCCTCGTAAGTGTTGTATTCTCCATATATAGTCCCACTCCCAGTTTGTGACTAGCTTTTAAAGACAATAAAGGAAGTTCAAATTGATTCTCCTAGAGTATAATTCACATGTCTGCACAATGCTTCAAGAATGTAAACATCTTGAGTTATTCTTTTCTTTTTTCGTAAAAAAAAAAAATTGTTTGTGCAAAGAATTGTTTATATTTGTACACAATATACTTTTCTGCTGTCATTTTAAACCTTAGTACCTTTAATTATAGGCTTGCCCTCAAGAGTCAGTCCTGTTGGCAAGGACTTGGGGTCTCTTAGTCATACCGGCTTAGAGGTCTAAAGTTCGAACCTTTCAGTGAACTTAATACCAATAATCCTTGATGTCTCTTGTGTCCAGACGCGGGCGCCCTTGGGTATAATAGGAGAATGAAGCTCCGACTCGTAGTCATCCAAAAAAATTAAAATTATAGACACAATACATTAGATAGTAATAATACAAGGTGAATTCCTTGATCTCCGAGAATGCTCTGTTACTATACATTATCCACACTATGGTATGGCAATTATTGAATATCTAGCTTTTACTTTTTAGTCCCTGTTGATGTGGAAAAGATGTTGATGATTTTTAATGATGTGGGACCTGATTGACATTTTAAATTATTTTTATATTATATTTTCGAGTACCAACCCTCTTCCTTATTCAGAAGAAAGTGTAATTAAGCCACATACTTGAAGAAGACATGCAGAAATGGTTATACCACTGACAACAAAATACTTTTATTTTCCAACTAATAAGCTTGGGTTGATTTAGATTCAACCTAAACTATCCTTTTTAGATAAGTAATTACATTCCAATACTTAGAGAACCCATAAACCATCCTCTAAATTTATCATTAGATTCACGACATTTTTCACATCAGCCCTTTCTGCACAACATGTCCATGGTTTCTTATTACAGTATGAGCAAGTTTTTACTATCTTTTGTTGTGTTGAGGGGGTGATGAGTGTTAATGTTGAAGGGCAGCCATGTTTTTTGATTGTTGCATTATAATGGCGGTTGTCAAAGGATTCTGGGAAAGAACGATCTCGTATCCATCGTAGTATGACTCCATTCCTTCAGCCATAACTTGCCAGACCAAACCTCCAGCCATGGTTGTCCCATTTCTTGCAAGGTTGTAGATGTTTGAATAAACCTTAGTGAGGAATGAATCTCTGTCTCTTACACTGAATGCCTGGTTTTGGTTTTGGTTTTTGGTTGACTTTCCAAATTCTGCAAAAATCAATGGCTTCTTTAAGATTGTCTTTGAGTCTGACCAGTGAATTTTCATCCACTCCTCCAAGAATGCCATTTTGGTTGCCTCACTCTGTCCTGGTAGCCTGTGAAAATGGAGAACAAATTACAATGCTTTCTTTTTCAAGGGTCGATTTTGAAGGTCCCGTTTGATAGTAATTTTTCTATTCTGGGCTTGATAATGTTTCGGCTTTCTATTTTCAATGATTATACTAAATTTTCTCTTAGCTAGATGTTGAGAACTCGAAAAGAAATAATACATAAAATCACAAGTTTGTGTTTCAATTTTTGAAATTGGGCTAAAAACTACGATTTCATTCGAAAGTGTTCAAGTAAATGACTTGAGCTTATTCTTTATAATAAAATAGAAAATTTAAGAATATAATTGTTATCAAATATCAAATATCAAATGAGGTTTTTGTTTTTAGAATATAATTTAAGAATATATAATTATATTGGTAAATATGATTTTATTTTCACAAATCAAAAGCCTGAAACACAATTTTTTTTTTTTTTTTGGGATAAGAACTCAAGTTGTTATTAAATAAACCTGGAAAATGTGTAGATTTCAAAACAAAGAAATATAATTAGCATTTCACAACTTTTAAAAACAAAATAATGATCAAATAGGTGATTAGAAATTAGAATTTAGAGGGAGAAATATAGAGAGAGAATGAAAGGACTGACCAAGAATCAGGATATGCATGTATTGTTGCAAAGTCTATAACTTTGATGAGATTGTTGGTCACAAAATCAGTGCCAACTTTGTAACCATTTGGGTTGAATTTGATTCTACTTGGGTTTGAATCTCCATAGAATCCTTCCATTCCAATGCCCACCAAATGTTTTTTGTCAATTGACTTCACATAAGTTCCCATTTCTTCCACCCATCTCTATCACATCACAAACACGCTCAAATTAGAGAAGGTTAGATATTAAAATATGAATTGAATTTATCAAATCCACCAACTTAAGTTTTTTGGTTGAGTAGCGGTTTATTCAGAGCTCAAAAGTTCAAACGAGTATCCAATCTGAAAATGAGATCTGACCAAGATTGGTGGAGGCACCATTTCGAGGGGTCATGTTAAGGATACTACGTTAAGGGATCTAACCAGAATTTATAATATAAGTGGGTTATTTCTCTCATTGTCAATTGGTTCTGAGATGAAACTCCGTGAATATTGATATAGAGAAGCTAAAACATTGATCATTCAAGTAATTGATATAAGTTAAAATTTGACTCGTATTGGATATAGTCAATAGTGGATTGATTTCAATCAGACATTGGTTGTACTAGTCAATATACTAACCAAATAGTAATTAATGGTGCATATATGTTACCAAAGTTTGAATTTAGATTGTATTTGATCTTGGAAGTTTTTACACTTAAACTTTTAGTTTCTAAGGTTTAAATTTTGCTTTTATTTGGTCTTTTGAGGTTTGGATTTGATTTTTATATAGTCCTTGAATTGAGTTTGTCATTAGTTTACTTAGAAAAATGACGATGCAGTAGATATCATGTTGAAGTGGACTATTGATGACCACCCATGTCACTGTTAATGGGTATGTCGACGTTCTCAACCAATCGAAGACCTCCAGGAAGAAGTAAATTGTCACGTCATCTATCTGTTAACTTAACTTAGGGTTGGAGACTAAATAGAAATTAAAATCCGAACTCTAAGGACTAAAAGTGTTGCTTTTGAAACTTCAAAGACCAACTAAAAATAAAATCCAAATGTGAAAAACAAAAAATGTCATTTCTGAAATTGGAGGGACTAAATAGAAATTAAATCCAAACCTCAAAGACCAAAAGTATCATTTTAAAATACGAGGGACTAAATGAAAACTAAATTCGAGTTTTCTGGAGCAATAGTGTTAGTTTTGGAAACTTAGGAAAGGAACCAAAATAAATCAAAGTCCAAACCACACTAACCCGTCAATTTTGGATCCAATTTGGAATTTTCCTTGGGAGGTATCGGGAAGGAATTGGAATGCAATAATGCGATTCATACAGATACAGAACAAAAGGTTCTCTATTGATTCAAACACTGTACCTGCGAGATAGGGATAGAGAAAGAGGACAAAAACGAAGATTTCACATAGTACTTTTGATCGAAAAATCAATCTGATTTATTTCGTACCTTTCGCTCAATGAAAAAATGATGGACTGAAAGTATAATATGACGGTAATTAAAAATAAAATGATGATGCAATAAATATATAATAAAATGGTAGGGCTCACATTAACAGTGGCGCCAGAGGAATCAACTTCACAACGTGGTTCGTTCATGAGTTCCCATCCCATAATCGTGGGATCATCCATATACCTTAAGCCGCTCATTGTGTTCTTCCTTGTCAACACTTTCTGCAAAATTTTAAAAGCAACAATTTAACGATCTATGTTTTTTTAAGTACAACATCAATTCGAACTCACGACTTTTTAGTCAGATATAAATATCTTAACTTGCTGAGCTATATTCAAATTAATCTTAACAATCTATGGGAGTGATAGGTTGATCTTAGATTAGAAATAATTAATAAATCAAACTTACCTATTTTGCTGATTGTAAAAGGAAGGTATAATTTTTTTAAGTGGTACTCGGAGAATCATACTTATCTTTAATACATGATATGAACAACATTGGTTGATAGAATCACCGAATTGATTATTCTAAACCTTTTCTTAGGACCTACATGCCGATGAACATGAAACCGTAAGCACTTCTAAATAGTAGGAGGAGACCAGGACCTCTGACTACATGTTTGTTGAAGAATAATTGACGACTCATAAACAATGACTTAGCCACAGTGAAATTGAATCTTCATGAGGCCAATTGGCACTCTTTGCTTATAAACTTGAATTTGGGTGACTTATCTATGACCAGGATGAAGATTGGGTGATACTAAGTGGATAACCAAATTGACTAATGATGTTGGAAAATTAGCAGATAAGTTGTGGTTAGGAGTGAAATACAACTCAACTCAGTTATTTGCTAAATCAATAACCAAACATCTATCTCTGTCCATTAATTTCTAATCCATGAAACTAATTACTCGATCGAGTGTCACACCCACCCAATTATCAAACCATTATTGACGGTAGAGACAAAAGATAAGTCCGATTCAAAATTTTCTACAAACGGAATTGAAACATTATAAAATTTAGAGACTAAATAACAAACTCAATATTCAAAATATGTAATTTACTCTAAGAGTTTAGAAACCAAAATAGAAATTAAAAGACGGGATTACCTCGACGTGGCCCGTGTAGAAACCCTTGATGAGTTGATTTGTATAGAAGTCATCGTCGTTGTGAATTTGAGCGCCGGCAGCCCGGGCCCACCGGACGTACTGCGGCCTTCCGCCGTAGTCGCCGTAATTATTCACCAAACTCAATATTATCCAAATTCCGTATTTTCTTGCCTCCCATATCACAAAATCAAGAGCCTGATCAAAGCGACGGCGGTTTTGATTTTTAATCTTTATTTTCAGTTCTTAAAAAAGAGAGAAAAAAAAAAGAGAACTTTCATTTTTGCTAATTCACCCAAAAGGTAAGGTAAAGATATCAAAAAACTTACTAATTTCAATGGAATTAAGCCTTCAATAACTCTTATCAAAATTTAGAAAATTTTTTCTCCTCAATTTTACTTGCATTATGAATTCTCAATGGAGTTATTTCATTGAAAAATATGTTAAAATCTATTTACGAAAACTTGATACGACATTAGATTTATTATTTTGTTAACCTGACAAGTGAGTTCAAAGAATATAGTTTTGTTGAGGAGAAAGTTGGACTTCATGTGTCAAATGACACTCAAGTAATATATTTATGTGTCCAAATATGTTAATAAAACAATAAATCATTAAATTTTTGTTAACAAGTTAAAAAAAAATAATGGAATGGCCTAATTGAGAATTTTCATACATTAAAGGTAAATTTGAGAATTTTAAATTATTGAGAATCAAATGGAGAATTATTGAAAAAATTAAGTATCATTTCATATATTTAACATTTTCTATTCTTCCACTTTTAAATATTTAATTTTTTTGAGTTCAAATCGGGGTGAAGGTGACATATTTTTTTAGTACAATATGTGGGGTGTGGGAGATTGAACTCACACCTCTTGATTTGAGATATATGTCAATTACCATTAAGTTATACTCGCAATAGCAGGTGAAGGTAATTGTTGATTATATAGATTAGTAATGTTTTGTCTTATTAAACTTTTAATTAAAAAACTATTTTATTATTAATTGTTAATATTTTAATAAATTAATATTTAACTGAAATATGATATTGTCACATTTTTTGTGCATATACTTGATCGATAGATATTTACGTGGACGAATGTTTAAAACATATGTGTAATAGACTGTGTCTAGTTTATTATTAAACGATTAATGAAAATTAGTGGTAGGGACTAAAGTAGTACTTTTTAAAAGCAAAGTTCAAAGATAAAAAATAAAAGAATTGAATGTCAAGAGATTAAAAGAAAAAATTATGAAAGTTAACACAAAATATTTAAAAATTTAGGGACAAAATATAAAACTATAAACTAAAATAGAATTTAAACTTTTATTTTATTTTATTTCATAAAAATAAGAGCTCTTTGATAATGTTTTTATTTTTAGTATTTCAAATTTTTAAAAATCATGTTTACTTATTAATTGCTTTCTTTCTGTTCTAATTTATTCCGAAAACGTTTTGAAATCCTAGGGTTTCAACGAAAAATAAACGCCTGAAATTTTTTTATACGAAAAATAGATAAAATTAAAAATGTTAAAATATTAAAATATTAAGACATCTCAGTTATGATTATATCTATTCAATCTCTATTATTTTAAAAACAAAAAAATTTAATAAATATTCAATCTCTATTATTTTAAAAACAAAAAAATTTAATAAATCTTTAACTTTGACATTGAATCTACTTAGTTCATGTACCTAAAAAAATCAAAAATAACACGGAATATGTATTTTTATATATTGAAGTTTAAAATTTTACAAAAATCATATAAATGACAAAACATATAATCAACCCAAATTGAATCTATTTAGTTCATGTATCTTAAAAAAACAAAAATAATATGGAATATGTATTTTTATATATAGAAGTTTAAAATTTTATAAAAATGATATAAATGACAAAACATATAATCACATAGACCAACCAAAAATCATTTCTGTGACATATTTTAAAATAAAAATAAAAGTAATTATATATATATTAATTATGTCATTTAGTATAATTTCCCAAAAAATTATGATAGGTCTTGGATTTCAATTTTCTTGTCTTTATAGCTTCGTCAATTTAATTACATATATATGCAACCAAATATCCGAACTACTGATTTGGAATCATCTCACAATGTAATAATTAAAACTATAATACAAGGTAATCAACATAAAGATTATAAATGTTAAACCGACGAAATTCACAAAGAAATACTAGACACGTCAATATGAACATAGCTCAACAGACACTACTAATAATTTCTTGAGGTCAGAGATTCAAATTCTTATATCCCAATATATTGTACTATAAAAAATAGTAAACCCATTATTAAAATTAAGAAACTTTTGAAGTATACGAATAAAATACGATAAATCTTAAAAGTTAAGGAGGAGAATTTAATAAAATAAGCACAACATGGAAAAGTTGAAAGAGCAAATGTATTAATAAAAAAAGTGTTAAAAAAATTATTAAAAATATTAATACAGAAGTTGGACGTGAAATGATGAAATTACATATTTAAAATTCTAATATGATTAAAAGAGGAAAAAGAAAAGGAAAAAAAAAAGGAAAAACCTGAAAAACCGATTCATCGTAAACGCCGGGAGAGATTTGGAGGGCGTGATAGCCGCCGTCGGCGAAGGCCCAAGTCCGGCAGACGGTAAGGCCGGCGGCGGCAGCGTCGCGAAAGGCATCGGAGACTTTCCGGCGTTGGTTTGGGTCAGCTCCGACGGACATCATCCAATAAGAGTTGAATCCATTGAACACAAATGGAGAACCGTTCAACTGAAAATGGCCGTCTCCGATTCCGACGAAGGCCGCCGGCGCCGGCGCCGGAGACGATGAAGACGAATGGCCACCGAGGAGGACCAACAGCACTCCCCAAACCAACCACCTCATTTTGTTTGCTTCCTCAGTGAGAGAGTGACAAAATTTTGGTTCATTCGTATCCCATATTTATACACCATACACCAAGAAAGAGAGCAAATATTTGGATATTATCATCTAAAGCTTGATTATTTGATCTCTCACTTTTTTAATTGTTGAAATTAAGGGAAAAAAATACGCTTTTGAGTTTGGGGATGACGGAAACTATAGGTCAAATTCGAACATGATAAGACATTTGTTATCATTAAGGATGTTCATGGGCGGGAATAGAAAATTTCCCATGAAATTTTGCAAGGATCAGCAGGTGGGGATTCTCTACGGGAAATTTAGGGATCAGATTTTGCACAGTCCATTTTTCCCATTTATTTTTTTTATTTTTAAAATTATTTCTCAATTAAGTATTTTTCCTATAAATTTTCTTAATTAATTGTTTAATTTTCAATGATAAAACTTTATTATAGTCTAATTCTCCTCTATATATTAGATGTGATTTTTTTTAAATATATGTATATAGAGAGAATAATATTATTCTTTATGTGTTATATAGGGACGGCCGGACGGACGAAGAATAAAAAATATACGCAACATAAATAAATAAATAAATATATATATATATATATATAAAATTTAAAAATACAACGTTACAAAGTTTCGACATTTTTAGTACAACATAAAATGTAAAAATTAGAACCCACGATTTTTTGGTGCGAGATATATATCTTAATTAATTAGTTACAAATAACAATGTTAATTGTGTCTCCAACTAAAAGATTATGAGTTGGATTAAAAAAAGCAATGAGTGACTATTAAGTTGGCTTGAAATGGTTAGTTTTATCCCTCTTTTTTTTTTTAATTTAAATTATGTTATAAATACAAATGGATACTTTTTTTTCTTTGGCTTTTATTACTTTTTGTTTAGCGGAGATTTCTATTAAAGAGACAAATTGGTAGAGAGTTGGAGAGTTGCAAAGGAAAACGTAAAGTATGGAAATAGTGAGAGGCGACGGAAGAATTTGGTGGATAGTTAATGAAACAAAACCACTCATCCCTTTAATTTATCTTAATTAATATTATTTAATCCGCCAATTCCACATTTAATACAAACTATACCAAATTTTATACTTAATAAATATCAGCAGAAAAATCAATCTTACTATAAAGTTTCAATTTCATTAAATTACACATTAGATCACTTTGTTAAGTGTATTTTTCCTTTTTTTCTACTAGAGGCTTTTGTTTGAAAATTCGTTAAACGAATATTTTGACGTGCCTTCACGGATTACCAAAGTGCTAAAATAGATGTTTGGTATAAAATTGATGGTCTTTTAAGAGAAAAAGACAACACTATTGTTGTATTTTTGTTGAAACTTGAGTTTTGGGAGGTTTATCCCTTGTGTGTTTATTTGCTTGGTGTTCGACGAGAAATTCAACGAAAAGAAAACTCGGATTTATGAACTTGTATTGTATTTATGCATGTACGTGTTATAATCTATAATATATAATCATTAATTCTATCAAATGTAAACTTTAATTTAAGGGCGTGTGAGTTTGGTGAATAAATGACGTTGGTGCCTTCAGCTTCTCGCTTATCGAAGGGTCTTTGAAGTCTTCAACCTTGAGTTTGTTGAAGACTTTGACTTGTTGATGGAGTTCTTTGGCTTGTAGCTTGATCAAGACTTTGTGAAGTCTTTGGCTTTGTGCTTTTAAAGTTCTTTGACTTTGCAGCTTATTGAAGTTCTTCGGCTTTGCAGCTTGTTTAAGTCCTTCGACTTGTTCTTCGGCTTTGCAGCTTGTTGAAATCCTTCGACTTGTAGCTTGTGCAGTTCTTCGGCTTTGAAGCTTGATGAAGAATTTGCAGTTGGATGGAGTCTTCGGCTTCAAAAGTTTTGTTGCTTGGTGGAGAGTTCTTTAGTTGGTTGCTTGACGAAGAGAAGATTTAGTGTTCTTGAAGTCTTATAGTCTTCAAGTCTTGTCGGCTCTAGATGATTCGTTTGACTCTAAATGATTGTAGATGATTCTGAAAGCTTTGAGGCTCTGAATCTCCAATTGACCATGGGCTTGGATCCAGTCTTTCATGGGTTTTGATCCAATTAGTTGATTTCATTAGACAACCATAGGAGAGACACGTGACATAATTTGATTCGTCGATTTTAAAATTAATTTAGGACACGTGTAATTTTATCATTGGTCATAAATGTCATTTTAATTTTGTGATGTGAAATTTAATAATCAGCCGAAATTTCTCATTCAACACTTGGTCTTAATTTTGTGTATTTATTTGTTGTTAAGATTTGATTTCCAATGGAATTAGAGAGTTCCGGAGAATTGAGGGTAAAAATTGAATTTTTCTCTAAATAATATATACTAAGTAAATATTGACAAATTTTAATGTACTAGTTTGTTCATTTATGTCTATACAGTTTATAATTTTATTAATAATTAAAGTCAATTCATCTTATTTTCATTGATAAAATTTTCTAAGATTGTCTTTCTTTTCTTTTGATTTTTAACCTATCTACTAAATAAATCTGATTCGGGTATCTCTCTTGTTCAAACTCTTGATAAATTCTAGCTATCCATTCTCAAGATATCATGATAAAGGCGTGGTTAACCTTCATGATTGAGAATTTCTAGTTAGGAAATATGAAGATGTTTGAATATAGATTGATTGATCGAAGAATTCGATTTAATTAAGAGATAGATTATTATCAAAATAAAAGATTATGAGCTTAGAAAGATTTTATTTTCATCTCCTAGATATCTCCAGATTCTCTCTTCCCCTCCTCTATGCTGTCTAAGCTCCTCTCTAAAATCTCCCCTCATTCTCAGTCAATCGTCGACACAGCCTCCTCCTCCTCTTCTTCCTCCAACAAACAAAAATCTGAAAATGATTTTTCAAAGATTTTAGCTCAACATAATTCAGCTGAAGCCCATCTGGCTGAGGTTGAAGATCGTCTCAAAAATTGGTCTATCCCCAAGATAGATCCAAATCAGGTATACAAAATAAATACCTTCAACTTCTCCCAGCAGGATGTTATCATCATCATTGAGGAGAACATGGCCATGAAGGATGAATTCACAGAGATCACCCTTCTCCCTGAAGAAACCCTCTTCAGAGTCAGGAACAAATTCAAATACCTCCATATTGGATGCGTTCAAGTGGCTTTGAAGCCTCTTTTCAGAGAAGGCTTAGATGTCCCCGTTTATCTCGCCCTTCGAGATAAGAGACATCTCAACTTCACTCCCTCTCTTCTGAGGATCGTCGAATCAAATCTGGTACAAGGACCAGTTTATTTCAACTACAAATCCGGTCTTACCGTCTCCCTTAAAGATAAAAACATTATGGACGTCCTATGTCTAGATGTTCATTCTGAAGGATTGGAGCTCAAAGACAGATCTCTCCCGTTTGCTGTTTCTTATCGCATCTATTACAAATTGATGCATACCAACCTCTCTCCAAAAGCACTTGGTGTCTCTCCAAAAGGTTACACCATGCTAATGGAAGTCAATCTCGAAAAATCTTCGATGACCATTCCGAAGACACTTCGATGGGATGAAATCTCTAGAAACACTATCTGGAGACTTCAAGGAGTATCAGCCCCCGCCAGAAGGATTAATACGGAGGCATCAATCACCGAATTTCCAGATGGAAATGTCGAAGTTCAATTCAATTCTGAGGCAAGATATCCCAGAATTAGAGAAGTCATGAGCAGCCGTCCAAGCGTATCTTCAGATGCTAGGTCGGTAAGCACTATTAATAGATCTTTTAAAAGATCTGAATCCATGCGAGCGTCAGTAGATTTCACTCATCCGATCTCTGACGTTCATTATGAAGAAGGATCACTCTCTCCAACTCAATCCGACATGGAAAGGAGAACTGAATCCGCCTTCAATCAAATAAACGTGATCTCAAAACCTGAGAAACGTTATGAAGAACTATACAGCAAATACATCGATATGTGGATTGCTGCACCAAAAGAAACAAGGAAACCCGTCATGACTATTGGCGATTTCACTTCAAAGATACAAGAACGAGAGCTGGTTAGGAACGAAGATCTAGTCAAAAAGCTCCAGGCCGATGGACAGGTAGCAGTCATAAAAAAGGGCACTGTTTGGGTTACTGCAAGAGGCAAAGAAATAGCTTCCACCTTCCCACCGGAAGAAGAAGCTACCTTCTCTCACCCAGTGATACCTGCCATAAAGATGATGTCTTCACCCTATAAGACAATAGATGAAGACAAAGTCCAGAAAGTTGGTGTTCGAGAGATTAAGAACATCCAACATCAACTCAACTACTCAAACAAGATCCTTTCCGAAGTATCTAAAGCTGTAGAAAGAATTGAGAATCCAGTTCTTCCTACCATATCCAAAATCCCAGGGATCCCTCCAGTAGACCCCTGCCAACCAATCTTTCAACCAAACAGTTTTAAGATTGGACCTCTCAAAGAAGACCCCTCAGATCTTTTTGCTGAGATCAACAGAAGACTTTCTTCCTTGTCCCTCAATAAGGGAGATTCTTCTCAAAAGAATGAGGTAGCCAAGAGTATAAATGTAGTTGCTACTGTACCAACTGCAACCCAGGCCTTTTCCTCAACAATACTTCCGGTCACCATGCACACGGAAGTAAAGAACCATTATCCTAAACCATCTCCTCCGGATATGGGATGAGACGATCTCCGCCATGATCAAATGACTTATGACGGATCTTCCATAATCACTTGGAATATCGATGGATATTCTGAAGCTCAAATGATGAATACTTTTCAAGAGATGATGATGGCAGCCACTGCTTTCAGCACCAAGAAGCCGGTTTTACAGACAGCCCAAATCCTTATCTCGAGTCTCTCTGGAAACCTAAGGAGCTGGTGGCATAACCAGCTAACCGACGAAGATAGAACAAAAATCCTGACGGCGACTAAATCAGTTGTCAAGTAGGAAGGTTCTAATGCAATGCAGATTGATGAGCCAGATATGGTAAATCAATTAATCTATGCATGACCAAGAATTTTATTGGTAGCACTCAAGTTTACTCGGATCTCAATGCCGAAGCTCTTTTAAGCCTTCGATGTCGAAAGATGAGTAACTACAAATGGTATAAAGACACCTTCTTGGCACGTCTCTATACTATTACAACATGCGGAGCAGATATCTGAAAGCAAAAGTTCGTTGAAGGACTTCCATATTATATTGCTCAAAAGTTCTACCAAACTGCGGCAACGAACTCTATGACTAATCGTATCGATTGGGCAGAGTTAACAATCGGGGACATTAATGCCACGATTCAACAGATATGCGTTAATCTCTGTCTAGAGAATAAGCATACAACCAAAGTCATCAAAGATCCCGACTACCGAAAGGAATTGGGAACTTTTTGCAAACAATACGGTCTTGACAACAGACCTGAAGAAGAACAGAAGAAGAAAAAGAAATCTTCCAACAAGCGACTCTTTAGCAAGAGTAAATCAAAAGATTTCGAATTACCACGGCGTAAAAGGAAGTATTACAACAGGAACAAAGGAAAGAAGGATTATTCAAAGAATCGTCCTCACAAATCCCCTGTTGTTTGTTACAAGTGCAACCGCAAAGGATACTACTCCAGCAAGTGCCCTTTGAAGGATAAGATCAATTCTCTGACCGTAGATGAAGAAACACGGCAATCTCTTCTCTATGCCATCAGAAGTGAAGAAGAAAACTCCTCGAGTTCCGAATCTTCCACTGACAATGATGAGATTAATCTCATAAACGAAGAAGATTCTGACGAAGAGACCTTTTTCTCTCAAAGTGATTCCTCTGAAGAAGATGAAATTATCCCCTGCACTGGCCATTGCGTTGGAAAATGCCACGGCCATATCAATGTCATCAGTAAAGATCAAGAGGCTCTCTTTGATCTAATTGATCAACTACCCGATGAAGACTCGAAAAGAATGTGTCTTGTTAAACTTCGGGAAAGCCTTGAAGCAGAAGCTCTTCAAAGGAAACCAGAATACAACCTGATAGAATACTCTTTTCACGATATTCTAAAAAGGGTCAAAGGAGAAGCTAAGAAGCCAATCCAAATTGAAGATCTCCACACTGAAGTAAAGAATCTTAAAAGAGGAGTTTCTAATAATAAGCAACGACTCTATACCCTTGAATTCACCTTCAAAAAAATTCAAGAGTCAGAAACCACGGAAGGAGAAACTTTCTCAAAATCTGAACAAGGTCTACAGATTGGTTCACCAAGCGAAATCAATTACATTAGCAAAGTTCAAAATCAGAAATTGATGTCCAAGATTATTTTCAAAATCAGAGACTTCTAGTTGGAAACATTCGCTCTTATCGACTCTGGAGCCGATCAGAATGTTATCCAAGAAGGATTGGTCCCTTCAAAATACTTTGAAAAGACCAAAGAAGTTCTCAGCGGAGCCGGAGGGAATCCGTTGAATATCAAATACAAATTATCAAAGGTCCACATCTGCAAAGACGACATGTGCCTCATCAACACCTTCATCCTGGTCAAAAACCTTAATGAAGGAGTCATACTAGGTACCCCATTCTTAACTCAATTATATCCTTTTTCAGTCACTGATAAAGGAATAGTGTCTAAGAAGTTCAACAAGGAGATTATCTTCGAATTCAGTCAGCCGATAATTCCAAGATATATTTCATCAATTGAAGAAGACATCAGTCTTTATATCAATAGTATCACAAAGAAGGAAAAATAGATTGAATTCCTTCAAGACGATATAAAAACCTGTAAAGTGGCAATTCAGATCAATACGCCATCTGTTTAGCAGAAAATTCAAAACTTCCTAAGAAAGCTTGAAAAGGAAGTTTGTTCAAACATCTCAAATGCCTTCTGGGATAGGAAAAAGCATATGGTGAATCTGTCATATGTAGATGATTTCAAAGAGGCCGAAATCCCTACCAAAGCTCGGCCTATTCAAATGAGCAAAGATCTGGTCAAGACATGTACTGACGAGATATCAGATCTTCTCAAAAAAGGATTAATCAGTCCTTCCAAAAGCCCATGGTCTTGTTCGGCGTTTTACGTAAACAATCAGGCCGAAAAAGAACGCGGAATTCCTAGGCTCGTAATAAATTACAAGCCACTCAACAAAGTTCTCAAATGGATTAGGTATCCTATACCTAACCGACAGGACCTATTGAAGAGGATTACCTCTGCAAAGGTTTTCTCAAAGTTTGATTTAAAATCTGGGTTTTGGCAAATTCAGATTCATCCAAGCGACCGTTACAAGACGACCTTCAATGTTCCATTCGGACAGTATCAGTGGAACGTCATGCCATTCGGATTGAAGAATGCTCCTTCTGAATTTCAGAAGATTATGAACGATATCTTCAACAAATACCAAGAATTCACGATAGTCTATATTGACGACATTCTGGTATTCTCGAATACTGTAGATCAGCACTTCAAGCATCTCCATATATTCCTCAATATTATCAGAACAAATGGTCTTGTGGTTTCCCAACCAAAGATTAAGTTGTTCCAAACGAAGGTTAGATTCCTCGGTTATGATATTAATCAAGGGATTATCAAACCGATCCAACGGTCTCTGGAATTCGTGGATAAATTTCCAGATGTCCTACAAGACAAAACACAACTACATCGATTTTTGGGTTGTGTGAATTATATTGGAGACTTTATTAAAGATCTCCGTACAATCTGTCGGCCACTATATGATAGATTGAAGAAGAATCCAAAGCCTTGTACTGTAGAACATACACGCGCAGTCCAATCCATCAAATCACTGGCGAAAAGCATCCCATGCTTATCTCTAGTGGATGAACAGGCACACCTCATAATTGACACCGACGCTTCAGAAATCGGTTACGGCGGTGTTCTCAAACAAGAAGTTAATGGAAAAGTCACAGTAATCCGTTATCATTCAGGAACTTGGAATAGTGCCCAGAAAAACTATTCCACGGTGAAGAAAGAAGTATTAGCAATAGTACTTTGCATTCAAAAGTTCCAATGAGATCTTATCAACAAAGATTTCACCATACGGACGGATTCAAAAGCAAGTAAATACATATTTGAAAAGGATGTAAAGAATCTTGTCTCAAAGCAAATCTTTGCAAGGTGGCAGGCCATTCTGTCTTGCTTTGATTTCAAAATCGAGCCTATAAAAGGAAGTGAGAACTCCCTTGCTGATTACCTCTCAAGAGAACATCTCTTGAAGAAAACCCCAGAATCAGCTCTGACCTCTCCTCCTCAAGATGGAACCTCCTCTCGACCGGAGACGACCAAACTCTCAGCGGCCTCCGCCGCAGAACAATCAGCGACCTCCGTCGCCGAGAAATGAGACAGTCATTTCTCCTCAAACAGTAGCATCCTCTTCAAGAGCTGCTATCTCAAAAGGCAAAAGGCCCATTACTCAATCATCTGTACCATCTCCGATGAGTGCAGAAAATTATGCTATGGATATCCAGTTTGAGACGGTATCCAGACGCCAGCAAGGTTCTTCACAGAGAGCCTTGACTATCCAAACAGGCCCTCCGAGCCTTCCCACTCCATCAAGTACGTTGTTACGCCCCTTCGGTAATACGACGAGAAATAGGCGTCCTGCTACGATAGCCGCCACTTCAAGACCAACGGTTCCGAGGAATCCTTCCTCGTTCTCTCAAATCGTCAGGCCAAAGGTTTTCCAGCCAAGGCCTCCAATCAATGGTTATTTCACCAAAACAACCCTGGTGGATTCAACCATTGAACCAGAGTTCGACAGACCTTCGGTCCAAGGAGTCTGTAGACAAATATTTCCTCATGGCTTTAACTTCCTACCAGAGGATCTCCAAAAAACTCGCACTTATTATGAGTTCATTCTGGTAGATTCTAAATCTGCAGAAATTACTCATATTCCAGACAGAAATGATCCCTACAGGACCATTTACTCAAAACTCAGGATCTTCCGCATCCTTACCCCTTCCTCTTGGAAACAGGGTATGTTTGTAGGGAAGAAACTGATGACAACCTTTCAGCCTCAAACATACAACTACTGAGACTACATGAAAGCATGGTACGTTGTCTTCTGGTTGCAAGGCTACAACCATTCTTGGTTTGTGACATTCTGTAAGCAAGCTTACAAATCTCACTTTCCGAATTGGTTTCAAAGTTGGTAGACGTATTTTGGACTCTCTGAAGAAATTTTTCCAGTAGAGGTTCAAAGATCGTTCCATCTGTTTCAACAAAGTATCTACTCGTCTCCCCTCTCTAAGACGTTTAGATTTGCTTTGTATTTTCAAATACCATGGATCTTTTGCTGGAATTTCCAGCTAGGAACCAGTGGCAACTTCAAAGCGTTGAGCAAAGCTTTACGCATCAAATGGTGGGAAAAATTTGATTATTCCTACCTAGAATCTGATAAGATGAAAGACTGGTTAAAAACCAACGTTCATCTCCAAGACGTGACAAGGCAAGAAGACGAAAGCTTTCTTCTCGCCAAGAACGCTGTCATGAGCTCACTAGCTGGAGCCGGATCTCAAGCCGACTTCAACTCAGTTCTCAACACAGTCGCGGTTCAGATCTCTGATCCAGACGACGCCCAGGCGGATGCAGACTCCTCCACCTCTGTCAACAATGATGTCGAAGACGACGAAGAAGACTTCGATCCCTTCGAAGGATACGACATCAACAACTCATATCTAGATTCACAGCCTAGCTGAGACTAGATATTTCAAGAGTTTATTTTAATTTCTTATTGTAAATTATGCAAATTAATTTGTTTAAATTTCGTTTGAATTTTGGATAAGATCATTGTATTCCGATCTTATCATCTCTATCCCAGTCTGTTTTTGTAAAGGACTTGCAGAAGAAATCGAGATGCAGTAGATGACATGCTTCTGATGTGGAGTAACCAACTACAAGGCAGCGCAGGTAGCGTATAGGATTGACTCAGTTGAGAGGATTCCATATCTCATAAGGCAACCCTGGTGGAAGACAGTTGGTGTTCCTTGGGCAGCATAGGCGGGAAGCCGAGAGTAAGACCCTGGATGGAACGTCCAAATTGGAAACCAGAGAAGCCTTTACGATTGATATACAGAATCCGCAATCCTCGCTAAATTAGAAGAAGCCGGGTGACTTCATCAGATTTCTAAAGCAAGCATCCAGTCCAAAAACAGTCATATCAGCCTTTACTTTCAGTCTTTTCTTTATTTTGTCAGTTTGTAATTATTTTCCGCTTTAACTTTATTTCTTTTCTTACTTTTTCAAAGATAAGATGCCTCTTGTCGGCCACGCTTATCTTTACTTTTTAAAAAGTAGATTCCAAAGAGATAAGATGTCAGTCAAGGACCTGTCTTGTCGGTCTTTATCTCTTTTTTTGTATCTAAGAATGTTGAGACAAGTGTCAAGACAATAGTAAGAAATCAATAATTGTGCCCTGGCGCAATTATCGGTTCTCTTCTATAAAGAGCACTTGGCCTCGACCCTCAATGGTATAAAAAAAAACAATAGTAACAAAAAAAAAAAACCAATACACACATTTTTTTAGTACAATATGTGGGGGTGCCTCTTGGTTGGACATATATGTCAATTACCACTAATTTATGCTCGCTTTGACATCAATGCACACATTCTTGAAGATAGATTTATCTTGTTAGACAAAAATAATCATTTAATTTTATTAAAATAAAATTATAACTACACAAACTTGAGAATTACAATATAGCTTTAATATATAAATTTTGTGCCGACTTGAACTTAACATGTATGTCTTGACTCTTAAGTTTTTTTTTTAAAGCAAAAAATGATAGAGAACTCAAAATAAAGATAAAGTGTAGCTCAAAGTATTGATAAAAAATTATAGAAGAAAATGCCTATTTATATTAGTAGATGATGGAAAGTTACAAATATTTTAGAATTATAGAAGTTTTAAAATTCTATTATGAATTATTATTAGTGAAAATAATAAAGCTATTCATAAATTAAATATAACAACCTTTTACGTACTCTAATTTTTTAGACTTCATGTTCCAAAAAAATAAATAAACTTTTTAAACTCGATGCAATTGTTAGGGTTGATATATACTATTTATAATTTATTAATTAATCTTGAATAAAATACATATCTATATAAGTACGAGATTGACCTAGAGTAAGTTCCGAACTGTGCAGGTCGGACTCCAAGATTTCAAAAAGCGTAAAAGATGGGGATTAAGCCTTGGGAGTATTTATAGTACCCCAAAACTTGATCTCAGTCGTACATGTGTCCAGAAAAAGACGATCCAGATTAGAAGAATTCCGAACGACAGAAGTACTAAAGTGCGCGCCGAATGCCGGTTCCGTTTTCGAGACTTCCCAACGGTAATGTTAATTATGTCGACGTTGGAAGTAACCACGTGGATTGATTTCCCAAGGGGAATAACTTCTTTGCCAGATCGAGATCGAACCCGGCAGAGAGGGGACCAATGTTTAGGTAAAGAAACCTGACTGCCACGTGGAAGACAGCGATTCGCCATCTAGGAGAGACCCAATGGAACATTTCATAGAGCTCCACCTTGGAACCCTCCGAGGTGGAAGACTTAGCCATTCTCTCCAAGGATTAAGTTATCATTTTGGGGAAAAGTTTCCGAGTTTGATCTGCTCGAACCCGACATGTCCGACCCCGAATCCGACCAAAACCGCCTGTCATAACCCTGTAGGATCCTAAACCTATAAATGGAGGGCCTCATTTCACTATCAGGTATCAATTTTCTCTTTGAATTTAATATTGAGTCCGAACTGCTTAGTGAAGATTTTGCCCTCTTGTACAGGTCTTCCCTTAAAGTTTCACGTCAGAGTGAGGATCGAGTTCGAGCTTGACTCAATTTGACGTTGTGCAGATTCCTGCATAAGCACTAGCAATTTTCTTGGTTTTGTAATTTATTTTAAAAATCTAAAACAAAATCTGAAATTAAACAAAAAGTAACTTACAAAATTCAGTATGTTTGCAACTTTACAATCAAGGTTGGAACTAGTCACGATAAGTTATTATGCCAAACAACTTGAGTGTCATTTGGCAAGCAAGACTTACACAAAAGAAGCAAACATTCCAATGTTCAAGTCAATTCGATTTTAGGAATAAGACCGAACTAGAATACGTTATCTGATACTGAAGTGAAACCCTCTATTTTGGTTGTCGCGAAGTTTGTTACAAAAAGTTGACATGCGGGTGTACAAGGTCGGAGTCAGGCGAGTCAATTTTCAATTAGATGGAGTTTATAGAATGTGATTTACAGAAGTACGAAGATCGGTCACTACCTTCGAGGCTCTAGTGAAGACTTGATATATCCTTGAGCTTCCATTATTTTTCACGTGGCGAGACAATTTTTCATCTAATGCGGTTATACTTTTCCAAGTTAGTTAAAATATTAGTAAATAGATATAATATTTAAAATAAAATAATTTAACTATCATTAAATGAACTAAATTTATATTATTTGGATGTAAGAATATCACCATTTGGGATATAATATTCTTAAAGAAAAAAAAAGGAATCTTAATTATTAAGATTCTTTTAAGAAGCCTATAAAATGGCATAAAAAATACTTTGACATATTCCGAAAAAAATAACAAAAAGCATATATAGTGGGCCCCACTTGACCCTTAATTTGCATGCTACAAAATTTAAGGTGAATCATGAATGTTGTCAATCAATAAGACGATGCTGAAAACTCTATGAACTAATAAATATTATATTTTTTTCAAAATATAAAAAAAAACTAATAAATATTTATAAACCGTAGATATCAATAGTTCAATAATATACGATATCTATTTATTTTCTTCAAGTTAGAGGTTCAAATTCCTTTGTTTTAGCCAATCCAAACGTAGTTCAAATGGACAAGGTAGCTTACTATTTCAAATTCAATGGTTCGATCCCCACTCCTGCACCTGTGAATTAAAAAAAAATTGTTTTACTAAAAGAACTAAAGAATTCTAAACCATATTTATATTATATATTAAATTCTTACAATTTATATTATTATTTTGAAAATTGCTTATTTCTGGTATAACTTCTTGGGATAAACGTCTATTACTATTAAAGAAGTTGATGGTTCAATTCCCACTCTACAACTATTAAAAAAAAAAAAAAACTTTAGCATAATCCAATGGGTAAATTATCAATTTGATGTTTGTGATTTCAACTTAATTAAATTTTAATTTGGTCTCTATAATTTTAAAAATTTCAATTTAGTCAGATTTAGTGAAACCTCTGTAATTTTAAAAGTTTCAATTTAGTCGGACTTAGTGAAACCTCACAATTTTTTTATGGTGATCATGACTATGTAAGAGAGGACAATTATCTCCATTAGTAATAGATTAAAATACTATTTCGATCTCTGTATTTTTAGCCGGAAGATTTTAACATGATTTTAATACTGTTTACATTTTAAGAAATATATTGATTGTACCAAATTGAATATTTTAAAAATATAAGTATTAGAATGAACCAAAGTTGAAAGTACAGAGACCAAACTAGTATTTTAACGAGTATACATATTTCAACCTAAACTAAATTGAATTAACAAAATCGATGACCTAAATTAGGGCAAGCACGCATCTTAGCCCCTCCTTTAACATCCTGTTTTTTTTTTTTTTTTTTTTACTTTTTTTGGGGTTAAAATTTACTACTATATAATGGTTAACATTTTTGTTAAATTTTACATAGATATAGCTTGTAAACTTGCCATATTTTCTTTCATGGAATATATATTTTTTACTACTATATAATGGATATATATATATATATATATATATATATATATATATATAGTAAATTCGCCATATTTTATTTTATGGATATATCATTTTTGTTAAACACACATAAATTCGCTATATTTCATTTTATGATATATATTATTTAATATATAATAAATGTCATTTTTGTTCAAATGTACTACTATATTTATTTATTTATTTTAAATTCGCCATATTTTCTTTTGTGGGTATATATAACTTTTGTATTTTTGTAAATTTTACCATGGAAGCCCTATTTATTTTAAAGAACCATATTTATAAAGTATCTATAAATATGAAATAATAACAAATATAATATTATAATTTTTCTTTAATTTTTCCTTTTAAATTTAATTTTTTTCTTGATATAAAATCTAATAGAAATTAACAAAAATATGTTACATATTTTTTAGTAAGTTATTTTATATAAAAAAAAATTGATGGTACAAACTATAATTTTTCTACCTATTATTTCAAATTTCATTCTATTTTCTGTATATTTATATAGAAATATAAGTCATATTTCTTACCGAAAGAACTAATATCGAAATATATAAATTGATATAAATATGTTCAAAATCATCTTTATATGAATTTGTTTCTCTTGAATAAAGTTCTGCAACCGCAACAAACCAAAATGAATGGACAAAAAAACCATAACCAAACTATCGAAACGATTCAATTGGCTACCATTGTTTAAAGAGAGAAAAAAAATCAGCGGTAAATTATTTTCATTTGGCCTAAGTATATATATTATATGCTTTTTTTCTTAAGAAGAAAATGAATTGATGGCTAATTGTTGTTTTTTCTGCTCTAAAATTTCAGGTAAATTATTATTTAAAAGTTGATTTCTAGAAAATAAAATATTCATTAATTACGACCCAAAACGATGAGGTATCGATATTTTTTTTTAGTACAACATGTGGAGGTGGGGATCGAACTCACAAACTCATGGTTGGAGATATATACCAATTACCACTGAGCTACGTTCGCTTTGGCAGGATATCGAATTTTTCAACCTTTTGTAAAAAAGTAAAAGGAAAAGTAAAAAACAAAAACAAATTTTCTTTTTCTTATTTCAAAACTTGTGGGGAAATCCGGGAATTGCTTCCAAAAAAAAAAAAATGAAAGGCGTAGGGGAATTTTGTTTTTTAGTTTTTAAAATTAAATTTATTTACTCATTTTTTTTTTGTCTCCATTTAAAAAATATTTTCAAAATTCAAGCTAAATTTTAAAGAATTAAAAAATTAGTTTCTTTTTGTTTAAAAAATCTGGTTAAGAATCCCCAAATATTTAAGAAAGCTGACCTAATAAAAAAAGTTGCAACAGAAGAAAAAAAAAAAAAGACAAAAATAATTTTTAAATAGAAAACTCAAAATTGTGATCCCCTCACGCTTCAAGAGGAACTTTCCGCATCTTCCTCATATGACAAACCCTCTTCAAAATTATACGTCAATCAAATTAGAAAAGAAGAAATCAACATGCCAAATGATAACTCTTAAGATTATTCTTATTGTCATCTTAGGTTGGTTCCTCATCTTGATTTTGTTGATCTGTAAAATTGTTCGGGTAGAATAACAAATTTCACACTACTCTTCTTGATTTAAGGGAATCAATGAAGGCCTGCAAACTAAGAAGAACGCACACCAGTGTGGTGCTAACCGCACTCTGATACTTATAAGTAGATTCGATTTTGTGTTCAACATAACGAAATCTGGAGGACTGGAGAGTCTTCCAAAATAAATTTACTCAAATAATCACTAAAGAATTCTTCTTATTGTCATTTTATGTTTCTCTCATCTTATTTCATTTTGATTATTGGTATCCTTAATTTTCATATTTCAGTCCTAAGAAAATCTTAGACCGTCTATTTTCCAACTCAATACAAGAATACAAGTTTGTGTGATGTCATTGCAACATCTTTGTCAAAGTTTTAAATGTTGATATCAATAGAAATATTGAGGTCTCAATTTCATGTAAATGTCATTGAAAATATTGATAAAAGGTTGATAGTCGATGGATTTTCTAGAAAGGTCAAAAAAAAATTTTCACTATTTCTAAATAAGTTAAATATGATAAATATTAATTATGTCTATAGTAGTGATATTTTATTCATATTTTTCATATTTTATCGATTTTTTTACAATACTGTGAAAATGTCGATTTACTCCTCATATTGATGTCGAATCTATGAAAATATCAATAAAAATGTCGACACATCGACGAAAATTTAATACCCTAATATTTACTTAAAAAAACATATAAATTTAACACCAAAAATCTTCTAAAACAACATCCCCACAATCAAAAGAGAAGAGGGAGGAGTCGTGACTTCAACAAACTCAAATTAAATTATGAAATTGGATAATGCATGGATGATATCCATAAGGCATCTTTGGGATTTCCTTATCATTGTATTTATTTCACTTAACCAAATCAAAGAGTGGGGATGTGGCATGAGACTTGTGGTCATCATGAATATGACAAGGATATGACCATATATTTTTTTTCTTCATTTTCCTTTTTTGAAAAATTAAATACTAACACGACAAGAACACATTTAATAGAATGTGTTGTAAATGTATCTAAATACTTTTGAAGATAAAGTATTATAGGGTTGCAAATAATTAACGATTGAAATTTGTATGATAGTATATTTGATAAGAAGAAATTTGTGTAGGGTCCTGAGAGAAAGGTCGGTTTAGGTTGAAGCATTGGAGCTCAACTTTGACGTTGTGGCGTAGGTTATAGGTGTTGGGAACACAATCGTGGTAGTCTCACGTTACTTAGAAGTGTTGAATATTTTGGATGTATAAAAAAGTACATAAAAAATGATTTTTGAATATATATATTTTTTAACATTTTGGGAGGAATTACTAATCTAGAGTGAGTTTAGTTTAGTTTTATAAGTGATTTTAGGTTACCAAAAGTTTTTTTTTTTTTTTATTCCACACCTTGCTTGGTAATTGATAAAAGAACGGATTGGTTAAATTAATTTGTTTAGAAAGAAGCACTTGAGATCAAAGATTCGGAGATATAGATTTTGTTTGGCCCTTCGTAGTCATTTTCTTTTTTTGGTTTTTGGTTTTTAATTTTTCTTATAAATAGGATTGTTTGATAACCAATTAAATTTTCTGTTTTTTGTTTTTCAAAAGCCATTTTAAAATTCTACGTAAATTTCAAAAAAAAAAAAAATTTCAAAAACAGATTTCTGTTTTTCAAAATCTGATTTTTTTCTTTCTCATGTTTATCTGTAAAAAATTTATTTCTTCACTCTAACATTTTTTCTCTAAATTTTTCTCTACAAAATTTATTTTTCTCTGTCTAAAATTTTCATATTTTGAATATTTATTATTATTTGTCTCTCTCCAAAATTTTTTATATTCTTTTTCTTATAGATTAGTTCATTTCTGTCTCTAAAAATTTAATATTTTTCATAACATTTTTCTCTATAAGATTTCATCTTTTATAACTTTCTTTATCTTCGTAATCTACTTTTTCCTATGAAAATTATATATTATTTTATCGTTCAATTTTATTTCAACTTTTATTTATCTCTGTATTTATTTATTTTCTCCAAATATTATATTTTGAATCTTGTTTTTATCTCTAAATTTGTTTCCACTGTAATTTTTCTCTTTCTTTATAATTTCTTTTTTTTTTCTTTAACATATCTTTTCCTCTCTACTTTACTTTTTTTTCTCTAAAATTTCTCTTTTTGTTTTTAACTTTTTTTTCACTATTTTTTTTCTAAATATTTTTATTTCTCCCTCGGGATGACAAAATTTTTCATAGAGTTGGCCCCAAAAATAGGAAATGCATATCCTGATCCCGTCCCCATTTCCATTTTTTAAATAATTAATATATATTTATTACACTTTTTATACTTAAATTCTATAAACAATTCTAAAACTGATAATTTTCTCAAGAACATCTCTCGAACAGAAGAACAAGATGGAGAGGGGACTAAAAATTTTCATAAGCACGAGAATGAGAGAGAGAATCCTTACTCACACCCACACCATTGTCATCTCTACTCTACATACAATTTTCTTTCTCTAATATGTATTTTTAATTTTCTAACCTTTTAAAGCAGAAAACTAAAAATGGTTACAAAACAGGTTTTCTGTTTTAAAAAAAAAAAACAAAAAATGGTTATCAAATTTTTAAAAAACAAAAACCAATAATTAAAAACAAGAAAAACTAAAAACCAAAAACCAAAATGGTTATCAAACGGGTCCTAAATGATTTGAAATTCAGTTTTTCGTTCAAATATTTTCCGTTCCAATAGGTCGGATTTATGAGGATTTGAAGTTTAAACTTAACAAATTTCGATTTTGCCCTACTTTGGTGGAAAAAGAATATATCACTCCAACCTCCTTTACACATCATCATGAACGAAATTGGTTTCAAATTTTGATTTGTCCTATTTTTTTTTTTTAATTCTAATAAACTGACTCTCTATGCATTTTTTTTCATCACCATTCAAACAAACTAAGGTTTAGTTTCTATTTTATTTTTGGTGTATTTAATTCTCCTTATTTTCCAATATTGTTTAGATCTTTATGTTTATGTTTTTTTTAGAGATTTACAAGTTTTTTTTTTCAGTTTAGTTTTAAAATGAATGTGACATTAACAAGTTTTAACTTTTGTTAGGTTTTATTTGATTAAATTATTTATGTTTTCATAGTTGAAATTACTAGTTTATATTAAAATGTTATACTTTCTTTTAGAATTATTTTGCTTCCAAACGCAATTAGGAATTCTAAATCATTTTCGTCATTTAAAATCCTGGAATTTGAAATTATTTCCTACAATTCTAGAGGTCAAACAGAGCATAAATGATTGACAATATAATTTAAGTATTTGAGAGATGATTATTGAGTGAGAACAAAAGAAGTGATTAAACTAGAATGTATGCTAAACTCACCCATAATCATGTGCAAGGAACTTTTTTTTTTTTCTTTTGGGTAAGAAAGGAGAAGGAAAAAGACAACCTTGAGGCGGAGGGTGATCTACGATCTTCCAATCGTTTGCTATCATATGTAAACTGTAATTATAAAAGAATTTTTTTTAGTTGGTTGTCTACCGAGAAGCGAGATGTCGTAAGTTCAATCAAAAAGAATCATGAGAGGACTTCTTATCTTTAAAAAAAAAACTGTCATTGTTTTATTTCCACATGAGCCAAAGCAAAGCTGTTGTTACACAATTCCACAAAACTGAAACCTTGCCTTTAAGAGAAGCTCCACCAAAACTTTCTAAAAATGAAATCATCAGTAGGCTTAGGGAGGCAAAGAGAAACACCCAGTTGATCTAAAACAAAAGACCCTGCCTTGCGAGCAAAGAGACAGCGGAGAAAAAGGTGATCTATCGATTCTGAGTTACCGTTAAACAGAGTTGTAAACTTGTTAGTATCGACAATATGGCACATGAGACGAAGTTAATTATGAGAGAAAGAGGCGTGTCGATGAGTTGGATTGGGTTGGGTTGAGATCTTTTTTAGAGTAAACCCAGTTGTTCGAATGGTAAATTCAACTCTTATAAAATAATAAACTAAACCCAATCCAACTACGAAATATTTTGGTTGAGTTGATTTGTCACCTATTTAAAGTATTGAACAACAAAAAAACAAAAAAGTAAATAATAATATCTTAAACATTTATTTATATATTGTCTAACATTGAATCAAAATCCAATGTTTAATTATACGGTGAAAAAGTACACTCCAAAAACTTTAAAAAGCTGTTTCTAAAAGTCAGGTTACAATATATAATCCATAAAAAATATAAAATTAAATATAATGTTGCTCCATCAGCAAAACTAAGATAAAGTTATACCAAAAGATCACGATTCAAGATACCTTCTTCCTTAATAAGTCATCAAATTGAGTGCTTTTTTATCCCCAGTTGCAACAGAGAACAAAGGAGAAAATACAATCGAAGGAATAGATAACTTACAATAATACAATGCTGCATTCTTCGAAAATTGAGAAACAGTAAGAGATCTATAACTATATATAATTTTTATGGTGAGCAAAAGAAATAGTTTCAAAATTAATAAGTTCGAGATAGTTCGGTTCAACTTAAATTTATTTTAAGTGAACCCTTGGACAGATTGGACCTATAGAATGTTTATTTATTTGAACCCAACCCAATCCAACCCAAACCGTATAAATTGGGTCAACTTGATTGGTTTTTTTTTTGGATCATTAGGTTTTTCGAACACTCTAATGGGAGACTCAGCGATTCGATTTTGTTTTTTATTTTTCATTGAAAGATTCTTAAAGTATGAGAAGGAGTATCTCATAATATGATTCATGGTTAAGCTCTATTAGGGAGGACAAAATAAAAAGAATTGATGGGTGGTGTTTAGTAGGCTTGTTCAAAGATTTCTATTTTCTTTTTGAAAACGAAATTATCAACTACTGTACTCTCAAAAACCATATTTTAAGTTTATTTTAGTGTCCAAAATCTTTATTTCGAAGTTATCTTGGGTTATACATATATATACGACATTTTTATATCATTTAAAATTGATTTCTAACCGAAAATTACGATTTTGGGCAGGAAATTTTTGTGTTAGGTGCCTAGCACCTTGTCTAATATCGAAATTGTCCTGAATATGAAATGCAAGTTTGATGTGTCTGGAAGCTTCTCCCAATCCCTCAACATATCTTCCATGCAAGTGAAGAGTCAATTCAACAAACAAATAGAGTTGGAGAGGTTTTGAAGGGTGGCTCTCCTTGAATTGCTCAACTCCCTAACCGTCTTGGAGCTCTCTATAAATTCAACAACCTCCCTCGCTCCACTCATGATCAAAGTGATTGTTTTCAAGCCTTCTACATTTTTTTCTCAGCTTCTTTTGTTTCCTTAGTTTCTTAGCTTGTCTTTTATCTTTAAAAGTTGATATTTTCCAGTCATTCTTCCGCCATGTTACTTCTAGTTGTAATTTTTGAATTCCTTTAAAATTAATTCCAGTAAGTTTATTGTTTTTACATTTACATTTCCATTTTTATTCTCTACAAAGCTTGTAATCACACAATTTTGTGGAATTGAATGAGTATTGCTCCTCGAATCTCGAGAGAGAAAAGGCAAGGGTCATTCGAGTTACAAACTTCTTATTCGCAGCTTGTTCCATTTATAACGATGTTCAACTCTCTTTTTTCTCTAAAGATGAACCACTCCGGTACAACAAGCTAAAGTGACCTCTACGCTTCGTCCCCGATGCGTAGGGCCGATCTGCTAGAGGGAAGACTGCCAAATTTATTACCCCAAGCCCAATTATGAATGATTAACTAAAGTTTTAAAAATCCAACAATGTAAAAGGTGTTTTTTCTATTCTTTTATCACTTAAGGTTGTTTTATAAAGTTAAATTTTGATTTGGCGAATTAATGTTTTAACCGATGATCAATTCTGAAAAAGTTGATATATTTCCACAACTTTAATGATTTAACTTTGATTTCGCTTGGGTAGTCTAGACATAGGACCTCGACCTAAAGTTACGATTGATTTTTATTAAATTATGTTTTTTTTTCTAATAAACATATTAGGAATGAACTTATACCTTCAAAATTAGTTAGACAAAATCACTTAGACATAAGCAAATGACGAATTAGAACCGATAAAAAATATAGAGAGACACCTAGCCCCTAGTTGGAAAAATTGTGTATTTTTAGCTAATTCGAGTAACTGGGTTGGATCTGTTCCATTGAGTTTTAAATACCAAAACCAACATCATACTTGATATTTGTTACCCCAAGATCAATTGCAAAGTCACTGACGTACATTTTATTACTTGTGACGGGTATATACTTGCGCTCTATTATTTATTTTAAATCCAAAAACCCGAACATGCACCAGTGAGACGTACATTTGCCTCTTTCCTACGAAGAACAAAGCGTCTAAGGTTAGTGATTTCAGACCCATTAGTTTCGTAACCTCCCTCTACAAGATCATTGCTAAAGTGCTCTCGAAAAGGCTTAAGAACGTGCTACCCTTTATTACCCATGATGCTCAAGCACCTTTTGTTGAAGGTAGACAAATTTTGGATGTAATTTTGGTTGTGCCTATGAAGCGGTCAGTGAATGGAAGACTAAGGAGAAGAAAGGTTTTTTGTTAAATCTTGATTTTAAAAAGACTTATGATATGATGGATTGGAGCTATCGAGATATGTTCTTTTGTTTAAAGGCTACGAGAAAATGGAAAAAGTGGATCATTAGTTGTATATCCTCGACTAATTTCTTGATCTTTGTGAATGGAAGACCTAGAGGTAAAATTGTGGCTACGAGGGGGCTTAAACAAGGTGACCCACTCTCCCCTCTCCTTTTTACGATTCTTGGAGACTCCCTTAGTCACCTCATTCACTTTTGTAATGAAAAGATGACGCTGGAAGGTTTTAGGGTGGGGACAACCGTGGAAGTAACTCACCTTCAATTTGCAAAATGTCACTCTTATTTTTTGCCCCAGCTCAATCCAGATATTAAGATTCTAGTGGCCCATTCCGAATTTATTCGTTTATGGCTCAGGTTTGTCTTTAAACCTCTAAAAAACAACCTCGGTATTCTCCTACAATAGAAGAACATAGACTATCCCTAACCAACACTAGCCCTTTTAACATGTTTTTCTCACTCACATGCTTCCTAGTAAATCAACTAGGAGGTCACCCAACCAAAGATCACTCCAAGCGAAGCACGCTTAACTTTGGAATTCTTATTATTGAACCACCGAAAAGGAAGGTGCACTTTGTTGGTATAGATAATAACTATCAATTCTTTTAAGCCTTTTTTTAACCATGTTTTCATGGTCTCAGAATCTCTCACATTCGGATGTGGTGTCGATTCATTCATGTACCTCTCTTCTCTAGTCGAGTGTCACATGCCCACCAACTACCGCTTTGGCTCGGAACCACATCTTACTAGGAGAGGTTCCACTCTAATACCATCTGTAACACCCCAAACTCAAGATTTGGAATCCTAACCTATGGTAGACAGACAGGCTAAGGAAGAAATTAGATAAGTCGAGAAGCCTCCTCATTTCGAAAGAAGGTCGCCTAACGCTGGCCCAATCGGTTCTTAACAGCCTCCTTATTGCTTTCTCTTCTTAAAGCGTCTTAAAAGCGCCTAGTAAGACGATCAACATGCTGGACAAATTAACAGAGACTTCATTTGGAGTGGGGAACTTATTAAAGGGGCTGTAATCTAGTTAATTGGAGCTATCCTTCACGTCCTACTGTTTTTGGTGGCTTGATAGTCGGATCTTTCAAGAAAAGAAACAAGGCTCATTTAACTAAATGGCTTTGGAGGTTTGCTTTCACATATAAGTCTTATTTCCTTAGGTCTTTCTCCTCTAGCAGCAGGTTTCAAGCACCTCCTATCACAGCTTTATGGAATTTCAAGATTCTTCAGAAAGTTCAAATTATTCTTTGCTATAGAAGTATAAACACTTCAGATAGAATTCAAAGAAAGTTTACAAATTGGTCCCTCTCCCCTCCCATTTTCAGAATATGTTTATGGGTCAGAAGAGCCCCCATCTTTTTATTCTCTGCCCATTTGTGAATTGGTGGTATCGTCTCCTACGTGTGTTTGATGTTTCGAGCTACCTGCATATTTGCATTGAGAGCTGGTTGATTGAAGGTTTTGATGGGTTTTCGTTTAAGAAAAAAGCGAAAGTGCTTTGGAATTGTGTCTTTAGAGTTTTTTTTATAACTACCTTGGAAAGAAAGAAACAACTGTGTGGCTTTTATGATTCTTTTTCTACAGAGGGTATTTTGTGGAGCAATGTACGACATATCTCTTCTCGAACCATAAGAATTTCGTTTGTAATTATAGACTCCACATGATTTCGTATGATTAGAACTCGGAAGGCTGGATTTAGTTTGTTTTGGGAGGTTGAACTCCACCCGACCCTAGACTGTCCTCTGCCTCGTTCATTTTTGTTGACTAAAACACATTTAAATTCTTACCCAAATTCTAAATTCCAAAAAAAAAAAAAAGTTTTTGAAAGTTACTTTTCTAATTTTTCAAAGGTTCGATTTTGAAAACATTTTTAAAAGTAGGTAGCAAAACAGAGAAATATGAGTGAAAGGAGTGTTAACATGCTTAATTTTTAGAAACAAACAATTAAAAAACAAAATAGTTATGAAACAACACTCTCCTTTCCCTTTCTCTAGGCTTAATGTTCCATTTCCTAACAAGAGCTGGTACAACAAGTATACTTCAAAATACCACCTCTCGAAAAAAAAATGCTACTGCAAAGACGTTGGCAAGTTTTTTAACCATTATATTTGCCCACAAAACTTTCTTCAATGGTGCAGATAATATTAACAAATGATCGTAATTCTACAAGAACATGTTCAATTTAGCAACAAAATCAAACAATAACATATTTTCTGAGTAAACATAAAGTAGCTACGTTATTAGCCCATTTTCCCTAAAAAAAGAAATGAAACATGAAAATTCTATTCAATGATTCTAGACCTCCATCTGCAAAGACTCCTATACTACAGTTTTCATTTCTAACATTGAGGAACTTATTGTCCTCTTTAAGCCGCAACTTTTACATCATTTTCAAATCAGACTATCAAAATTTTCTATTAAAACAAATTATCCCCAGTCAAGAGGGAAACCAGTTTCACTAAATATTTAATATTACAGATGACTGATAAGAAACTTCCAAAGAAGAAAGTTTTTAAACTAATATCAGATTAATCTTGAGTAAGGCTAAATTTACTTTTTCTAAATTCTCGAAATAAGGAAACATGAGTCTCCTGAAAATAAAGCAAGATAATACCCGTTTGACTTCACTCTTGTTCATCAAGCTTGCTAGATCGTCCATATGGTACGTATCTACGATCCTTTGCAGCATTTTTCCTCCTCCTCCTCTCCATATAGGCATCAAGCTTTCCAGTGGACTGTTCAAATTCCAGAATGGTTAATCACTCATTTAGAAACATAAGTAGCACTAAACATACCATGTTGAAATGAAAAACAGGGGATTCATACCTTAAGAGTGTTGTATTTTTCAATAAGCCTTTGCTTTCGAATTTCAGCTGCAAAAGACAAAACAGGCTTAAGAAAACATCCATATCCAGGCAAAACCAGAAAGTGAAGCATCTTAAAATGCTGAAGATGGAAACAGTCATGATAATTTTAAAAAATATTATGTTCTTTCCATTAACCACAATAAAATGTTTTCGACGAATTGTTATGATCCGTAACGGCCAAGAATTCTATCAAAATAATACCCTAGGAAAAAAATACATACGGTAAAATAAGATCAATACATAATGGACAACCAAACTATTAATTTTCTACACAGCCACCCAAACTACAGATTCAAGATGCACAACTATGATGAAATGACCTGAAAGTCTCGCACATGGATTCAGGACGTCATGGATAAGACATGGACATAAGCCATAACATCATACCATATTTTAAAAATTTTAGTACTTTGACAGAAGGACACATTTAATACAAGTATTTTTATATACCTCTAGACATATTAATGATTTTAAAACATGAGGAATTATGTGGTAAAGAATTGGAGGTACAAACTTACTTCCTCATTTGTTCAATTTCAAGCAAATATTTCTCCATGGAAAATACTTTTCCAACAAGATAAAAATCACACCTTAAAAATAACTTGCATCTTATTTATCACTTTCACATCTTGTCACACCACTGCAGCAAGTTCTATCAAGTGAATCTATTAATTCTCTTCCCTTTTTCTATACTAATTTCTATGGATTTTTTTGCTCTTATTAATTTATATCTTAGTTCCATAAATTTGAACTTTTATGAAAACCTATCTTTCAATTTCTTATAATTCACTCCCCAAGCATATACCTTGCATATCCTAAAAACCCAATGCAGCAAAGATTTCAAGAAAATAACAAAACAAACACTTCACATCACGTATACATGTTCAGAATGTGTTTATGTCAGAAATCAAATGCACAAACTGCCCATTGCCTTCATGTGGAAGTCCAGTTTTTTCTTATTTTCTACTTTTCTCTCTATATTGTCTCTTTTTAGCAGGGGCAAAGGAGAGAAGCAAAATGATACCAGCACTACACCCATGTTAGAGTTATCAAATTAAATCCTAGCTAATGTAGAAGTATTAATACTAACCATGGGATAACCACAAACACACAAGTGCAAAGTACAAAGTTCCACCATATGCACTACTACTGTTGGAAAATGATCACCAAATGTCCTCCAAAGTTTAATGTAGAAGTTCCAAGCAGAAAGCCATAACCTAAGTGCATGCCCTTGAGATAGAATTTAAGCAAAAAGAGAGGGAAAACATTCTTACATTTCTTAAGATAGAAGGGCTTTTTCCCAAGCTTGGCTGCTTCTCTCTCTTTATTCTTGTGTTTGGCCAGAATTGCAGCATCGACACGTTTTGTGGTGTCAGATTTGAATTGTTTGTCCTAAAATTACATGGAAAAATGAATCTAAAATCTAAATATAACAAAACAATGGGCACAAATAATAAGATTATGATAAAACATAATTTGGTAATGATGAAGTATCAAGCTTCTGTCTTCAATCTATAAACTAGTAACAAAAAAGTTGGAGCTTTTATTTTTCCTAATACTTGCCAATAACAAACTTCATTCTAATTTTCCTTTCATTTTTAACATTAAGAAGTCTAGAACGTCTCTTTTTGTTGCATTATATATAGAAACAAAAATAAAATGAGATTCATTACATATAAATCAAAATAATAACACTTACAATCCAAAATATCTGTTTTTTTAGTTCTTCAACAACATTTGGATCATTGGTTTTCCTTAACTGCTTTTTCAGTTCCTGTTGTATCAGTGATAGTTGCAATACATAAAATGGAGTCACCAGTCAATAGAATTTAAAATCGGTAAACTATAAATTATATCAATAGGGGAATAGATCAAGGAAAATACCTCTTTTTCAGCAGGAAGATTATTCTCGTAAATGAAATTATATCTCTTCTTAAATCTGTAAGATTCCAATAAACATAAGACTCCCAATTTTCAAACCAAGAAGAAAGATAAGGATAGAAGTAGATAGAATGAACAAAAATTTAAAACGCCAATTTTGTTTGTTAGATAATAGTATTCTACAACATGCCAAAGAGTTAATCAAACCTCATATCAAGAAAAACTCACCCCTCAACATCTAAAGTGCCAGATAAAGATTCGAAACGTGGATCACGTACCATCTGAAATCCAACAAATTATTAGTGAGAAATGCAACTATTATCTTAAGTCGCGTTAGAACTCAATTAAGTGAGATGTTACACTCTCATTATCATTAAGTAGGAGGTTTAAACTCCATATAGGCAAATGCAAGAAATTTTGACAATAAACTAACAAAAAGGAATAACCAACTCACATTCTTAGGAGCCTGAATGACCTCTCTGAATCTACTAACTGGTTTCTTACTACTAACCTCCATTGGCCTTCACGAAGAAATTACAAATCATATACTCAATTAACTTGCAAACAATAAAATAAGGGAAAAAAAATAGTACCCATAAGCTACCTGTTCTTGTTTGCCCTCCCACCTTTCTTCTCTTGATTGGTCTTTTGATACGTCGAATGCGACCCATCAGACCGCGCTCTCTGCAACTCTTCAAAAGTTACATCGGCAAGTTCACGCTCTATATTCTCTTCTTCCTATATAAACAAAGTGAACGTCAAATTGCAAATAAAATCAATTCATGAATTTGAATAATAAAAAAATGTAACGTAAACATGATTTCAACAGCTCAAAAGATACCGAGTCAACAAAATCTTCTGGGGAAGAAGATTCAAGATCCTCGCTTTCCTCCATCACTTGTTTGCTAGAACTGCTACGTTTCTTCATTCCATTTATTTGCCCTAATTCACAAATGCTTTGATAACCGTTTGTGCCTGCCGCTACCACAAGACTCCACGCGGCTGTTGCTCCGTTCGTCTCCGGCGTTCGGATTTGCTGCAGATATCCGATCGGGTTGCTGTGAATTATAGGGACATCTTGTTGTTAGGGTTTGTGTGAGGTCTGGTTCTCTTTGGTTTGGTCCAGTTTAGCAGTTCGGTCTAACTTACCCGTTTGGTCTGCTTTGCTGGTTCGGTTCGATTCACCTCGAGTTTGGTTTACCAGAAAAAGCTTTTAAAAAGAAGTGTCAAAATAAAAGAGATGCAGACCAAGGTTTAAAATGTCGTTGTCGATGGATATTTGGTGAAAATTATGAAAATTATGGAAATTAATAAAAATTATTTTAATTAGTAAATAAAACTTTAATTGTAGCTTAATTAAATTATAATTGATCACTTTTTATCCATTATATGTAAAAATATTAGTAACTTATGAAAATGTTGATGTCGATAGAAATGTCGGAACAAGATAACGAAAATGGATGAAAATAATTTGAATTAGTAAATTGAAATCATGTTTTATTAATAATTTATAACCAAATCTAATATTTGTTATATAATTGAACCAAATATGAAATATTGATATATACATACATGCATATGATGATTAAATTGAGTTATTAGAAATTGAAGCATTGATTTGAAAATTTGTCATTAAATTTGAAAAGAAAAATAGATCTAAGGTTAAAAAAAATCAACAGGAATAAAAATACGCATCAATGGTAAAAATTGAAATAAATAAATGAATTTAAATAATAATATTATTATTATTATTAATTTATTATAAGAAAAAAGAAAAAAAACGAGAAAAGGAAGCACCACTATACAATCCCTCTCTACCCCTCCTCTCACATCTCTTCAGGTGTTTTTTATTAATAATGTTAATAATAAAAGTAATTTTAAAAATATTGTATTTTAATTAAAATTGTTTAAAATATGGTATGTTTTGAAACTTTTTTTAAAAATATAGTGGTTATAAAAAAGTGTAGCTCGACCATCCAACATGGTTGTCTCTTAGACGACCATACAACGTGGCGCCACCATGCACGCCACGTAATTTGTTTTAGAGATGGTCGTCTCTTCGACCATCTCATTTATTTATTTTTTTATTAATCGTGGTCGTCTCTTACCACATTATTTTTTGTTTAGGGTTTTAAATATTTTTAAATAAAATACAAATGATTGGGTATATTTATTTATTTATTAACTAAAAATTCACTTTAATGTCTAGTTATTATTAACTATATTAATTAAAAAATCCCCTCAAATATATTATTAACTATATTTTTAAAATAAGTTTTATTATTAACTATATTATGTTGTGTAAACAAAAATTATGATTTTATGATTTTCTTATATAATCATGAAGTTATCCATGTTAGTTCAAAATTGGAAATTAATATTATAAATAAGAGAACAATGTTTGTAGTTCGTCAATTTACAGTCTATCGATCTAATCCGTTCCACAATGGAGACGTCGCCGGTTACGATGTGGCAGACGACGAACTAGTGGTGCCGCTGGTGTCTCTTGACTCTCTGTACGGTCTCGATCTTCCGTAGGGTTGAAGTATTGTCCATGCTCTCCACGTCCACGTCCATGGCCCCATCCATAGCCATACTGCAGCGGCGAAGATGGTGTGTGATACTGACTAGAACCAGGAGTCGATATCATGACCATAGGCGTGGACAGACCAGCATCATCCTTTGTCTGTGTAAATGGTGGAATGTCTTCAACTCTATGATAGATAACTTCAGGTACGGGATCGTCAAGTCCTACTGGAGCATCTTGATCTACTTGACGTCGTCCTCTACGCCTAGGGCCACGAGCAGGAGTAGGTACTTTGTACATTTGATGAAGACTCTGAAGATGCCTCCTGCCAACGTTGCACAACCTATTAATTTCGTCTGATGACGAGAGAATACTGATTTGCTCGAATCACGCAGTCTACATGAAAAAAATTAATGAATATGTATTTATTAATTTGAATAATTGTTATAACAAAATAAAAGATTGTACCGTAGCACCAAATGCTGCTCCTTCTCGAGTTATATATCGTCTGGTGATTAACGTATATCAGCTCATGTATCCTGGATCGCAAGTACCGTCGTCATCGACTGGAGGATTGATTACAAGAAATTGGCTACGTATGTTCCACATCGCCACAAAATGTGCAATCTGATCCTGCCAGGTGTTATCCCGAATGTCGATGTCATGTATCCTCTTATCCCAGCATGGCACCTCTGGAATTGTTTGTTTCATACCAAATTGTCTTGTAACTCTATCAGGATAATGCCACCCCACAATATGAAAGCATATGAGTGGACTCACAGTGCACCAAATGTTATGTCCATTGACACAGAAGTCGGGTAGGTTGGCAAATTCCTTATCATATGGCTTCCAGATCATCTGAAATTGTAATAAAAAAATCGTGTAATTAATTATAAATCAATATATATTTTTACATTATAACATTTAAAAAACGTACCGAGCCTGGTGGCAAGAGGTCCAACATGTATCTGTACTGGATCAAAACATATGTAGATACTTCTGTAACACAAAATTGATCTCTCCATCTACAATAATATTATAGGTTAGTACAACAATTGAATGCGTAAAAAAAATTTTAAGAGAAAAATAGGACAATATTTATATCGACGTATCGGGCAGCTAATGGTCGACCCACGAGATCGTGATCTGAGATGTGACAACGCTGTGGAGCCATCGTGGGGAATCGATCCTAAGCCCATACTTGTAGAAGTATAATTGGACCAGCAATGTCACGAGAGTCAGAGCGACACGCTTTGCACAGATTTCGATACAACCACGCCAAACATGCTCCACCCCAACTGAAACGTCCAGCTACCTCGAAATCGGCTAATAAGGGAGAAACGTTAAATGCACCAAGTTGTTAGACTTATCGGCGAATAGACTACCACCGATAAGCAGCATAATATAGGCACGAGCGTATCTGGCAATGGTTTCCTCATCAGCATCGTCGGCTAGATTACGAAATTGGGAAGCTAGCCAAGGTAGACTCAACCTAGAGCCTCTGATGTACGCAGCACCTGGAGTCACCACAAGTAATGCTTGACAGGTGCCTCTCCAATCATAATCAACGCGACCAGTAACAGGCTCCCCATCTACTGGTAACCCAAGCTGCACCGCTACATCTTATAGAGTGATAGTACACTCTCCATCAGGCATGTGGAATGTATGAGTCTCTGGCCTCCACCGTTCCACAAGTGCAGTAATGAAATGCCAATTTAATTGGATGAATCCCAATCTGGAGAATCCGTAAAATCCAGAAGCGCGTAATGCAGGTTCAATTAAAGGATGCAATGGGATGGTACGATCAAATACCGCCTCTCTAAGTCGGCAGTGCAACTCCTCGTTACACTGACCTTGTCAAACTAACTCTGATCGATGTCGAGTTTGGTTATACAATACAAATCGATCGATAGGACCTGGGTTTAATTCCATAATCTAATACAATAGATAATCGTTAGTTGGAAAATTAAATATAAATTTTAAAACAATAGTCACAACATAGAGTGTCAATTAAACTAAAGGTACAATCACATAGAGTTTTCAATTACATCGACAATTAAACTAACACAGAGTACAATCACATCGACAATTAAACTAACATAAATGATTCAGACTAAAGTTTTCAATTACATCAACATCTAAGAAGGTGCTTCCCGTCGTCTCGAGGGACAACTTCTTCGATTGTGACCAAGTTGATTACAAAGCCCGCATCTCTGTTGAACACTTGGTTCTCTCCAATCCATCTCGTTATGAATACGCGAGCTCCTTGGTCGTCCAGACAATCTCAATAATGTTGGATCAGGGTGCAATATAGGTAAGTTTGGGTGAGCGATCCAATAATCTTCATGCGGGATTGGCTGAAATTGAGGAGCGTAAGACTCCGAATACCTCGAAAGCTTGTAAGGCTCCTCAATGTAGTCCTCGTAGTTAAAGTTTAAGTGTGAACAAACTGCCATTACATGAGAACATGGCATGCCATACGTTTGCCACTTGTTGCATGTACATGAACGTTCTTCAGCAGTAATTCTCATTATTTGTGTGTTCCCTCCCTTCGAATTGTAATAGTGAAGCCGTGTTTTCACATGAAACACACCTACGACTTGATCATAACTGACTACAGTGTGTTTGCTGGATCTCGCGGCCCATCTAACAAGCTTATCATAAGCATACCTATTAAGCTTGATAATGTAAGTTAACAACATTGATATAATGCAAGGATAGTAAACAACGCATTAAAAAATACCTGGTGTATTTTTCGTTTCTACTTAAAGCATCTCTTGTCTCCTTCCTCCGCTTCTCGAAATATTTTACGCATCGGTAGAATGTAAGTTCTACCAAGGGAGTGATATGTAACATTCTAGCTCCTTTCAGCACCCCATTTATGCATTCGGAAAGATTGGTTGTCGCCCACCCATATCTATATCCACCATCATGTGATAGGGTCCACTTTTCAATCCCAATGTTGCGGAAGAAATTCATACAAGAACTATTCAGTAATTTAATATTTTCCACCTCCTTGTTATACTTTCGAATTTGGAATTGAGCACCGGCACGATATACTGAATCTTTCAACTCTTTACATTTGTATTTTTTGTTGAAGTTGCTAGAAACATGTCGTAGACAGAATTTGTGATGCGATTTAGGTCCGGTCCAACCATTGTCTGGATTATTAACCGCAGAGATAATACCACCATGCACGAAGTCGCCAATTGCATCCATCTTGCCACTTCTTACATCTAACTGTCCAGATAGATGATGTCGACTCTACAACTTCGTAAGGATGGTGACTCTTTACAGCAAAACGTTTGACGATATGTTGCATAGTTCTTTTATCATTACACATGAACCCCTTGTACAACATATCAGCTTCAACTGTCACTGGTCGCAACATGGACTCGTGTTCTGCAATACTGTTAACACTGTCCATGTCAAATGTTTGAGAAGGGATCTCATGTTCACCCTCGAGTTCTAATTCATCAAACTCATCATCTGTCGCTATCCTGAGTTCTATAAACCTATTATCAGCAGTTAAGTCTATATCTTCATCTAAATTAGTCGTTGGAGGTACAACTGACTCAGGTTCGGGATCAAGACATTGACTATGGTCAAGACATTGGCTAGGTCCCTCGAGATCCAATGATTCAATAGGGATATCATGGAGGTCAAATTGGACATTCGTCATATTTCTAACATTCACATATAATTCCACTAATTGTGGACATGGCAGTGCAATAGAGAACATTAAATCCAATGCATTCTGGCTTTCTAATGGAATATGAATGTATTTAATGGAACCCGATGGTGTTTGATTAGGGTGTCTATAAACAAGTTCTAATTTACTTCTTCCCATATCTAACCTCAGTGACACTCCAACCATTTGAACAAAATGTTCAAACTCAATACCACTGTAGACAGTAAAACCTCCACTTGACCGCCCATCGTAATCAATTTCATTTACACCATCAACAGTACCTTCATTCATATACAGTACAATCGCCAAACATTTAGCTGACATTTCAATCTTAAATTGGAAAAAAATATATTTAATTAAGGTCCTAATTAAATTTAACTACACCAATCAAATAAATAACCTAAATTTATTAAACATTACGCACATGTATTAAATAAAAAAGCAAATCAATAAAATAAATTAATTACATAAATATATATTATTTAAACAAATAAATAATATATTAATTAACAATTAAAAACAATTAAATACATTCACCAACAATTAAAAATAAATATATGATTTTATAATTTCCTAAATTCATCCAATAAAGAAACGAATTAAAAATATATGTACGTATTAAACAAATAAATTAGATACATTCACCAATTAAATATATCACAAAATACAAATAAATAAATAAAATTGAATAATAATAATAAAAGAAAACAAAGAAAAAGTACCTTTATCCTTTATAATTCCAAAAAGAAAGGAATAGAGTGGTCCCAAATCTAACAAAAAAAAAGGACAAATAAAATTAGATTACAAAACAAACAAAACAACAAATAAAATTAGATTACAAAACAACAAACAAACAAAACAAACAAAAAAACAAAACAAAAAACGGGAAAAAAAGGAAGAGGCAGCCGCTCACCGGAGGAGGCGGCGGCAACGGAAGAGCGGAGGAGGCGGCACGTCGGTGGCGGGGTAGACGGGAGTCGGCGGCGGAGCAGCGAAGCGGCGGCGGCGGCGAGGGAATAAAATAATTGTGGTGGGGTTTGGTGGTTGGGTATGCTTTTTGTAAAAAGGGTTTGGGATGGGTTTTGTAGATGGTCGTCTACACGTGGTCGTCTCTAAAGAGACGACCATCTAAGGTGGTCGTCAAAAATTGGTCAAATTAGATTAACATGCAACGTGGCGCCCGGCGTGGCGCCAAGTTGCATGGTCGTCTCTTGAAGATACGACCATCCTTTGGTTTTTTAAAACAACCATATTTTTAAAAAAAGTTTCATAAACTACCCTATTTTGAATATTATTAATTAAATAACAATATTTTTAAAATAAGTTTAATATATAATAATATTAAAAAAAATATCCATATCTCTTCAACCATCCATTCGTGGATGGGCTGGGCCCTTTTCATGGGCCTAGCTTTTTTAAGTTTTTTTTTTTACAATATGTTGATACATATTGTCGAAATTTCGATATTTTGACGATAGTTTGATATCGTGGATAAGGGGAAAAAATGATTCTCCCCTCTTTGTCGATGTCGAGGCCTTTGACACGTCGACATGTCGACCGACATTTGAAACCTTGATGCATACATGTTTGAAAAAAAAAAGTGTTATTATATTGTACATTTATTCCTCTTTCAAATTAAATCTCAAGCCTTGATTTTTTATTTCACATCAATCCAGTAGTCCAAATTAAATTTGACTTCAAACATCTTTTTTCTTCTATTTAAACAAACTAGATCTTGACGTCGAGCTGTTTTCGGCTCCTCGACATAACCAGATCCAGGACATGACCAGTTAAGGCATAACCAGGTCCAGGGCATAACCAGGTCTCAGCCGACTAGGTCTCTTCTACCGACCAGGTCTCTTCCACCAACAAGGTCTCTTATACCAACCAGGTCTCTTCCGTCGACAAGTCTCTTATGCTGACCAGGTCTCTTATGCCGACCAGGTCTCTTATGCCAACTAGGTCTCTCCCGCCAACCAAGTCTCTTCTGCTGACCAGGTATCTTCTACCGACCAGATTTGATAACTGCACAACAGCAAAAGTCAACAGCGCACAACAGCAAGAGCTACCTGGAAAGCCGACTAGGTCTCGAAAAATCATGCTCGACAAGGAGAAGCCACTTAACTGACACGAGCAGACAGTGAAAGCACAGGAGTTTATTGAAAAAGGAAATGACAGGGGATACGATCTTGAGGAGACAATAGATCAAGCAGATTCACTGTTCGTGGAAGAGATAATGAGAGAAAGATCCCTCCGAAGTTTAAACTCTCTGCTATCAAGCAGTATGACGACCCATTAGATCCCTTCGATAATTTGGACACATATAGAGAATGGATAGACCTCTAGGGGATGATAGAGGCTATCAGGTACAAAGTATTTTCTTTCAAATTAATTGGCACGACCAACATCTAGTTTCGACAATTGAGGAGAAAGTCAACTTTCTCCTTCTAAGAATTGGTTAGAGCATTTGGCACTCAATTCATTGGAGGGCGGAATAGAAGTTTACCTGTGACCTATCTCCTTACCATAAAATAGAAATTGACGGTGAGCCTCAAAGAACATGTGGCTCGCCTCAATAAGAAGAAATTACTAGTCAAAGATCTCACCAATAGAACATCGCTTCTCGCCTTCATGTCTGGTGTAAAATATAAGGCATTGTTATTCTCTTTTGGAAAAAGAACCCCAACAACTTTTACAAAATCATTAAGTTGAGCACAAAAATACATGAATGCAGGAGAGCTACTCCATTCAAAGCAAAATTTCGACAGAACACAAGACCGATTAGATCAACGAGACCCTATGATGAAGTATACTCCAACAAACAATCTCATTCGAACAGATTCTAATGGAGATCAAAGACAAGAAACCACTTAGATTGCTTGAAAAGATAGAAGTGTCATCTCACAAAAAAGTTAAAGGAAGATACTACCTCTTCCATCGGGATCATGGTCACTCAACACAAGAATGTTGTGATCTCAAGGAAGAGGTTGAGGATTTCATCCACAAAAACCACCTCAAGGAATTTGTTGTAGATTCCAAGATAACTTCGAGCGACGACCAAAATAATAAGTCTCCTGTAGATACCATATTTTGTCTAGGTCATTTTAAATTTTATTTGATATTTATTATTTGTTATTAAAAAAATACAAAAATAGCTAAATAGCAATAATAATAATAATACATTTGAAATTGAAATTATGGAATTATATATCAGGGTTCAAAAGAGAATTTTTTTTAAATTTTTTTTTTAATTTTCATTAATTTCTTTCTTTCACTTCCCTTTTTTACTCTCTCTCTCCTCCACTCTCCCAATTCTAGGTAACTTCCCTCGCTCTCCCAACGATATCTCCTTTTCTCTCACATTTCCCTCTTTCCAACTATTTTTCTTCTTCTCCCACATTCTCCCTCACTTCCAGTAATCTTTCTCTTTTTCTCTCATACGTACATCTCATATTCCTTTGTTTCCAAGTTTCATCTTCCCTATATAAGATGATTGATTTTTATGATTGGGGGAGAAGAAATACGCACGGAACAAATGAAGGGAGGTCGTCTGTAAATTTCTGTGCAATATTAAAATCTTCTACTCACCTTCTCTACAGAATCTCTACTTTTCACGAAGGCATTCTTCCCAAAAATCACTTTTCTCATCCAATTCAATTCTTTTTTTTTTGTTCTTCTCTTTGCAATAAGAAGGATTCTCTCCAAAATCTCACTCATCACATACAAGAATCTCTATTTTTACCGAGGGCATTTCTCTCCAAAAATCTCTCTCCTCACCTCTTAGGGAACTCTACTTTTTAAGTGGTCCTTTCCAAAATGGAAAAACTTTCCCTCCTAAAGGTTCAGGGCTACCATCCTCCTGATTATGACATGGTCCAATAGGAAATTGACATTTGTTGCTTTCATATCTCATGCATATCTTCTCAATATCTCTTCAATATTTCTTTTACTTTTTTCTTTTTTCAAAACGTATTTGACATTTCTCCTCCCTCTTCTCCCTCCCTAAAATCTCTCACCTTCCACTTTTTTTTCTCTTCTGAATGCATCTCCTTCACTCTTCCTGAACCAAGTTACATAATGAAAATTTAAAGGTACACAATCTTGATTTGCTTTTTATTTTTCTTTTATGGTTTTTTCTCATCTCTAAAATAAAATACTACATATGTTTTCAGCAGTTTGATTACATTGAGAGGTCCATAACAACAACGTGAGAAACACATCAACAAGTTCTAATACTTTAGAATAAATAACGACTAATTTTGACTAATGCTGCCCTCCACCTATGCCAACAAATTTTTTATTATGCTCAACAAGTTTTGATGAAGTAGACCATGATGCATTCAGGAGAAAAAAGTAGTGAAAGGTGAGAGATTTTAGGGAGGGAGAAGAGGGAGGAGAAACGTCAAATACGTTTTGAGAAGAGAAAAAATAAAAGAAAAAAGCAAAAGAAATATTGAAGAGATATTGAGGAGATATGCATGATATTTGAATTTTAATAAAATAATAGAAAAATATGAAAGCAACAAATGTCAATTTCCTATTGGGTCATGTCATAATCACCAGGATGGCGGTCCTGAACCTTTCAGAGGTAAGCTTTTTCCTTCCAAAATCTCTCTATCATCACCTCTTCCAATATAATCTCCATTTTTTTCCCTTTATAGATAAAGAAAGTATTCTTTTAAAATTCTCAAAATTCTCTTGGGCTCAACATTTGCAGAAAGGTTTGAAATTCTCTTTTCCTGTTATCTTTTTTATTAAATAATTATTTATAAATTGAAATAGGAGAGAATGTCATTGTTTTGCACTTTATTTTGTGGGATATATATTCTGTTGGCTATAATTTGACATGTCGTAATTCCAATTTCATATATTACTTGTTGTGTTTTGAGATTTACTACATCTTCTCCATTTGGGAAATTGAATCAATTGGTATGTAGTTTCATTTAATTATAACTATTAGACGGCATGGAAGATCTAATTTATTTTCAAACTATTTATTATTTTGTAGGATTTAAAATTATGATATTATGCAATTTAGAGTTGTATTTACATATTTCTATATTTCTTACCTTCACTGGAAATTCCATGTGTCTAAGCAAAATAACTATAGGAAATCAAGTAAATATTTTCTAAAATTTCAAAATAAATTGAAGAAAATAAATATTTATGTTTCGAGGTTGAGTAGTGTTCTCTTTATGGATTTTTGTTAAAATCCAATAAATACATGAAATTCCTTATCAAAATTAATTTTATAAAATTCCAAAAAGAAAAAAATTTGTTTACACAAGATATAAAAATCAAACTTGAGAATTAGTAGTGTTCTCTTTATGGATTTTCTTAACATTCATAAATGCATGAAAATTCTCGTGCAAACAAAAATATCAATTTCCATAATTTTGGAAAAAGTAGTGTTCTCTTTATGGATTTTATAAATTCCATAAATACATGAATTTATCATTAAAATGAATTTGAATAATTTTTCATAAAACAAACAAAACGAATTTCAAAAGCCACAGACAAATTTTCACAAAATAAACAAATGAGATTGAGTAGTGTTCTCTTTTTGAAATTTGTTAAATTCCTTAAATACATGAAATTTCACCAAAGATATTTTTCTCTCATATTTTCAATGGTATTTATGCCACCCATAATTATTAACCCATGTTTTATTGCTAAAATGTGGATTAATAAACATGAGACATTTAAAAATAAAATAAAATAAATTTTTGTGGACCTTTAATAATTTAATAAATAGGATAATAACAAATAAAATACTGATAACCGTTTTAACGGGTGTTGTAGGGTGCTAATACCTTCCCGTCCTAACTCTTATTTTTCCTTCTCGCCCTCTTATAACCCTCAACCCCCACGCCTCTTCTCTTTTTGTTTTCCGGCGGCTCCCAACACACCTTCCAGCGAGACCACGACAGATCCGGCTGGACCACTAGCGATGGCGGTGTTCGAAGATGGCGACTCACGATTTTGGCTTCAACAGCAGCGGCAACCATAGCGTTTCAAAAGCCTGCCATCGCGACGACGTGACGTATTCCTCCGACGTCATTTGTGGCAGTTCGTGGTGACACGAGGTTGCAGCACCCAGCAGTTCACTGATAACTCTCCTAAAGAGAGTTAATTGTGCTTATAAGTTGCATGAAATAGCTCAAAATAGTCTATTCTAGCCCCAATTATTTAGTGAGTGTGCTTGAATTTAAAAGATAAATCAATGTCTCACATTACTAAGAGTTCAATGTTAGCACTAAATTAAATGATCTGATTCTGAGCATTTTTGCTGCAGCTTCGATGATGATACAAGACCGGTTCCAAATAAAGACAAAAGACAAAAAACAGCAAGCTAATAGTGAATGGTCTTCTCAGCGGAATTTACCACAGTAATTGGAGATTTTACCCAAAAGTGACAGCTGGGTTCCTCAAGGCTCGTGTTGTTGCCCTAATATCAGAATGGGGTATAAATGCAAACAAGAGGAGAAGCCTTAGAGACACACGCAAACATCAAGAAAAATTCCTCTTGTTCATTCTTGAAGGAATCCACCCTCACTCCAAGAAAACCTCTCCAAACCGTTGACTCTCCTTATGGCTTTGCATAGCTAACCAACTTGTGTAAGGGGAAGATGTTCTAGACTTAGTTTCTAGGCTGTAACCTTGTTGTCTGCTTTAATGAAAGTTTGCTTTGAGTTGAAGTTGTTTTATCACTCTATTTTTAATGTGCTTGATCATCATTTTGAAATATCTCTTTGATAATGTTTGGGAAAATGTATTAAGGAGCGAAACCCTTCATATCATGGGCTAGAGTCTACTTGAGTTTAGCGTGTGTTAACTTAGGGATAAGCATCACCTAGCTTGGTCATAAAAACTGTGTGTATATGCTATTGATGTTTGTCTATAAATGTTAGTAGTAGAAAATCTAGGGTGTGTTTGACCACTGAAATTACTCAATTAATGCTACAGCATAGTTAGGGTGGCCTAGAAGAGTCGACTTCCTCTCCCCCTTACGCCCTTATTTTTATACGATTTTATTGAGTGATTGTGGATGTGTGATAACACTAGCGAACTTTACACTTGAGTTTGATTTAAGATAATCATTTTAAATAGTTTTTACCTCAATATCTTTTAGTTATTACTGGAAGAAAACCCCCTTGGCTTATTGCATCCCTTCTTTGAGTGAATATTGAGTGTTTAAGCATTTAGTCTATGTGTATTCGAACTTTTATTACTTAATGCGACGATTGTGTGTAGGGATGTGAATCCCGGAGCGGAAACGGATTTTCGTTGCTGATTTTCGGGATACAAAATCGAATTGGAAATAAGGAAAAACAGGGGAAAAACCAAACCTTTGAAGAACGTTTCTTCAATGAGTTCCCCTTGAACACCACCATCGGATCTTCCTTGCTATCCTCTTGGGTCTCGGGATTGTGCTTGTGGTAGCACCTTGATCGAAGAGAGGGATAGATTGAGAGAATTTTCAGAGAGAATTGTGGGAGTTTTCTTTTCTGTTCTGTGACACCTTCTTCCTCATTCTCCAACACTTGGAGAAGAAGAAGAAGGGTGACGTGGGGTAACTCCCCACGTCACAACACTTCCCACTCCCCTGCAATTTTGCAGGAGAGTTAATATTAATAATAATATTAATATTAATATTAATATATATATATATATATATATTTATAATATATAATAATAATTAAAAATATATATAATAATTAATATATATATAATATTAATTAATCAAATTAATTAATATATTTAATTATTAATCCAATTTATAATTAATAAATATATATACATAAATAATTAACACTTAATTATTTATTATAAAATTAGAATCATATTCTAAAACATTTCTCTCGTATAAGCTATAGTTTTAATGTACATCTTATGCACGTTATTTTTAACCTATAGTTTTAATATGAATCTTATTCATATTAATTTTATTTGAATCTCATTCAAATAATATCTTTCATAATATATAGTTTTAATTTACAATTAACTATATATTATAATGTATCAATATACATATAATCCCTTAAGAAATTTGAACAATTCAAATTCTTCCAAAAACTTGATCCTCGTTTTACCCGTTATGAGCTAGCAAGGGGACCTAATTGACCTACAGATCCGAAGCTCCAACGATGTAAGATTAATCGGTAAACTCATTGATTGAGTTAATCTAGATGCGTTAACTACGGGTCATTCCACTAAAGACCCGCAGTTGCACTCTTCTCACTGCAGAATGTTTTCGTGTCCATGGATATACGACCATTAATGACGAGTCAATCCTTCACGAGTGTTCGTAACTCAAGTTGGGTCAAATTACCGTTTTACCCCTGAGTTACATCTTACTCCTTAAACACCACACCTCCTCTAATGAACAACTCGGTTATGGTCCAACCAATAACCGGAAGTCCCTATCGGCCAATGAGAGGGTGGGGCCCCTTGTTCAAGTTCCGGAGTCAGCATTTAAAGGAACACTCATCTACTCCCCTAAAGTCGGGGAGGAGTGAATTTCATCTTGTGAAGTTATGTTCCCAGCTCCCCACTCGGCAAATGGTAGGAATGTTGAGTCGGCGACTCGGGCCACTCTCACCCATACAGATCAAAGAACGAGCCCTCACAGGCAGGAGTCCATAACTCAATCAGGATTGAGAATGAGTTGCCTGGTCATCCTAAGAAATGGCAATCTATTAGTTAACGGTGTTACAATTAAAGATTGCCTAATTCGCGGTCGGTCTTATACAAACTCATTGTATAGGATACCCCCACTCGCATGTCTCCACACGAACGACCTGGATCGAGTTGTCTGTAACCTTTACAGAGCGGGCCGTATCCATAGTGTTGCCAGGATAAGGTACCCAGCCTTATCCATATACTATAGACCCTTTAGGTTATTCACGGGACATTATCCATTCATATATCAGGGGTATATCAAATATATACCTCGTATATCAACTATATACCCAGTATATATACTGTCCCGATTACATCACAAATAACCTTGGATGTTTAGTTTATTGGATTTTGGATAATGCAAAGCTTTGATTCAACAACAAATTTATTGAATAGACATTTGTTTTTACAAAATACAAACTACGAATTTAGGGCAACACACCCAACAGTGTACACTTGCGCATATAAGAATTGGTAGCACAATTAGTGGACAACATTCGCCAACGTCGATTTGATAAACTGTTTGCTGGCGATCCCCATGTAGCAAGTCGACAATGGTGCACCCACGACATACCCAGCAACAGCCCATGTATTTGAGCACCATTGGCGAGCATATCCATTGGCAGATCCATCTAGATAAAAGTATTCTACAACATGTCAAAGAGTTAATCAAACCTCGAATAAAGAAAAACTCACCCCTCAACATCGAAAGTGCCAGATAAAGATTCGAAACATGGATCTCATACCACCTGAAACACAACAAATTATCAATGAGAAATGCAACTATTATCTCAAGTCGCATTCGAGCTCTATAAAGTGAGATGTTACTCTCATTATAATTCACTAGCTTTAAACTCCATATAGGCAAATCCAAGAAATTTTGACAATAAACTAACAAAAAGGAATAACCAACTCACATTCTTAGGAGCCTGATTGACTTATCTAAATCTACTGGTTTCTTACTACTAACCTCCATTGGCCTTCACGAAGAAATTACAAATCATATACTCAATTAACTTGCAAAAATAAAATAAGGGGAAAAATAGTACCCATAAGCTACCTGTTCTTGTTTGGCCTCCCACCTTTCTTCTCTTGATTGGTCTTTTGATACGTCAAATGCGACCCATCAGACCGCACTCTCTGCAACTCTTCAAAAGTTATATCGGCAAGTTCACGCTCTATATTCTCTTCTTCCTATATAAATGGAGTGAACTTCAAATTGCAAATAAAATAATTCATGAATTTCAATAATAAAAAATGTAACATAAATATAATTTCAATTGGTTAAAGATGAAACCAAAGAGATTGTGTGCCTTCAAGATGGAGTCGAGTTGATAACGCCAAAGAGTATAGTTACTGGACTCAAGCCGGACAGAAACAAGAGTACAAATATTTGAGAGTAGGAAGCACGATGAAGGAGAGAATTGACGATCGAGGGTGAAAGATGTGGGAAATTGGTCGATTTTGGTGTGCGATTTGGAATGAATATTTGTATCGGTCATTGTGTAGTTTGCTGTGTGGGAAAAGGAATGAGGTAATTAAGAGCTGAAGGAGAAAGAGAAATAAAATAGAAGGTGGGGTCAAGCCAAAGTGTATGTGGGAAAGGGAAAGAAAATTGACGTGGGAATTGAGTAAAAGATGGTGTGGGAATGAGGCCAAAAATGGAAAGGAGTGAAATTTGGGTGAAGGTAATGAAATTTTGGGTGGGGTAATTAAAACTGAAATTTGAAAGGGAGAAATTTTTTTTTAATAAAATTGGGGAAGTTTGGAATAGGGTCGACATGGCGACTGTGCTATTAAGATCGAAGGAAGAAGGCGTATGTCGAAAGCTCTGATACCATGAGAAGGTTTAAGAAATGAATAAATGCCCATGATTTGTTCATTCATATTAAGAGTATATATAGTATAGGGAATACAATTGTTTTACATGATCTTGGGATATACATGTAAAGGTTACATGATTTGAAGGATACACTGTTGAGAAGCTGTTGAGATACACTTAACAAAAGATACGAGTCAACGAAATCTTCTGGGGAAGAAGATTCAAGATCCTCACTGTCTTCCATCACTTCTTTGCTCGAGCTAGGAACCGAACTGCTTCGCTTCTTCATTTCGATGCTGAAATTAAAAAATATTTGCCCTAAAATTCATAAATGCTTGTTCAACTTCTAGTTTATTAAAAAAATCAATCAAAACTCCCAACAGAGCGCATTAGGGAGTTTTTTTAGGCCAACCCAAATGGGTTCTTCTACCAGATAGAATCGAATCGAATTATAGTGGGCAATCAGTAGATTGCAACTTTTTTCTTTTTTTTTGTTGGAATTGGGTTGCAAAATTTGAGAGAATAGAGAATGAGAGAAATACCTTGTGTAGCTGAACATAGCAGATGATGGGCGATGAAGGCTCAATGGTATCGACGGTGAGGAGCGGCCGACAACAACGATGGATAAATGAACGGACGACAATGGGACCGTGAAAGACTGTGAGAGAGACCAGTGAAGAGATGATGAAGGCTCAAGGTGAAGTCCGCATTATCCTCTAAAATTGTGTTTTTAAATTATTATTCTTGAATATATTCATGCCACAAAATGATAAATTATATAAAATTGCAAATATTTAAGCATCATAAATTAATAAAATGTAAAATAAAAATATATAAAATATGAGTGTGTTTTTCATCTTATCACATATACACATATATACGTGTGTGTAAAACCCAGTTCAATCGAACAGAACTGGTTGGTTTTTAAAAATCAAACCCAACCCATTTGGAGTAATCTAACCTAGCTAAACCTTACCGTTTGGGTTGGGTTATCCAACTCTTTTAGTTATTGAATTTTTTGTTCAACCATTAATGACTATCTTTAGTTTTATGAGAGAACTAAAGAGATGGGGTAATTGTAAAAATTTTATAACCTATCACCTATATAAAGTGTTAGAGGTTAAATTACAAAAAAAATATTATTGAAGTTTTGTCATTGGTTTAAAAAATACCTTTATCCTTTCAATGCTAAAATGAGGCAGCCATTTCATCCTTATCTCATCCAGTTCAACAAATTTAATTTAATTTTTTGATGTATTAGAAATTTTTAATTAGGTTCTCCATAGGGAAAAAAACTGATAAATCATTAAATTATTGTGTTATTAACGCACATTTATACAATTGACATGCTCATCCAATCCCATCCAATATATATATATTTTTTGAGGTGACATCATTCCATAAGTTGTCTAAACATTTTAACAAACTTTTTAAAAATATATGGTCGAATACCAATTGGAAGAAGTTTTTGCAACAAAACGTGACAATCATGATTTTTCAGATATGTGATATTGCCCTCATTTGCGTTGACACACCGAGATATATTTGAAGCAAATCCATTTGGAAACTTCACGGATTTTAAGAATGTGCAAAAACTAACCTTTTCACTTATAGTTAATGTGAACGATGCATGAGACTTCACACGTCAGCCTCCAATTTCCTGTATGTGAAGTTCCTTTCTTATTTTCAAGTTTGCTAAGTGCTCATGGACTTTAATAGTGTTTTGTCTTCCCATCAATATTTAATATAATACCAACCAAATTATCACATATGTTTTTCTCAATATACATCACGTCAAGTTTATGACGTAACTTAAGATTTTGACAATACGAAAGATCTAGGAAAATACTTCTTTACTCCAATTGTGCTTGTTAATTATCCACGTACATTTGTTATCATGTACTATTGTAGGATGCTTGCTCAACGTAGGGAAACTCAATGAATTCAATTGATTTCTAATATCATTTCTAGATAATATCTTCGGAGCTGTTCTAAATTCTTGTTTTCCATCATGTTGCCTACTCCTACGCCATGTGTGTGTTTGAGGTAAATATCGACGATGTCACATGAAATAAATTTTGCTCTTTAATCTCATTGAACTTGTATCATCAATTGCAAACTGGACAAGCCTTATAACCTTTTGTCCTCCAACCAGAAAAATCACCATAAGCTGGAAAATCGTTAATATTCCACAATAAGGTAGCATGAAGTTGGAAGAAAGAGACACTGAAATTATCGTACGTGGGGACACCATTCACCCACAACTCATTCAACTCATCTATCAAAGGTTGTAGGTAAATATCAATCTCTTTACCAGGAGATCTTGGCCTAGGAATGAGTAGAGATAAAAAAAATGGATGGTTCTTTCATACACTTCCAAGGGGGCAAATTATAGGGAATGAGCATTACCGGCCATATACTATACAACAATTTCATATTTCCAAATGGGTTAAAACCATTCGAAGAAAGTGTCAATCTGACATTACGAGCATTTGCATTAAAAGAAGGGTACTGACTATCAAAATGTTTCCAACCCTCAACATCAGCAAGATGTTAGAGTATTCCTTTAGTATTAGACCTTTTATCTTTATGCCACCTCATATCCTCAGCAGTATGTTTTGAAAGATATAATCTTTATAACATTGTCTTCAATGGAAAATACCTCAGCACCTTATGAGGAATTTTTTTTCCTTTTGATTTATTAAGTTTGTACCTTGACTCTCCACAATGCGGGTAATGGTCTAGTGATGCATATTCTTTCCAAAATAAATCACAATCATACTTACACGCATGAATTGAGTCATATCCCATCCCTAGATCATGTAATCTTTTCTTAGCCTCATACTTTGATTTAGGAAGCCTTGTACCATCTGGAAATGCATCGTTTAATAATTGGAGTACTAACATATCAAATGATTTATCTCTTCAATGATTAAGAATCTTAATGTGCATAAGCTTCATTAAAAAATTAAACGATATAAACTTTGGACATCCTAGATACAACTCTTTGTCTACATCATGAAATAATTCAGTAAACTCATTCGTCTCATATTGCTAATTTGATTCTCTAGGAATGTTTTCAAACATTGGATCATTCAAGTCGTTCATCATTTGAAGCATCTCAATATCATTATTCCTAGCTCTCACTTGATTTATATTATTTCTACCATCTTCTCTATTTCTACCTGAATATGAAAATGTAGCTCCAAGAAACCTTGATTTGAGTCTTACAAATGGAGAAACATCTACATTTTTTCCATGAAATTTCCATCTATTGTATGTCGGAGACATACCATATTTAAATAAAATGATGCTCTATATCATTCAATTTATTCCTAAGGACAATTAAATAGTTCGAACAAGAGGACATCTTGTTTTCCCTTCTGCATCCAAATAATTCTAAGCAACTTCTATAAAACTGCTGACCTCATCAAAGTATTGACTACATCTTCGATCATTCAAAGTTTTCTACAAAAATAATCTTTTGTAGAATTAGATATCTTTTAGTTAATTATTATTATTTACAACTTACACTTAACTTAAAGCTAAAGTGATTTACAGCAATAGTATGTGTACAATTTGAAAATTGATTAGAATTCATTAATAGGAATTAATAAATTTTCAATTATATGAAATGATTTTTTCCCCTAATTATAAAAATATTAAGAATCAAAGGAAGAGGCGATTATTGTTGATGATTATTAATTTATGAGTTCTATTATCTAAATAGAGTGCTTTTTTGGGAGGATTTTAATGTATCGAACTTAATTCCCTTTAAATTTTATGCTTCTAACTTCAAAGGTAATGATAATCATGTCATGTGTTTAAATTTTAGTTGGTAGCTTATATTTTTTAATAATACTTTATTTTGTTAAATTTAAGTTGGTAGCTTATATCTTTCTTAATAATAATTTATTATGTTAAATTTTAGTTGGCATGGCTTATATAAAAAATTACGAACTATATTATTAATGATTAATATTATTATTCTAATAAATGTTTCAAGTTATTTTGAATACCTAAAATGAAAATTAATTCTACACATGCTATTGTTATTTCTTTTGTTACCCAACCTTCAAATCACTGATACACTCAAATAGCAAACAATTCTTCATTTCAAGGATTCAAAAAATATAACAGAAGATTTTTTGAACAAGTAACAAAAAAGGGCACCAAGCAATATAAAGCCATGTGTAGAATTAGATCTTAGATCATGAAAAAGTACTATATACACAAGAATTTCAACAAAGAACAGCCAAAATCTCATTTTTCTAAGGTTTTAAAAGTAATTGAAAATTCATAGATCGATTGAACCAAAATAAAGTGAACAATTGGAGATCAATTCAGCTAAAATTATGTAAACAATCAGAGATTTACATGCAAATATCAGATTGAAAACTTAAAAATTGGAGATCAATTAAGCAAAAATAAAGTGAACAATTGGGTTCAGAATCTTACTTCACGGCAACGGTAAATGGTGGTGGTGAACACCGGCGGTAGTGGCGGCAGACGGTATGGGTAATGGAGGCGACGAGTGAGCGGTGACAACTATACGAAAGAGCGACGCGGCGCCGACAGTATGAAATAGGGAGGCGGTGGCGGTGAAAGACAAGGAAAGCGGTGTGAGTGAAGGACGACAGTCGCAGCTTCGTGACCGGCGGCGGTAGAACTGGTGAGTGATGGCGGCGACAGCTGGTGAACGGGCGGTAGCAAGGCGAATGGCGGCAGCGACTTCAAAGAGAAAAGAAAGTCGAGGGTTTTAGAGATGGGAAGAAAGAAACCCGATTTAAAACCTAAATAGACTTTTCAGTAACGCATGATTAAGGTCACGTCGCTAAATAATTAATCAGCGACGCCGCTTTTAAATGGTGTAGCTAAATATTAGATATCAACGACGCTGCTTTTTGCTCGCGTCACTGATATTAATTAGAGACACGTGACTACGCAAGTGTCGTTGATAGTAACTTTTAGCGACAATTTTGCTTCTATATCTCTAACCCAATTTTTTGTAGTGGTAGATGATTTCCATATTGTAGAAGGATACCTTTTTAAAGGGAATACACTGTGTATTCCTTAGTCATCCCTTCGTGAGCCCATTTTACATGATGTCCACGAGGGAAGACTTGCGAAACACTTGGGTAGAGACAAAACTCTTGATATTATCATTGCATGGTTCTTTTGGCCACAAATTTGCAAAGATGTCACAAACTATATTGCCAAATGTTTTACGTCAGACATATAAAGGTACCACACAAAACATAGGGCTCCATACACCTTTACTTATCCCAGAGAATGTTTGGGAGGATCTCTCAATGGATTTTGTCCTTGGCCTTCCCAGAACATAACGAGGGTTTGATTCTGTGATGGTGGTTGTAGACAGATTTAGTAAAATGACACACTTTATAGTATGTAAAAAGACATCCGATGTTGTGGCTATTGCTACTTTGTTTTTTAGAGAAATTGTCCGCTTTCATGGAATCACCAAATTCATATATAGTTTCTGATAGAGTTGATAAGTTTTTCAGCCATTTTTTGGCGTACCCTACGGAAAAAATTTGATACATCGTTAAAATTTAGCACAACTAGTCATCCACAAACAGATGGTCAAACGGAGGTCACAAACCGATCATTGGGCAATCTTATTAGATGTATCAGTGGTGACCATCCAAACAATGGAGCATATCTTTGGCTCATACAGAGTTCGCCCACAATCACATGAAGAATAGAACCACAGGGAAGTCACCATTTGTGGTAGTTCACTAAGCTCCCTCGATTAACTTTAGATCTAACTAATCTACCTTCCTCTATTTATCTTAGTCTTGAAGCAGAGGAAATGGCGAACTGAATTCAAGAGCTCCATCACGAAGTTCGTGATCACATAACCAAATCGAACGAGAAAAACAAAACTACGACAGACAAAGAGCGTCATTCGAAAGAAGTTCAAGTGGGATAGTTACGATTCATTTGAGAAATAGTGGATTCCTACAAGGACATACTCTAAGTTAAAGAAAAAGAAATTAGATCCCTTTCTAGTACTTGAATGCTATGGATCCAATGCTTACAAGCTACAACTTTCAGCAACATATAACATAAGCTTTGTCTTCAATGTTGCTGATCTATGCAATTATCACCCTCCGGATGATTTTACAATATCTACTTAACTCGTCCCTCGAGGACGAGTTCTATTTTAGGGGAGGGGAAATTGATGTAGTAGCTAGTTATTAGTCTTTGTTAAGAATTAGTTTGTTGTATTCTGTTTTAAATCAGTTTGGTAGTTACCACACGATAACTTGTAGTTACTTCATGAGTTGTATCCAGCAACCTTTATAATCAGGTGTTGGCCTCCCTAATAAGATTATCATTCATATTTCTTCAAGAAATTCTTGTGCAAAGTATGCATCATTTCCCCTGCATTTACAGTGTCAACAATCCTTTGATATAGCTCAGATCGAATGTGTGATTATTGTTTCAAGCTTTATATACATATCAACAATATATTGTTGGAAAAGTCGGCCAACTCGAAGTAACATTGATGGAGTAGACGTATTTGTAGCTTGAAATTCCTACAAAAGTTAAAAAGTATATATATATATATTATAACATGAATAATTTAATGTTCTTAAATTTTAATTAACATATGTCATTAAATTTTAATTTCAAAGTAAACGTAACTTGATTTTCACTATTGATGACGTCTTCAATGCTATTAATTTGAAGACTATTGGATGTTCCTTCTATTGAATTTTTGTTGATACCATTGTCATGATTTGACCTATCATTTCTTTTAATGTCTTGATGCCAACTAGCGTCTCCATATGGAAAAAGTAAAGGATATTGAATGAATCATAACAGCTGAAATAATGTTGTATTCTATGTCTTTTTCCTGAATGTGCATGTACTACAATATCTCTCTTAAATGGAATATTGGTATTATTTCCTTCAATCCAAATAGCAGCAACTTGATCCATTCTAGGTAAGTTATAGACACGTTGATCGACTTGTACATCTATAGCAATATGAATATGAACATATTCAATTGATGGGAGATCTTGTAGGCTTCGGAAAAACTCGACATATGCATTTTCTCTTAAAATTTTCACAATTTTTCAGTAATCTTTTCATTCATCCCCAATATCTCATAGTCTTTCAATTCGATTTTGAATCTCGTTTATGATACCATAAAAATATAGTTGAAAGAATATAGGCTTCTCCTTAGGTAATAGACTTGGGAGGTCATGATATATTTGTCCTTGTACTCTAAACGTGTATACTCTTTTATATGAAGAAGCTAGATCTTTATCTAAATTTACCCCGATTGATGTGAAAAAGAATACTATCATAAGCACGAATGTTCTTTTTAAATAAAATTCATTCCTCAGATTGTGAGATAAATAAATATTTTAGCTCATCAGGTATTGCAGTTTCGGCAAGATGTACCTAAGCAATAAAGAAGTATTTACGAATAAAAATGTAATCATCTAATAAATACAATATACAATACCTTAAAAAAGATTTTAGCGTAGTAGAAACTTATACCTGACCATTAAAGCAACAAAATGTTGGAGTTTCATGATCAAATTTGATTGCTCCACAAAATTTACATGGACATATCTTTTTAAGCTTGTGTATTGGAGAATGAAATGATTCGTACAAAATTTGTCCAGTTTAATATTAGAATACAAACATTAGCTAAGTATACATAAAAATAATGTTAATAAAAGAGATATTGAAATATGATAGTCTTAAGATGCAATGATATAATTTTACCTTGTATTTCATCTGTTATATTTTGTGTGACTATACTGAAATAATCATTTTTTTCTCTGAATACGATGTGTGCTTCCTTCTTGAAGTTTTCCTTTTTTCTTTGATTGCATAGACAATTCAATCGCTTTTCTTCTTTCTTCTTGAGAAAGTGTGGAGTATGTTTTCCTTTTTCTATCACCATCCATATTTTCCTACTAAAATGATAACAAAGCCAAGTAAAATTAAAATAAAGGCGAAATTATAATTTGCTTTTCCACTTAGTGTGTTTAATATGTTTGATTCCGTAATAATAATTGATTTAGTTTTATATTTTTATATCATTTTGTTTTAAGATTCAAACAATTAATGTTGTTGTGATTACCTTAATCCCTCTCTCCTTTATTTGATGAAAGTCGATTATGGTAAAGTTCCATCTTTTTTACACAATTATGAAAATAAAAATGCAAATCTATAGGCACTAAAGTCCATAAGAATAGCTATAAATTTAATTTAGGGATTAATTAGTACATTGATAGGCTATTTAGAGACTGTAATTACATAAAAGGATTAAATATACAAAATTTACACTTTTATCATGAAATATATTTAAGATGGTATTCATCACCAATTTTCGAAAAACACCCCCTCCTTCCGACTTTTCTTCTTTCTGTCTCCGTTTGCTTTCCTTAAACAAACTGTTCCTTCCACCATTATTTCCATCCGTTGGAGCTTCTTCTTTGTCGTCGGAGCCCGTTTGAGCTTCTTCTTCGTCGTCGGCCGCCTGTCGACCGTTCGAGCCCTCCGTTTATCCCGAACATTGTTTAGTCGACGACTGGAACGTTTGTTTTATCTCACCATGATATATTTTGCATACCAATATATTTTCCAAGTTTTTATTTTTGATTTGAACAATGTTGAAGACCCTCATTTTTTTGTATTGTTTAACCCATTTGAAACCCCTTCCATACCCATATATCTTCAATGGGTGTTTTCGATTTTTGATTTTGTGTGTTGTTTTGAACAATATTCCCTTCATTTTATTACTGATTTTTGTTTCCCTCTATTTTTTTGTACGGTTTAATGCTATATTTTTATACAGTTTAACAATAAAGTTCTAAAGATTCAAATATGATTTGAGTGGTGCAAAATTTATGTGTGACTTATTATATATATGAAAATGTTGTAATATATATCTACAACTAAGTACCAATAGTCGGATATATTTTATATTGAGTTTGTTTCTTAATAGCTCAGTTGAGTTGGGTATATTGGATAAAATATAGAACCAATTGTGTAGGATCCGTGTTCACTGGTTTTATATTGTTTAATAGTAAGATATATTTTATATTGCTTAAATATAGTTATTGGGTATATTGGGTAAAATATAGAACTAGTTAGAATTATTTAGTTGTAAGTATTAATTAGTTTGAATCAGAGTATTAATTAAACGAGATAGTTGTAAGTAATTTGAAGAATAAGTTAGAGATATTTTGATGAAGAATTTAGGGCAATTGAATCCCAAGAACCCAAGCAGCTTTAGCATCAATTGGAGACATCCTTGATAACATATATATTATATGCAAATATAATTTATCTACACATAAGTACCAACTGGGTAGTTTTCAGAACTCAATATCCGGATATATTTTATATTTATCATTTAGGTTTATCTTGTAATTGTATTTGATTGCATTTGATAGGTTAATGTTATAATGAACAACTCATAATAATGAAGCATGTGCTATGCTAGGGTGTCTAAATTGATAGAGCAGGTAATTTGAGCTTTGTTTGTAACTTGTTGGTTTGATGTGACACTGTTTAAGCTTATTTGAGATTCAGAATTCAATAGTTAAGATTGTATCTGGATTTATTTTATATCTATCATTAAGTACCAAATTTCCATATACAATCCAATTCTGTTGCAGTCGAAAACTTTTGATGTTATGCTTCCTAATATCATTAAGTACGGAAAAATTATCATGTGTTTTAATTTCAAAACTTTTGTGAGCAGTAGGGAAACCATAATCAACTCTCTATCTCCCTTCCAATTTCTAGTCCCCATGCAACTAACGAATTTGTATCTTTTTGTATTAATAATATTGTTAAATCGTGGGAAGAAATATTTTTGAATGAGTGAATTAAGGGATTAGTGTTGAAAATTTGTATCGGGCCACAATAATTAAAGGATTATATTTACAATTTAGGGATTTAAATCTTTTAGATTTAAAAAAAAAACTATAATAAATATAAATGCAATAAATAAGGGTAAAATCGGTATTATAAAAAAACCCTACATGCAGAAATCTAAAAGTGTAAAATTTGAAAACTTTAGCTCTGAAAATAAGTTTCGTTTTTTTCTAGTTCAAACCAATGAAATAACAACATGATGGTTTTAATATTTAGGGCCTAGGGGCGAGATGAAGAGTTATACTAAACCTATTTTTGTTGGTTTGATTAGTTTGCAGTTTGGTTCAATTTATTATAATTGTATAAGTAAAATATTTACTTTGATTTTAGTTTGGAGTTGAAAAATAGAACTTCATGAAAATTAACTATATAAAGTTTAAATTCTCTAGTATATTATTATTCTTTTTCTTTTGAGAAATTCTCAATCTATTATGATATAGAAAAAATACGGGATTCAAATTGATATAAACTATGTTTGGATTATTTCAATAAATTAAATTAATTTATGAATAAATTTTGTCAATCATATAAATAAAGAGAAAATAAAATTTTAAATGGAAACAAATAATTTAACATGAGAGGGGAGAGGCGGGGAAAGGAAAGGAAGAAGTAAAGAAAAAAAAAGGGAAAAAATAAAATCGACCTTTTTTCATTTCATTATTACAGTTATTTAAAATTTCCTTATTTTATTCCATAAAATTGAATTGAATATTAATGACGTTTTTTTTTCTAGATTTTGTTAGATTATGACAAAAATTATGACATGATATAGTTAAAAGTAAATAGTTTTAAGTAAAAACAATTCTTAAGTTTTAAATTACGAAGATTAAATATATCAAAATTTGAATATACCTTTATATTGGTTTTATTGTGTTATTAACACACCTTTATACAATTGACATCTTATCCAATCCCATCTAAAATTCAATTTTTTTTAGGTGGGATCATTCTCTACATTGTCCAAACATTTTAACAAACATTTTAGGTATTGAGAATTTTTAATATATACAAAAATGAGAATAATTATAAAAGAGCAAGGACCAAATTGAGAAAAAACCCAAAGATCAGCTACCATTTGAATCAGTCTAGGTACCATATAATCCTAGGTAAAGTTTCTGTGTACAAGCCCTATTATTAAGGCTGCTTTCGTCACTACAGCGACGAAAGCGGTATTTCGTCGTTGATGGTCTTCGGCACGTTTTCAACGACGAAAGTAGCGATGGAATGCGTTTCGCTTCCAAAGAGCTTCATTGACAAAATTTTCGTCCCTGAAGACCTTGGATTTTGTAGTGAGAGAGACAAAGAGAGAGATATTTCTTAAAAATTTAATGAACCAGAAATCAAATTAAGAATAATAAATGCAAGAGATGGATACACATATGAAAAACTAACTAATTAATTAGAGGATTCAACTTAAATACAAAAGTAAACTAATTTCTCTAGAATGAGAGATTATTACCTAACAAATTGAGAAAGAAAAGAAAATCCCTTAGTCTAATTCTAATTATTGTGCTTTCTAATTAATGGCGAAGCTTCTTCTTGTTGAGGGAGAATTGGCAGAGCCAGGACATCCTATAGGACTGCTGGGCAATGATGTTGGCGGTGGAGCAGTCCCTGGAGAGGACTATGGAGTGGCCATCGTCGTAGGAGTCCATGCCCTCCGCCATGAGCTGCCACACGAGGCCACCGCTCATGGGGCCGCCGCGCTGAGCCAGGTTGTAGATGTATGAGTAGGTGGCGCTCAGGAAGGAGTTTGTGAGTTGGATCTTTTCGTAGTCGCAGCTGCAGTTCTTCGTCGACATCCCGAACTCAGCGAACACCATCGGCTTGTTCAAGTAGTTCATCGAGTCCATCCAATGGTTCACCATCCAGTCTTGCATGAATGACATTTGGTTGTAGTAACAATCATTCTGTAGCCTACACAAACAAAATTTTAAGGTTACGGTAAGGGTTTTTCTTGTGTTGACTCAAATGAGATTGTTAGGGTTTTGAAAAGTGAGGGGAGTTAAGATTCTAGGATTAGGGTTAGGGTTTATTGACTATGGACTCAAATGGGATTGGCTAGGTTTTGAAAAGTGAGGGAGAAAAGTTGAGATTTTAGGGTTATAAGGGTTAGGGTTTTTGTAATGTGGCCTCAAATGGGATTGGTTAGGATTTTAAAAAGTGAGGGAGATTTTAGGGTTCGGGATAGGGTTTTTATTTTTGTTAAATATGGAAGGAGGCACTTTTTTCTTACCGAGAAATTTATGGTGGGTCTTTGCAGACACTTCCCAAAGCTTTCATAATGACTTGACTTGAGTTTGTACACCCGATTTTGTTAGGTTTTGGAATCAGTCTCATCTAGGGAAATTCTCTCCTCCCGTCCCTTCCACAAAAAGGGACAAGAGTTGAGATTTTAGGAGGTTAGGGTTGGATTTGAGCTCAAGGGACACATACGGGTGAGTTCGGCATTGATTCGGTTTGGTTCGATTTTATACTAAATTTTCATAAAGCTAAATTTACCAGGCATCAGGATATGCGTGGATTGTGGAGAAATCAATCTCTTTGATCTGATGATTGGCAATGAAATCAGTTCCCACTTGTTCACAATTAGGGTTGCATTGCATTCGATCCTCAGTTCCATAGAAGCCTTCAACTCCAACCGTCAGCAAGTGGTTGCTATCTATAGATTTCACATAGGTAGCCATTTCTTGAACCCATTCCTACAAATCAAATAAAAAACACACCATTTTAATACATCAATTAACAATAATAATAAGACAATAACAATTATATAGAGAGTAAAAAGAGACGTTGATGATTTTGGTGGAGTTTGAAGTGGAGCGAGGCTCGTTCATGAGTTCCCAAGCCATGATGGTCACGTCGTCCTTGTAAGGAATGTCGAGAATTGTGTTGTTCCTCGTAAGAATTTTCTGCAATAGTCAACGAGCCTCGGTTATAAAGATCTGTAATCAATATAAGCCACATGACATCGATTGTAACTATATTTTACCTTGACGTGATCTTTGTAGAAACCCTTGACAACTTTGTTAGTGAAGAAATCATCGTCGGAGATATTAGCCGCGGAGGTAGTCTTTTGGGCCCATTGGACGTATTGGTGTTTGCCTCCATAGTCCTTCCAGTTGTTGGTTAAGGATAGAATCAATCGGATGCCATATTTTCTTGCTTCTGATATCACGAAATCAAGAGACTGCAAACCACACAAAACACAGATTGATTGATTGATTAATGCCAAATTCCAAAATGGATTAGCTTCAAAAGTGGATTTGTAGAAAGAGAGCTAAAATCTAACATGGGTCAGTTCCAAAATTGATTTTTTTGGGAGAGAAAGGCTAAATATCCAAAATGGATATTACCAAATTTTAGTTTCAACGGCTCAAACAGGTGGGAGATTTAAACTCACGAGCTAGATGCCAATTACCACTAAAGTTGATATTGACACCGAACAGAGTGACCTAAAATCCAAAATGAGTCCTTTTCAAAATTTAATTTTTTTTAGAGAAGTGCAAAAATCCAAAATGGGCCATTTTCAAAATTGACGAGACAAGTCCACTCCAAAACTGGTCAGTTCCATGATTGAGTTTTTTGGAGGAAGGCCAAAACTCCAAAATGGGTCATTTCTAAAATTGAATTTTTTTTGAGAGATCAGAAAGCCAAGCATCCAAAATGGGTCATTTACAAAAATGATTTTTTCTTAGAGACAATGCCAAAATTCCAAAATGTGTCATTTCCAAAACTGAAAAAAATCCAAAACTCCAAAACGGGTCATTTTCCAAACTTGAATATTTTGATCTAAAATCCAAAATGGGTCATTTCCAAAAGTGAATTTGCAAGAGAAACCAAACCAAAAACCAAAAAAATAGCAAAAAAAGAAAGAGTTTGATGACCTGAAAAACTTTCTCATCATAAACCCCAGGGGAGGTTTGGAGGGCATTCTTGCCGCCGTCGCTGAAGGCCCAAGTCCGGCCGATGGTGAGGCCGACCGAAGCGGCGTCGCAGAACACCGACGAAATCTTCCCTCTCTCCTTAGGGTCAGCTCCCACGGACATCATCCAGTAAGAGTTAAAGCCATTGAACAAGAATGGCCTCCCATTCAGCACAAACTGGCAGTTCCTTGTCTTTATGAACCCTAAATAAGGGCAGATTTCAGCTTCACTACTCACAAACAATGACACAACAACAACAGCTCCAAACAAAAAGCTGCAAATTCTCTTAGAAAAAAGACCCATTATGTTTAGTTCCTTCACTGTGTTTTGCTCTGAGTGAACACAACTTGGAAATGGCTGTGGGGGTTGCAGCCTATTTATAGGGTTTTTGGTGGTGAAGAGAGAGCTTGAATATTGGGTTTTAGTTGAGTGGGAGATTCTTCATAAACAGATCATCAGAATTTTCTTCTCTTATAAAACAAACAAATTTAGGGTTTGTTAATTAACCGTCTTAATTAGTTGAGTGATAAGTGGCTTGAAAACAGAGTAGAAAGGGAAGAAAGATCTAGTAATGTGAATATATATCGTGACTTTTTTTTTGGAATTATTTATTTATTTTGAAAAAATACCAGAACCATGTCATTAAGGTATGTGAGAAATATACACACCAAAAAATGGGAAAGTAAGGTGAAACGTTCCAATTAAGGGAAATGGAAGAGATATTGTAATTACAACAATAGGAAGATTTGGAAAATTAAACCAAAAGGAAGAAGAGAATATAAAAATAACATAAATTACAAAAATATCAAGAAGAGAATATGTACTAATATACTTAGAAGGTTTAAAATTTTATAGAAATTACACAAAATTACAAACCTATATTATCATGACGTGAGAGGAAAAAAAATTATGATATTTTTATAAATACATATATTTGTTTTTTCGCTATTTGATATCATTTTTGTTTTTTAGTACTTTTTAGAATATTCTTCTTTGATATACATCTACATTTTTAACCACCTTCGTAGAACTCTAACAAGATTGTAAAAAATTAACTACAACAGGTTTGATTAAAAAAACAAAGTTTGTTATTTATATTATTTTTTTTAAACCATGCTTGTTAACAATTTTCTTTGTTTAGCAAACTCTTGAAAATATTCTTTGATTACTCAACAAAAATATTCTTAAAATCATAGCTAAATTTAAAAAAAAAAAATTAAAGTTAAAAATATCATTTTGTTTATGGTATACTTTGAGTTTTTTCCAAGTTTTTTTTAGTACAGTTTTTTCCTAGTATAATCCAAGTATTTTCGAATATTCAAATTTAATAGATTTTAAAATTAGTCCTCTGTTGTTAGTTTAGAATTATACCTGACCAAAAAAATTTCTATGCAAAAAATGATACAATAACAATGTGGTTATTGCTTAAAAAAATGTAAATATGGGCAGAAATTAACCAATAAACTATTTTTAAAACATAGAGATTAGTATTTAACCAAAAGATAAAATCCATTTGGTAAGTATTTTTAAAAAGGTTACTTTTTGTTTTGTGCAATCTACTCTCTAACACAATTTTAAAATTCTTGTCGAATTTTAAAAATAGAAACAAAAAGGTATAAAAATAGTTTTTTTTTTTTTAAATTGGCCTAACTGATGAGTGAAAATCCGAATAAATAAATTACTAGTAACAAATTTAACTTTTGAAAATAAAAAATTTAACGACAAAATCATTATTCTCAATTTTTTGGGAGCAAAGCATTTGTAGGGGAAAAAAAACTTATGGATTGTGTTCTTCTTAGAAGATCACATGTATCAGTTTTGGTAATAATACATAAAAATTCAAAAAATCAAAACCGTCAACCATTAACTAAAATAAATTTATTTATTAATAAAAAAATCAGTATTTTTAGTTCAAGAATTCAGGTGAGGACGGTAATAGTGTTGGGATTGGTGGAGTCAAAACGACGTCAGATCTGGCTAGAGAAGAGTCGGGATCGAGTCGGAACGCGTCGAGGTCAAAGCAGGATGAAAACAGGGGAGAAGCGGAAGTGCAGACCACTTGGGCCAAGGAGACAGCACCGCGACGTCGCTGCAAGGCGCCACGATGCCAGGGGACAGCGCCGCAGCGCTGTCCAGATGGAGGAGGTGCGGTCGGTTGTCCGTCCGTACCGCCATGGCACCGGGGACAACGCCATGGCGTTGTTTCCTTGTCTATATAAGTGCAGTTTCGAGTTTAGGGTTTCTTAGCTGAAAAAGGGGTTTTGTCTAGCCCATTTTGAGCCGTTTTTCAGAGGGTTTTGTGGCAGTTCAAGGGAGAGGCTCGGGCATTGGCAGAGGCATTGAGGCTCATCAAGATCAACACATTCGGGGTAATTAGATCTTGATTATTGTGAGTTTTTCATTCTTGTTCCTAAGTATTAATTGTGTAAAATACTGGGGCTTTTGTTGAGACCTCTAGAGATATTTTTGGAGAGAGTTATTGTATCCAATCCTAAACAATATTAGTGAATTACCCTTAGTGGTGAACCAGTATAATTACTGTTTTTCTTCCAATTTGCATATTTGTGATTGTGTTAGATATTTCTTGTGGAACGGGAAATTATTCAAGTCAATGAATTTCCCAACAAATAGTTACTTTATTTACTTTCATATTGATATAAAAAGTATCACATTCGCAAATAAACTAAATATAAATATGGTCATTATTTCTCAACATTTTTTATCCACGAGTAGCTTTAATTATTCTTCTTTTAGTTAAAAAATTACAGAGATGGATATCGAGCTATCGACCTTTTGAGATGGTAATATATATACGTACTTCATCAGCTATTTTGATTAAGTTTTATGCGTGAGATATGTTAAAATTAACCCAATGAATATGAAAACTCTCATAAGAAATATTTTGCTCCCTGTACTTTCAATCCTAATTTCAAAACATCCAATTATTGGATCCGTATTTTTTTTAATCAAAATTTTAACATGATACTTCACTAAACTTCTTTGTTTTAGTACAACATGTGGGGGGTGGGGATTCAAACTCACGCTTTTTAGTTGGAGATAGGTGACTTTAACTCGTTGAGCTATGGTTGGCTTCGTTCACTAAACTCCTTTAAATGTAGCCATAAAATTTGTAGGGAAGAGTTTCCATTTGTGTATAAAATTTGTGTTAAAACTTCATGAAATAGGGTCCAAAATGATCTGTTTTTAAAAGTACAAGAACCAAAACGAACGTTTTAAAATACATAATAAAATGAACAAAAGTTTGAAGTATGAAACTAAAATTGACATTTTGATAGTACATTGACCAAATAAATAAAAGTCGAAGATACAAGAACCAAAATAATATTTAAACCAGAAATTACTACATCTTTGTATAGGGCTACTATAATATATTTACCATTTTATAGATTCTAGTCTTTTAACATGTTACCATACCGCATATTGCGATATTTCCACTTTATTTTTTAATACACTAAAAACAATCTTTCCAAAATATTTAGTATTGTATCAAATACTCTAATTTTGTATTTAAGAATAACACTAATTTAGTATATGTATCAAATACTATAATTTTATATTTATTATCCCGATAGACAAAACCAATCACAAAAATACGAGATTAAGGGAAATCAGAAAATGACACAAAAAGATTTATAGTTGTTCACCCTTACTGTAGGCTACCTCCAGTCTTCCGTTAAGATGCGGATTCCACTAAATGAGAATTGGATACAAGGGTTACAAATATCTCCAGATATTCACTATCTAGAGGTCCTAACAAAAGCCCCCTAACTTATAAGTATTTCACATAATATAACTTAGGTACATGAATGAATCACAAAATAATCGAGAAATAATTACCCCATAGATGTTGATCTCGATTTGTCCCTCCGTATGCTGCCAACCTCGAGCCGTCACCTCTGAAACGCCACAAAATTGCTCAACATTTCAGCTCCAAAGCTAACTGCCTCAACCCCAAACCAAAAAGATGGTTATATAATAATCTGCTTTGCAGTGTCGAGACATTGTATAGTGTCTCAACACTACGCGGACGCAAACCCAACACGCGCGTCTCCATCGTGGCAGTGTGTACATAAGTTCAAGTAGAAATTGACAAGGTTATAATAGAATGAGAAACTTTTGTTGGAAGATTTATGTAAGCTTAGCTATGGATTTGTTGATTTTGTTTGTGTGATGTCAAGGTAGTTGGGTTGCTTTTTATCTTAGTAGAATTGAAATACTCAGAAGAGTTGAATACGTTGTTGAATGTAGTTTGTGGAGGGATGAGTGGTCCTATTACAATTATATTACATATATACAAGTGTTGGATGTTGTTGAATTTGGGTTTGTGAATGGACGAGTGGTCATATATGTATTATGTTTACATATATAGATGTGTGTTATATGTTATTATATTTCAGGTGTGTATTTGAGTTATGTTGGTAGAGTTCACGTTGAAATTTTCACTTTTTTTTTCCTTTTGGAATTATGTTTGATGGATGAGTATTGAATCTTTATTCTAACTTTAGTAAAATATATTAATGATATTAATGTTTGAGTGTGAATTAGTGATACATCTTGAATTTGATTTTTGTTAAACAATTGGAATTTGGCTAATGAAATTTGTGCATCCAATGAGAAAGGAGGAAAAATAGTTGGTTGGCTACCTGAGCAACCAACAATTTTTTTTATTAAATTATTAACCAAATTGATGACGGGCATTGCATGTCATTGTAAAAGAAACATTTAATGACGGACGACTACAATAACAGTGAAATAGATGTCGGTCGTGGACCGACATTATAAGCAACCTTCATCGTAGGCTACAATGTCGGTCACCTACAATGACGGGCCATGCCTGTCATTAATTCCCGCTTGTTCGACATTGTTTTCCTTTAATGACGGGCCAAATCCGATTTTGTAGTAGTGCCATCACCCGTTTGATTTTGGTATTTACACATGATATTCTCCCACCAAATCCATAATCAATCTCCATTGTTTCTCCCAATCTTTGAGTTAATTTTTAATCTCACACAGTGGGACAGAAGTTTTGGGGGATCTTAGCTTATTAATTTAATTAAGTAAAATATATAAAATCCTAGCTTAGCTGTCCCACCAACTATGAATGAGAGTATTTAGCCAACAAATACAGGGAGGGAAAGTTTAAGCCATTAAGGGAATAGAGAGGATGAAATGGAAATTGAACTATCATTGCGCGCTCATTACCTTCGGCGTTCAACAAGGGAAGAATCGTAGGCTTCAGTTCCAAGAACCCTACCACAGATTAATCGCTAGCAATTGTGAATCAATGCTCGCTGTCACGAATCGTTACACTCTGCTGTTTTTTTTCCTGTAGATCATCCCTCACCGTATCGTGGTCGTTCATACCCCTTCCCATGGCAATGGTGTCGCACGACAATAAAGAATTTCGTGAGCCAAATAGAGATGGGAGGCTGAAACTTTGGGATAGCACTACTAGAAAATTGAGTTTTTGTGGCGTTCATGAACAGTAAAATATTGTTGAAAATTTTAGAAAACGTCACCAAAGGTAAAAAAACGCGTTTTTGGTGGGAAAAATGAAGATTTTCGGATTTTTGGCTTTTCGTGACATTTTTTAATCGTCACGAAAAGTTTGACAAAAAGTTCGTTCTTCGTAATGTTTAAAAGACGTTACAAAAGGGTGAGGCGCGTTTTTGGCGGGAAAAGACTGAGTGTTCCGAATTTTTTACTTTTTGTGACGTTTTTCTAACCGTCACAAAAAGTTGAAAGAAAACATGTTTTTCCGTGACGTTTTATAAATGTCTCAAAATAAAGAGGCACATTTTTGGTGGAAGAATGCGGAGTTCTTCGGATTTCTGGCTTTGTCATGACGTTTGAAAAATGTCACCAAAAGTTATTTTTCGTGATGTTTAAGAATCGTCACGAAAAGATGAGGCTCATGTTTTGCGGGAAAACCATATTGTTTTAGCTTTTTGTCACATTTAAAAAACATCACGAAAAGTTGGAAATCTAAACTTATTGTGATGTTAAGAAACGTCATGAAAATGTGAGGCTCGTTTTTTTGCTGAAAAACTAGATGTTTTTGCTTTTTGTGAGTTAGAAAACTATATTTTTAGTGATGTTTAAAAAACGTCACGAAAGGGTCAAAAAAATTTCAAGATTTTATTAAACTTAAAAAACATCACAAAAGGTTTTACACGTATGTTTTCCATTTCGATCTTTCTGTTTGTGGATGAAGTGAGATTGTCTTATGTTCTATGGTTATTATGAATTTTTGTTGGTTTGGACGATACCGTCACATGTGCTAATTTTCTTGACGTTTTTTAAACGCCATGTATACCTTTCGTGATGGGCGTATAGGTGACGGCGTAAAAAACGTCACAAAAGGTTTTTTTGACATTTAAAAAACGTTACGAAAAATCGAATTTCTACTAGTGTAGAAATATTTTTTAGGTTACAATTTAAGTTGGGGTTAAAATAAGTGACTTTAAATATCGGGCTCGGCCTAACATTAAAGGCAGGCTTACAATGGCAGGTTGGGCCCGACATCAAAACTCTAGAAAATTTAAAAATTAATTTTTTACCCTGTCCGACATTGTTTCTTCCGGGTTTTTTTTTTGTCCGACATTGTCTTTTTTTGTTTGTCCGACATTAGAACTCATATTTCTAATAGTGGTAGCATATCAACTCTGCAAACTTTTACAACGTGCTCCCTTTGTTGCAGCATTGAGACGCTCAAATGTAGTGTCTCAAAGTTGCCTCATCGACCAGCATGCCCATCCAGCTCCATGCATCTTTTCATTATTCTTTCTTCATCCATTTGACTGTGGTTTGGCTTCACCAATCTCAACACATATAAATTAAAAAACAAAACAAAACAGTCAACTATTAACTAAAATAAATTTATTAATTATTAAAAAAATCAATACTTTTAGTTCAATAATTACAAGTGAGGATGGATCCTTAATTAAGGACGGCAATACTTACTTTATTTACTTTCGTATTAAAATGAAAAACATCACATTTACAAGTAAACTAAATACAAATATGTTCATTAGTTCTCAACCTTTTTTTATCCATGAGTAACTTTAATTATTCTTCTTTTTAGTTCAAAAATTGTAGAGAAAGATGTCTGAGCTATCTACTTTTGAGATGGTAATATGCTTATTTTTGAGATGGTAATATGCTTATTTTATCAGCTATTTTGATTAGTTTTATGGATAAGATATGCTAAAATTAACCCAATTACTATGCAAACTCTAATAAGTAATTCGGATTAAAATAGTCATTGTACCTTCAGCTATCTTAAAACATCTATTTTGGTTGATATTTTTGTCTTATTAAAATTTTAGCACGATACTTTACTCACTAAACTCTTTTTTCTAGTACAACATGTGAGGTGTGGGGATTCAAATTTATGATCTTTTGGTTGGAGATAGCTAACTTAACCTATTGAGCTATAGTTGGCTTTCACACACTAAACGTTCTTAATATGTAATCATAAATTATTGAAAAGTTCCCATTACAAAATTTATGATAAAATTTCATAAATAGGGACCAAAATGATATCTTTTTATAGGTACAAGGACCAAAAAACGGACGTTCTGAAAATACGGACTAAAATTTAAAAAAAAAATTGGAAGTATAGATACTAAAATTGATGTTCCGTCCATATATTGACCAAAATAAACTAATGTCATCCAAAGATATAGAAATAGAAATAGGATTTAAACCGTAAATTACTATGTTTTGTACAGGACTGCTTAATAGGGATACCATTTTATAGAGTCTGTCTTTTAACCTATTACCGGATCGCATATTGTGATATTTCTGCATTATTTTTTCATATACTAAAAAAAATCTTTCTAAAATATTTAGTATGTATTAAATACTATAATTTTATATGTTTAAGAGTAAGGGTAAAATGTGATGGATGTCGTTAATTATCAAATTGTGCCTAGTCATACTATCATAACTTGTTATTTCAAAAAGAAAAAACAAATTGTTTAGATTGTTTAAATAACTATTAAAATGACTAGCTTTCCATTTTATTAACACAATTAATAACTATCTAGTTAAACAATTAGTATAATTATTATCCACTTTATTGAGAGAAAGCTAAAGGATTTTGCAATATGAATAGTGGTTTTAGTAAAATAGTTAATAATCTAATTATTGAAAGAAGTGTTGAGAAAGGGTTTAATTGTTTTCTTAATATTAATAATTCAACCTAATTTATTAAAATCCATAAAATTACAAATCAAAATAAATGAAGGACAAAGAAGGTATTAAGTAAAAAGTTGTAGGGTAATATTGTCCAAAACAAATTTCGGCATTCAGAATTTCATATATTAGTTTCTAACACGTACCTCTGATATTTTTATTTGATCATATTTTAGATTTTAAGCATTGATCCAAACAAATATAATCCAATATAAGCTAAAAGCCAAACTCAAGTTGCCCAAGCTCAGCGAGGTGAAGTTTCTAAGCTGATTCTCGAGTAAGATGGATACATAGACCAACAAAAACTTGAAGCCTTTTAAAGTGCGAGAGAAGATGAATGATATTGAATGTGCTCTGGTCAGATCGCTTGAGGCCTATCCTGGATATTGGAGGACGCGCAACAAGAGTTGAACAACTTCAAGTAGATGCCGCGATTTTAGATGATTTTTTTTAGATAATATCTTGGGAGGGCTATTTTGAAAACTTAATTACATGAATGTTTTTAGGTTTCAAAATTTACACTTTTAGATATTTGCAGTTAGGATTTTATTTTAATACCGTTTCTACCCTTATTTATTGTTTTTTATTTTATTATAATTTTTAAATTTTAAAGATTTGAATCCTTAATTTGTAATTATATTCATTTAATTCTTGTGGGCCCCATTCAAAATTTCAACGTTAATTCCTCAAATCTCTCCTTTAAAAAAGATTTTTCTCTCTCACAAATTAACAACTTCCAATTTTGTTAAATGAATTAAATGCTGTCGATTCTCTTTCCTCGTTTGCTGTCGATTTTCTCCAGCCACCGTGCAAAGCCGGTTTTCTTCACCGCTGTCTTCGTTTCCAAGGTGCAAAGACGTCGGCTGCCAGACCTTCATTTTCCATCTTCAGGGCTTTTATGAACAAGGTATTTATTTCTTTTGCACATTTCCAACGCCGTTCATTCCCGTCGCCGTTCATTCCCGTCGACATCTTTGCAGGTTTCCAACGCCGTTCATTGTACACCAAATCAACAAGGTATTGATTTCTTCTTCCCCAGACACGTCCAAACCTTCAATTTCCGTCGCTGAATAAACTTTCTGTCGACGTCTTTGGACGTTTCCGACGTCGTGCAGTGTGTTCCTTGTCTCCTGTCCCCTTCTGTTTATACCATGAGTAATTAATAGTCTTCCGTTGAGATTGGTATATATGGGGATATATTTTATGTATGTGTACAGAAAATGGAAGTTTTAAACGTCTCACAGTGTTCGTATTCCTGATTATATTCGTATATATAGGTATATATTGTATATGTGAATATATCTTATATGTGTATACATATATCTTATAGTTCTGTAGAAATGGTCTTCCATACCATTTGTACTTATTAGTCTTCCGTTAAGATTGGTATATATGGGGATATATTTTGTTTATGTGTATAGAAAATTGAAGTTCTAAATATCTCATATTCTTAGTATTCCCGATTATATTCGTATATATAGGTATATATTGTATATGTGTATATATCTTATAGTTGTATACAAGATATAAACGCATATATCCTATAGTAATGTAGAAAGGGTCCTCCAAAACTGAAGTTCTAAACGTCTCATGGATGAAGCGAAAAAAGTTCTTAGATTTCGAATTTGGGAGATTTTTGGACGGGATTTGGAGATATTTTGGGAGGTTATGATTTCAATTTTGGGGAATTTAGGGTTTTGTTTTTAATGTTTTGGTGTTTTAATTTGTTTTGGTAAGTATCATTAACCTAAAATTATGGGATCTAAATTACAACCTTCTAATTAATCAATTTTTCATATTAAAATGAATTTAAAATTAATTTGTAAATACAAGAGGCTATTTAAGTAATTTGTATGATGGGTACCCTCTTAAATAGGGTTGATACATTTCATCGTTTTATGTAATTAGGATCTTTAAATAGCCCATCAATGTACTAATTCATTTTTTTTGTATATATATATATATATATTATTTATCATTCAGGTATGGAGTCTATGATTTCATGATAATAATACTTCTTCTTTTTTAATCATAAAATAATAAAATTGTCTTTATTAATGATTTGAGATTTTTTTATTATAGACTGAAGTTCAAATTTCCTTTAAGCTACCTACGTACCCATCAATGAAAGGGATCAAGTCACAACGTAGTTCAAATACAAGATATATTTTTTTAATGTTTTTCTTTTAAGCCGTTCACCTTTTTAACTCATACGGGCCAAGTATCATGTAGTTTAGACTCTTACAATAAAGAGTGTTTACATTTCACGCATAAAATCTTTTAAGAAATTTTCCGTTAATCAGACCAATTCTCAATCCATTTATTATCAATGATCTTATATGCTCCATTTATGTAGACTTCTTTGATGATGTAGGGTCCGTCCCATTTAGGTGTGAACTTATTCCCTGTGTGATGTGTTTGGGGATAAAAATATCGTGGACACGTGGAGGACGCTTAGTGGTGTTTAGGAAAAGGAAAAAGAATATTCCAGGTCCACCTCGAACCTGCCGAGGAGACCCAATCTATCCGTATGAAAGGCTAAGTGTAAAGGCCAGGGTTCGATCTGAAGGGGTTCGAGTTGCTCGACCCCGACAGGTTCGACATGGTAAAAGACAAGGATAACCGTCGGTCGTAAGTGCCGTCGGACCCACCACCTATAAATAGAGGGTCTCATTTCACACTCAGGTATCGAATCTCACCTCGAACATAATATTGAGTCCGACCTATATTGACTTGATCGTCGGAGAGTTTGCCCTCTTGTGCAGATTCACTCCTCGGTTTAGGTCGAGTTGGAGACTAGGTTCGAACTAGGTTCGCAAACACCGTTGTGCAATTCTTTGCATAAACATTTGGCACCGTTTGTGGGGGACGGACAATTTAAGTCATCCCGATCTAAGATACATAAACAAAGATGGTTCAACCAGCAAACTCAACCAACACAGCAGACCGAAGAGCTACGGTTGCTAACGATGGCCACCAGAGAGAAGTCGGGGCGGAAGTGGCAGAGGGTCAGATTCAGGAAGGCCTATGGACCGAGCAGCTCCGTAGGTCAGCACGCATCACCACACCTGTTCTGTCACCAGCACATCTTAAACCAACTAAGGCCAATCGTGGCCGAGGTGGTGCCTCTAGGAGAGCCACCCGAGCTCCGGTCCCAGCTCCTACTAAGGAGAATTTTGATGCCCTTCAAAAAGAGATGGAGGCAATGTGCACCCAGATGCACACCATGAAAGAAATGTATAACGAAATGGTGCAAGCTTCTGGTGTCCAGTCCCGATTTGAGGACCAAGCGATGCACGAAGGAATGCACGAGCAAGGGGATCTTCACCTCGACCCAGTCGACGAGGAGTACCCCAGAGCCGATGAAAATGCGGAGTATAGTCGTCAAAAGAGCGATCTCCGTGATCATTTTAACAGAAACAGAAGCTTGTCCCTCCGAAGAGGACGAACTCCAGCATGCTCGCCCAAAAGCTCCAACCAGCAGGCCGAATCTTCTTACAACCCAATGGTTCCAGAGGGATGATTACGAGGGAAGAGTTTGACCAACTCAAGAGCAAATTTGATGCTTAGGTTAAAGCCTTAAAGGCAAGGTGCGAGGTAAAAGGGAATGTGTTTGATGATGACAACCTGGGGGAATCACCATTCACCTCAGATATCTTGGAGGCTCCAATCCCTCCGAAGTTCAAAACTCCCTCTATGAAGCCATACGACGAGTCTAAGGACCCAAAAGATTATGTTGAGGTCTTTGAAGGCCTCATGGATTTTCAAGCGGCCACTGATGCCATAAAGTGCCAGCCTTCCAGATCGCGCTTACCGGCAGCGCACGCTTGTGGTACCGAAGATTACCGGCTAGGTCGATCTCGACTTACTCCCAGCTGAGAAAAGAGTTTATCAGTCAATTCTCTTCTCGGCACTATGACAGAAAAACGGCGACTCACCTCGCCACCATCAGACAGAAGGAAGGTGAGACACTGAGAGAGTACGTCACTCGGTTCTAGGAGGAGCAGCTAAAAGTCGCACACTACTCCGATGACTCGGCCATGTGCTACTTTCTCACCGGCTTGGCTGATGAGACCCTTACTGTCAAACTTGGAGATGAGGCTCCAACTACCTTTGCCGAGGTCCTACAAAAGGTGAAGAAAGTTATCGATGGGCAAGAACTTCTCCAGACAAAGACTGGCCGACCAGAGAGGAAGATCGACCAGAAGAAGTCCATTCAAGACAAGAGTAAGGCTGATTCCAAGTCCAAGGACAAGGGATCATCCTCCTCCAACAACCGAACTGATTTTCGTAGGTCGGATGGGGGTTTTAGCCGAGGCTAACCCTACGAACGCTATACTCCAACCACAATCCCTATCTCAGAAATACTTAAAATATCGAAGAAACTGGGATGGAGAAGCTACTCAAGCGACCTGAGAAGCTTCGAGGGGACCCGGAGAAACACAATAAAGATAAATACTGCCGTTTTCACCGTGATCACGGCCATAATACGTCAAGTTGCTGGAACTAAAATGCCAGATTGAAGACCTCATTTAGGACGGCTACTTCAAAAAGTTCGTAGGCAAACCGAGGTCCAACTCGGTAGAGAAGAAAGATGAAAGGAAGCGTTCAAGGACGCCACCTCATCGAGATGACCGAGCTGCCAGGCGCGAGGTATGCGTCATTAGGGAGCAGAAACCGACCTGCTCCATTATCTTCACTGACTCCAACCTGGAAGGGGTCCACTTGCTCCATAATGATGCACTTGTGATCGCACATCTCATCGATCACGTCCTGGTTCGAAGAGTGTTAGTGGACGGGGGTGCATCTGCCAATATTCTATCTCTGACAACGTTCCTTGCTCTGAGATGGACCAGGACACAGTTGAGGAAGAGTCCAACACCCTTGGTTGGATTTTCTTGAGAATCAGTCTCCCCAGAAGGGTGTATTGACTTGCTGGTTATAATTGGGCAAGACAGTACACAAGTTACGCAAATGGCTGAGTTCGTTGTGATTGACGACAGGTCGGCCTATAATGCTATCTTTGGGAGACCCGTCATCCAACTCATTCCAGGTTGTTCCCTCAACGCTTCACCAAGCTTTGAAGTATTCAACTCCCAATGAAGTGGGCATAGTCCGAGAAAAGTAGAAGATGTCAAGGGAGTGTTATGCCTCTTCACTCAAGAGGTCATCGGTGTGCGCCCTTGAAAAGCAAGCCAAATGTGCTGAAAAGCAAGGGTCAGAGGCCGACCTACCCAGATAAGGCAAGAGGGAGTTCTCTGCACCAACAGAGGAGCTCGAGCTTGTTCCTTTACTTAGTCTTGAAAAACAAGTAAGCATAGGAACCAAGCTGGGGGCCGCTGACAGGGAAGAGCTGATCAACTTCCTAAGGTCCAACTTTTTTGCATGGTCTCATGAGGACATGTCTGGCATAGACCCAAAGATCATGGTTCATCGCCTCAACATAGACACATTATTCCGACTTGTAAAACAAAAGAGAAGACCTGTAAATAAGGAGAGGAGTGATGTAATTGTTGAGGAGGAAAACAAACTTTTGAAAGCTAAATATATAAGAGAAATTATGTATCCCGAGTGGCTCTCTAATGTTGTGTTACTTACAAAATCTAACGGAAAGTGGATAATATGCGTAGATTTTACAAATTTAAATAAGGCATGCCCAAAAGATTGCTTCCCACTGTCGAGGATCGACCAGCTCGTAGATGCAACTGCCGGGCACGAGCTGCTCATCTTCATGGATACCTACTCCGGATACAACCAAATTAAAATGCATGTATCAGATCAAGATCATACCGCATTCATAACAGACCAAGGTCTGTACTGCTATAAGGTTATGTCCTTCGACCTAAAGAACACAGGTGCGATCTACCAAAGAATGGTGAATAAGAAGTGTATGTGGAAGTGTATGTGGACGACATGCTTGTCAAGAGTAAGCAGACAAAGTCGCATCTTTCTGACCTAACCGAAGCATTTGAAGTTCTACGAAAATATCAAATGAAGCTTAATCTAGCTAAGTGTGCCTTTGGAGTCTCCTCGGGTAAGTTCCTTGGCTTCATGGTAAACAACCGTGGAATTGAATCTAACCCAGAGAAGATAAAGGCCGTGCTTGAGATGGAAGCACCCAAAACTCTTAAACAGCTTCAATGCCTCAATGGAAGGATTGCAGCCCTAAATAGGTTCGTTTCGAGGTCAACTGATAAATGTCTTCCTTTCTTCAAAGTCTTGAGAAAGAAGGGGTCATTTGAATGGACGACTGAGTGCGAGCAAGCTTTGGATCAATTGAAAGCCTATCTCTGCTCGACACCACTGCTGGCCAAGCCTCTACCGGGAGACAAGCTCCACTTGTATCTAGCAGTATCCGATAGTGCAGTCAGCTCGGCCCTAATTAAGCAGAAGGGAGTACGCCAAAGTCCAGTTTACTACACAAGTAAGACCATGACTGAGGTCGAGACCAGGTATTGATAAGTCTTGAATTTTAGGAAAAAGTGTTTACAAATTGTGAATGTTTAGTGTCTTCTGAAATTAAATACATATGTTTCATGCATTGAATCCGGTATAAATGGGACTATTTCTTAGGAAAGACTTGTACACTTGATTTTGGATAAATAGATGGAATTATGAGGAAATATATATGTTTTATAGGGAAAAAGGAAGGAAAAAGCAGCAATGCACCTACTGCAGATGACATAGAGGCTATCTTAAAGCTAGCAGCGATGCGTCTAGCGCATCGCTAACACTCCAACAACTTCAGCAATGCGCCTGGCGCATTCTTCACCTACAAATAAGGGCTTTTGTTGACCGGGCAGTTGGAAGAAATCTCAACCCATCCCTTGATCCGTGCAACCAAATGCTATTAAGCCCCATTGTAGCTCCTCCACTCAAATACCCAAGATTTTGTCCACCAACTTGCAAGGTTTAGCTTATAAATACCAAGTTCCATCAAGCTTCAAAGGGGGAGCTCACTTGACATTTAAAATTCCAGCTTGTTTCCTCTCTAGAATTTACGTTTTATAATTTGTTGTCTTTAATTTTGCTCAACATTCCTTGAATTATTTTTATTGCAATTCTTTTTTGTTGTTATCATTTTCTTTAGATTTTGGTTCTCGATTTTAATTTAGCTATTGTAATTACTTCTTAAACTTAATATGATATTTTATTTCAATCCACCTCTTATTATTTCTGTTTTTCATGTTTTTATGAGTAGCTAATTTGCTTTTCCAACCCTCTTACGAATGACTTAGTTCCCATCATTTTAATTACATCTATCAGATAGCATGACGTTTACGCTCAAATTGCTTATCTTGATTGAGTTAATTAAGCTAGTTGATTTTACTTGCTGGCCACTTGTTTAAATCACAACAGTTGAGTTTAATTCTGAAAAGGTTAGAGTCAACAGAGTTCATCAAGATAATATGGGAAGTTACTTAGACATAAGAACTTAAACAAGATCTTAAACATAGGCTCTCTTACCCATTAAACATAAGTTGGAGTTTTAATTACTTAGGATTCTTCTAGTATTTTATAGACATGTTTTAAATACTAGCCTAATCTTCTAAACAAACCAAAAGCGGTATGGAATAGGAGTTGAACCAGTTTTCAATTAGAGAGTAAATTTAGTGTGAGATTCTGATAGACGTAATTCATTTCTCTTCGAACTAGTCAGTAGTATGAGGCTTGGTTTCAAAATTCTATTTTATTAAATTATAAAACTTGCATTTCAACCAACCAATTTTTATTCCCAAACTCAATTGCTCATTCAAGCAGTTTACAAAATCAGTTTCAAAAGAAAACTAGTCCATGTGGAGACGAACTTGGAATAGTTCCAGATTATTACTTGTGACAGTGTGCACTTGCACTTGTCCCTCTTGGTATACGATAGTGCAGTTAGCTCGGCCCTAATTAAGCAGGAAGGAGTACGCCAATGTCCAGTTTACTACACAAGTAAGGCCATTACTGAGGTCGAGACCAGGTATCCACAAATGGAAAAGTTGGCCCTCGCTTTGGTCACCTCGGCCCGAAGACTTAAGCCGTATTTCCAGGCACACCCAATTATGGTGCTTACTAATCTGCCCTTGAATAACATCTTCCACAAGCTCGAAACATCAGGACGTTTGATGAAGTGGGCATTAGAGTTGAGCGAGTACGATATACAGTTCGGGCTCAGAACTGCGTTGAAGGGGAAAGCAGTTGCAGACTTCATCGCAGAGCTCACTCCACCATCTGTGCCCGCCGAGTCCGACATTCCGTGGACGATCTACGTAGATAGATCCTCCAACGAGAAAGTGTGTGGAGCAGGAATTCTATTGCTCGCACCGGGTGGCATGCGGTTCCAGTATGCCCTGCGTTTCAACTTCCGGACTTCAAACAATGAGGCCGAGTATGAAGCGCTCCTGGCAGGACTCCGCGTTGCCAAAGGACTGGGGGCCACTCACATCAAAATCTTCAGCGACTCCCAGTTGGTGGTAAATAAGATCAATGAGGAGTATCAAACAAAGGACTCCCGAATGGAGAAATACCTAAGCAAAGTCAGATCGCACCTCGCCCAGTTCAAAGCTTACGAGGTGAATCAAGTTCCAAGATCAGAAAATTCAAACGCAGATGTCTTAGCTAAATTGGCGTCAGCATACGAGACCAGTCTAGTGAGATCGATCCCGGTCGAAATCTTGGATAACCCGTCGATACTGGAGCCAAACATGATGGACATTGACACATCAGCACCCACATGGATGGATCCAATTGTGTAATTCATTAAAGGAAACCCACCGCTAGACTCAAAAGTGTTGGGTGTGTTGCCCTAAACTCGTAGTTTGTATTTTGTAAAAACAAATGTCTATTTAATAAAGTTTTATTCAATAAATTTGTTGTTGAATTATAGCTTTGTATTGTCCAAAATCCAATAAACTAAACATCCAAGGTTATTTTTGATGTAATCGGGACAGTATATATACTGGGTATATAGTTGATATACGGGGTATATATTTGATATACCCCTGATATATGAATGGATGATGTCCCGTGAATAACCTAAAGGGTCTATAGTATATGGATAAGGTTGGGTACCTTATCCTAGCAACACTATGGATACGGCCCGCTCTGTAAAGGTTACAGACGACTCGATCCAGGTCGTTCGTGTGGAGACATGCGAGTGGGCGTATCCTATACAATGAGTTTGTATAAGACCGGACCATGAAATAGGCAATCTTTAGATGTAACACCGTTAACTAATAAATTGCCATTTCTTAGGATGACCAGGCAACTCATTCTCAATCCTGAGTGAGTTATGGACTCCTGCCCGTGAGGGCTCGTCCTTTGATCTGTATGGGTGAGAGTGGCCAGAGTAGCCGACTCAACATTCCTACCATTTTGGGGACGAGACCGAGTGGGGAGCTGGGAACATAACTTCACAAGATGGAATTCACTTCTCCCCGACTTTAGGGGAGTAGATGAGTGTTCCTTTAAATGCTGACTCCGGGACTTGAACAAGGGGCCCCACCCTCTCATTGGCCGAGAGGGACTTCCGGTTATTGGTTAGACCATAACCGGGTTGTTCATTAGAGGAGCAGTGGTGTTTAAGGAGTAAGATGTAACTCAGGGGTAAAACGGTCATTTGACCCAACTTGAGTTACGAGCACTCGTGAAGGATTGACTCGTCATTAATGGTCGTATATCCATGGACACGAAAACATTCTGCAGTGTGAAGTGTGCAACTGCGGGTCTTTAATGGAATGACCCGTAGTTAACGAATCTTGATTAACTCGGTCAATGAGTTTGACCGATTAATCTTGCATCATTGGAGCTTCGGATCTGTATGTCCATTAGGTCCCCTTGCTAGCTCATAACAGGTAAAACGAGGATCAAATTTTTGGAAGAATTTGAATTGTTCAAATTACTTAAGGGATTATATGTATATTGATACATTATAATATATATAGTTAATTGTAAATTAAAACTATATATTATGAGAGATATTATTTGAATGAGATTCAAATAAAACTAATATGAATGAGATTCATATTAAAACTATAGGTTAAAAATAATGTGCATAAGATATACATTAGAACTATAGGTTATACGAGAGAAATGTTATAGAATATGATTCTATTTTTGTGATAAATAATTAAGTGTTACTCATTTATTTGATTTATATATATATATATATATATATATATATATATATATATTAGTTATTAATTGGATTAATAATTAATAATTATTTATTAATTAAAATGATTAATTAATAAATTAATATTATATTTTAATTATTATATATATATTATATATATTAATTATTTATATAAATATATATATATATATTATTAATATTATTAATATTAATAATATTAAACTCCCCTGCAAAATTGCAGGGGAGTGGGAGGTTAGTGTGACGTGGGGAGTTACCTCACGTCACTGCTTTTGTTTTTTTGCAGTTCTGCAAAAGTTACAGAACACACAGAATAGAACTCCCAAGAAGGACTCTCTCGTGCAATCTCTCTATCAAACTTTCCCTCTCGTTCCAAAAGAATTTCTCCCACAAGAACGATCTCGTACCCAGAGGATAGTGAGAAAGGCTCGGTGGTGGTGTTCGGGTGGAAATCGTTGAAGAAAAGTTCTTCAAAGGTAATAGCATTCCTCTGTATTTTCCCTCTTTCAATTTCGATTTTGTATCCCTAAAATCAGCAACGAAAGTCCGCTTCCGCTCCGGGAATCACATCCCTTCAAGAACATAAGAAGATGGCACGAAGAGCAGATCGGTTTGTACTCCGAGATGGAACATTGTACCGACGAGGCTTCTCCCTACCTCTCCTCAAGTGTGTAACTCCTGAAGATGGGAGTTACATTCTCAGAGAAATTCATGAAGAAGTGTGCGGCAACCATTCAGGAGCCAGGTCGTTATCGGCCAAGGTGGTTCGGCAAGGGTATTATTGGCCCACCGTTGATCAAGATGCCAGACAGTTCGTGAAGACTTGCGACAACTGCCAGCGCTTCGCAAGTATTATTCATCAGCCTCCCGAACTGCTCACTCCCATCTCGACCTCATGGCCATTCGCACAATGGGGAGTGGACATCATAGGTCATTTTCCCCTGGGCAAAGGAAAAACCAAATTTGTCGTTGTCGCTGTGGATTATTTCACAAAGTGGGCCGAGGCCGAGGCGCTCACCCACTTCACAGAGTCCAAGGTCACATCATTCATATGGACAAACATCGTATGCTGCTTTGGCATACCGAACTCCATCGTGACAGACAACAGGAAACAGTTCGATAACGTAAAGTTCAAGGACTTTTGCAAGAGGTTGAGCATAAGCCACCTCAGTTCGTCCCCTTCCCATCCAAAAGCTAATGGGCAGGTTGAAGCAATAAACAAAATTATAAAGCGTGGACTCAAGCTGAGATTGGATTCCAGAAAGGGAAGATGGGCCGAGTAGCTACCCGAAGTGCTGTGGTCATACCGGACTAACCTAGAGAATCAACCGGTGAAACTCCGTTCTCACTAGCTTTTGCCTCAGAAGCTGTTGTTCAGGTCGAGATCGACATACCAACAGACAGGATAGAGCAGTACGACCCAGTATGAAACGAGGAAGAACTGCTCCTCAACCTTGACTTATTAGAAGAAAAGAGGGAAATGGCTCAGTTACGCTTGGCAGAGTATCAAAACAGAATGACCAGACATTACAACGCCCGAGTTCAACATCGAAGTTTTCAAGTCGGACATTTGGTGTTAAGGAAGATTCAGAGACACGTGGACACCCTTGACCCAAGTTGGGAGGGACCGTTCGAGGTTAAAGGCATAATCCGACCAGGAACGTACATACTGGCCGATCTGGAAGGAAACGTGCTCGCACATCCATGGAACGCAGAACACTTAAAGCGTTATTACCCTTGAAATGTTAAAATAGTCCTAAGATGGACTTGTAAAAATTTTCAAGGGGGTGGAATTTTAATAAACAGATGAGCTATTTAATTTCATGACTCCGAGTTCGATGAGAAATTAAATGGGGGCCAAGGACTCCCATAGGGCTTAAATCTAGCAAAGTGATTATTACCATGGTAGATTTTATGAAATTCAATCCTCTAAGCCTACAGACTCGAGGTGCGATGTCAAAATTACTTACAAAAATAAAATTCAATCCTTCGAACATATAAGTTGAGGGTGCGATGTGGAAAGTTCAATTGTTCAATGTTATCTTTAGGACTTCCGAGTTCGAGGTGAAATGTTGAAATTAATAAAGGAAAACTCTGAAATTCAAACCTTTAAAAAGGAAAAGTTCCAAGTAAGAGGTGCGATGTGACAGAGTTCCTTACAAACTCAATCCTTTCTTTAAACTTACGAGTTGGAAGTGCGAGATATCAGTATATGATTAATTCTACAAAAGAAAGTTCAAAAGCTCAAGGGCAGGGTATGAGAAGAACAAAACACCATGTATAGAGTTGGGGAAGTAAAAATTTCATTAGTAAAAGGGTAGAGCCAAGGCTTGTGTACTTTGTAGCTCTGCCCAAAGACTTGCGCAAAAATATAAAAAAAAAACAAACAAACAAACAATAAGAAGCTCAGAAACGTCAGCTGCACCCGAGGTGAGAAGACAATTCACCTTGGGAGCCTAGAAGGTTGACCTCCTGGGACCCGCCTTGCTGTGAAGGAGCTTCTTCTTGGGTGGTGTCGGCCTCAACCTGCTCCTGGCTAGGAGCGTCTTCCTCCTCATTATCAAAGTAGTCAGAGTCCAGCTCTCTGACGTACTTCTCCACCAAGGATTGGGGGCTGGGAGTGCAATTGGGCCCAGAAGCCCATTTCTCTGTATACCTCTTCTTCAGATCGCTGAGGTCGATCTGAAGATTAGGCATGTCGGCAGCAATGCCTTTCATCAGAAACTTGAAATCCGGGTCACTAAAGCCCTTGGCGAACCCATCAAAATTTGGGTGTTGCCTGAACGCTGCTTCCAGGAGAACTCCGTTGCTGAGGCGTTCTTTCTCCACCTTAAGTTCGACGGTGAGGCGCTTTATTGAAGCGTCTTTTTCCTCAAGGACTTGAAGCAGGTCGTCCTTCTCCTTCAGGAGCTAGAACTTCTCCTTCTCCAACCCCTTTGTAATGGCATGGGCAGCTTAGAGGTGGGCCTTGTGCTTTTCTTCTTCTCTTTTCAGCAACTGAGCCTTGGCCTCCACATCGGCCTTCAAAATCTCCACTTCGGAACGAGCCTTCAGTAGCTCGCTCTTCATCATGGTGGCAGCTTCCAAGGCAGCAGAGGAATTCTCCTTCTCCCTCGCTCCCAAGATCTCCCTTCCATCCAGCTCGACCTTCATCATAAGTGTCGAGTGAATAGAAACAATAAACGCCTGCAAAAGGCAAAACCCGCAAAGGTTAGACTGAGCTGCAACTTGTAAAAGTAAAAGCGATTACGGAAGCAGGTCTTACCTCAGCAGCGTGGTCAATGGTCCTCTGTAGCGCGGACCCAGGATCACTTACAAACTTGGACGCCCTTATGAGGCAGCGGTTCAAGCACGATGCCGAGATGCGAGACACCTGGTCCTTCACCCCAGAACTTGACGGTTCAATTCGGAACCGCATTGACACGTCGAACGTCCCCCCATCCGAGCTTCAGGGTCGTCCACCAGGTCAGCATGACTCGTGGCCAGGGGCCCACGAGGTCCAACCTCCGAGGAGGAGGTGGTTTTCTTCTTCTTCCTTCTCCTCTTCAGAGGAGAGTCTTCTCTCATCTTGCACAGAGGTGACACGTCCAGCGCCTCGGACTCATTCCTTGGATGCTTTTCTCTAGAGTGCTCCCCAGTAGAGTCCAACTCGATCACCGGAGTTGGGACTTCAGAAGATGGCACAATTTTGTCTTGAGCCGCAGGTCGAGCAACAACAGGAGTTGTTGGCTCTGTACTTTGAACAGTCTTAAAGGCGTGAGCACGGCCCTTAGACTTACGTTTCACGCTGCTCGTGAATCCGTACACTATCGCTACAAAATAAATGATCAAAAGGTCAGAGATTGAAATTAAAAAGTATAAAATTGAAATCAAGGTCGAGCTCGACTTACCGAGCTCAGAGTTTGGCCTTGAAGCTTCGACTGGGCGTACTAAGGGGTTGTAGTCTAACAACCCGGACTCCAGTAACAGCCGGTCAGTTACCAAGGTCCCGACCTTCCTACCACTTGGGAAGTGATCCTTGTAATACTTGAGAGTGTCCGAAGATGCTTGAGTTAGCTCGGGAATTGGTTTGATTGAAACTACACAAGACGGAGGAGAATTCAAGTTAGATATGAAAAGCCAAAATAGTAAGATCTAAAGTTGGGAAAATAATCAAAACGACCTCATACCTAAATTCTCGAACCTAACGGAAACGTCAAAGAAGGGACGACCAGACTCGTTATTTGCCAGCCATCCCCCAGAGGCAAAGAACCACTTCTTCACCCATCCTTTGATGGAGGTCGGTCCTTTAACAATACCACATGCGCCCTTCCTTGCGCATATGTAGTACCGACCTGGCTTCTTAGCTATCATTTTGGCTTCGAAGCACGCTAGAAGCTGGTCAACGTCAAGCAACTCGACCCTGTCATCTTCTCGAGCTCGTAAATAGAAAATGATGGCTAAAGCAAAAATGACACCCCAACCATTGGGGGCCACTTGAGTAGGGGCTAGACCAAATCGATTTAGAAACTTTTGGACAAGAAGGTGAAGGGGAAATCTGAGGCTGTACTCAAACATTTTTAAGTAAAGAGTGACCCACCTTTCTGGAGAGTTGTCAGCTCTTTTCCCTTCCTCCGGAATCCTAAGGATGATATCATCCGGAATACTGAACTCCCTACGGCGGGGTCCGAGATAGTGCTCGGGCATTTTTGAAGGGTATTCCAAACTCTGGCCCGAGGTGGAAGTATCACTATCTTCCCCGTCATCCGAAAACCTAAAATTCTCTATCTCTTCAAGCTCAGACTCTAACCTAAGATCCAAGTCCTCCCTAGAGTTACTTGGCTTAGGGGGTGAACTGCTTATAGTCCGACCTGTGCTACCTAGACTATCGCTACTGGAAGACATGAAAACTACCATATTCGAAATAAAGATTAAAACATGGAGAGTGACTCACCTACGGAGGGTTTGAGCTGATTTCAGATCGAACTCCAAAAATTCAGGAAGCATAAGGTTTGACCTGAAGTCTCAGGACTATTTATAGCTAATCGGAAAAGTCTCTACATTGTACACGTGTAATGAACAAGCGGCTGAGATCATCTCGAAATTCGAAGCGTCGGAATACTCAAGTGCTCCGACAGCCTGGCAGATCGAAACATCTTCCACCTCCACAATGGTTATATTTACTCTACGAATAAGAAGTCGCCACGTGTCCTAATTTGAATCAAGTAACTTCTTTGCCAGATCGAGATCGAACCTGACAGAGAGGGGCCAATGTTTGGGGATAAAAATATCGTGGACAAGTGAAAGACGCTCAGTGGTGTTTAGGAAAAAAAAACGAATATTCCAGGTCCACCTCGAACCTGCCGAGGAGACCCAATCTATCCATATGAAAGGCTAAGTGTAAAGTCCAGGGTTCGATCTGAAGGGGTTCGAGCTGCTCGACCCCGACAGGTTCAACATGGTAAAGATAGGGGTAACCGTCGGTAGTAAGTGCTGTCGGACTCACCACCTATAAATAGAGGGCCTCATTTCACACTCAGGTATCGAATCTCACCTCGAACTTAATATTGAGTCCGACCTATACTGACTTGATTGTCGGAGAGTTTGCCCTCTTGTGCAGGTTCACTCCTCGGTTCAGGTCGAGTTGGAGACTGGGTTCGAACTAGGTTCGCAAACACCGTTGTGCAATTCTTTGCATAAACATGATGTGTCGTGATGATAGGTCTTCGAACAGCAAGCACCATATCACCAACCTGAAATAACCGATGGCCGAACATTTTTATTGAAGGCTTTAGTCATTCAAGCCTGATAGCATTCTAATGTTTGTTTGCGCATCAAGTCTCTTTTCGTCAAGTGCTTCTAACTTTTGAAGGCATAATTTTGCAAAAAAAAAACAATAAAATAATATATTCTTAAAAATAAATTGCTTACCGTAAGTGTACTGGGTCAAAATTTTAATAAAAATGATAAGTTAATACTAATATCGTCTACTAGAATGAGTTTCTAGCCCACTCAAATACTATAAATACTAATGTCTATTTTTATTTAGAGAAATAACAATGGGTTTTAAATCAATTGAGAAAAACAATGTAAGTAATAAAATCAAGGAAAAATCTATGATAAAAAGGGTCTAGGGAATTGAATTCACCAACTGAATTTATAAGCAAGTGCCAAGATTGAATAAACAATCAGGACGCCCTCGCTAGTACCCACGCACCAATGGAGCCCATAATGAAGTATGTCCTAACCCCAAAGAAGCTACTCCAAATAAATGAGGCATTCGAACCCAACTTGACTTCAAAATAACCACGCTTCTTAAAATATTTGTACTTCAGAACTTGAGCAGTGAGGGAAATCCCTTTAGCCTTTGTTAGCAAGCAGAGCACGATTAAAATGCTCTCGATCTCTAAAGCCTAGTCCCTAAAACACTTTGGGAGACACATACATTTACAGCTAACCTAATGTATCCTGCAATCTGTCTCCACCTCACCCCCATCAAAATTGGGCCATATGAATATCATGAATGAGTCCTTTTAGTAGACTACAAAAAAGCAGTTTATTATCTAACATGGGATATCTTTATCACAAATTTAATATGCATCTCCTTACCACCCATCGAAACCAACTTCCCTTTCCACCCCTAAAGTTGCTTCCAAATTCGATCCTTAACAAAGCGCAAGTGCCCTTGCTAGTTCAAAGGCATAAATGTGGGAAGCCCGAGATACTAATGGTGGGAGACCTCGCTTTTGACTTGGAGTAAAGAACTGAGAAAACTTTGTAACCTATCAAGAGTACTCTTACTGAAATATATCATTGACTTGTCAAAATTAAACGTTTGACTCGAAGTCCTCATATATAAATGAAGAAGGTCCAAGATCGTCTGACTCTCAGCCGCAAGAAACCTTAAAAAACAACAAACTATCATCAGCGAAAACCAAATGAGAAGTTGAAGTGCGACGCTGGGATAAGGTAAAACTTAAAATGCATGGTCTCAGTTCAGCCTCGATAACAAACTGGATAAACCCCTATGCACAAAGTAAAAAAATATATGGTAAAAGGAGATCACCCTGGCATAAACCAGGGTTCAGCTGAACAAAACTCGCTCATTCACCATTAACTTTGAAAAAAAAAACCTTTGAAGGAACACAGCATAACAAGGTCACCCATTCCGAATCAAAATCCAATTTCAACGTAATGCGCTCAAGAAAGCACATTCGACCCGATCATACACTTTACTTATATCGAATTTCAGCATGGCCCACCCTGATCAACCAGACGTTTTTTTTTTTTTTTTTGCACAGTAAATGAATGCACTCATAGCCCAAGATGCATTATCCATAACACAACAACCAAGAATCAGGGAAATAATAACATTCAAAATATGCTTCATCTTATTTACTATAGGTCGAAAGTCTGAAGGATGGCAAGGGTGTTTAATCTTCGGAATCAAAGTGATAAGCATCTCATTTAGAGCCTGTAGAGAGACCCAGCCATTCAGTACCTGTAAACAATATTTGACCACATTGGGGCCCATCCGAGCTAGGACAATGTTGAGATGACGCTAGTTGTAGCATCTCAACGCTGCCACAATTTGTCGACACACAAAGGCGCACAAATTGGCTAGGTGATGCTTTTGGGGTCATAGTGTTGAGTCGCTTCGAGCAGCAACGTATTTCTTTAAATACTTCATTTTCTTTAGGTTTCTTTTAGCATTGTGTTGTTGCACGTTGAGGGACGGCCAAAACATGTTGGTGCACGAAAATCAAGGGAGGCAATGTTTGACAGAGATATAGAGGTGAGATCCTGGGGTTATAGTGTATCTTCGGCAACCAATTCTCATGTGTATTTGGTGAAGTTTTTCATTCTTGTATTCTTAGGATTCTATTGTTATAGTTCATCGAAGCTAGGTAGCTTTTGTGGACGTCTCTAGATTTGAGAGATCGTATTGTCCATTGTATTTATCCCATAATCATAGCAAAACTCGTTGTCACAGGAAACTTGGATGTAGTCCATAATTGAAGTGGACGAGTATAAATTTACTTAGTGTCGTTTATTGCGCTTTTCCTATATCATTTATTATTGTGGTTGATTGTGTTAAAATAATTTTGGTAGGCAGTTTTCCCAACACCTTCTCTTCCAAAAGTTTCCCTTCTCTTCCCAGTTATCAATCTCATCTTCATTTGGGTTTTATATTTTTCAAAGAATCTTGGCCTATTTCAGGTGGTGCGACTTGGATTTCTCATTTCCTCCGTTTATCTAAAGTTGTATATTCTTTTTTCTTTGGATTTTGTACGTTTTTCCATAGCTCTGGTGATTGCATCTTAATTCTACCACTATTTTAGTGGTATTCTAATGTACAATAATTTCAATTTTGTAAAACTTGTTGGTTTGTAAGGTGAATGCAAACAAATTTTCAGATTTAGTTAGGGAAGGAGGTGGTCATGGTATATAAGAGAGGACAATTATGAGATTTTGAAGCCTTTAGACCTTTTGGGTGAAACCAAAAGCAAAGTCGTGAGGGCTATGCTCAAAGCGGATTATATCTATGGAGATATGTGTGGTACTCGGGGTACTGTTTTTTCTTAACAAAGCTCTCAATTCCCTAATGATCCATGCAAATATTTTTTGGAATAACATCTATCAGAAGTGTAAGATTGGAATGTGACTTTAAAATCGATAAAATAGGATAAAAATACACAGAAGGATGAGAAATTAGTCAGGGGCATAGAGCTTGAGTTGGGAGGAAGAGTTTAAATTTGAAAATTTTCCTTCTTTTTAAGTCTTAAACCGGTTTAAATGTAAACTGATCCAAATCAACCCGCACATATGGCTCTTTAATTTGTACACGTGAATCCTAGTTGGCACCTAACGATCACATAACACTTGTATTAAATTTTAGCTAAATTTTCAACAGTAAGAACTAAATTGTAATCAATTTTAGAGTAACTTAATTTTTACATTGTTGAAAATATATGGACCAAATGTATTTTTTATTCTTAAATGAAAGTCGCCTTATATATTGAAGAAATATGTGAGAGAATGACATGAATTTGATAAAAATAATTAGAACCATAAATTCGAATAAGTAATGAAATTAGTGCATTATCAAAAAAATAAACTGCATGGAAGATTTAGATTTATGCCAAAAGACATAAGAACGTCACTGAAAGTCAGACTTAGCTATATTTAATTACACGTCACTAAAAGTATAGTTATAAAAATTTGAAAAAAAAATATTCAAAGGAAAAAAATTAAAATATTATCACCCATATACTTACCATTTTAGCTATCACAAGCATAATAAATATCAATGAAATTAAATTTTTATTAAAAAAGTTTAATTGTCCTGTCCATACAACCCAAAAGAAAAATGATTTATTTCACGTGTAAAAAAAATTACATCTTGATTCATTTCCAATAGATCAGAACTCCATCAGAGCATCAAACGACGATAGTGATCGAGGCTCGACTCCGATGAACTCGATTCATCTGCTCCTGAATTGTGACATTTGCCAATCTGAATCATTTTTCTCATGCAGCTTCAGCCAGCAACCTAATAATTAATAATAATCGACATTAAATGATTGGATATCAAGTAGGCAATAACGGTAAAAACTAACAGCAACATTACATGAACATAGTTCAACAATATTTAACATCTACTCCTTCTCTTGAGGTCACGGGTTCAAACCTCCATACTCTCAATTTATTATAAAAAAAAAACAGCAACATTACGTGATAACATTTTAACAAACTAAAATCATATATTAATCCAACCAATGTAAAACAATTTATTTATTTTTTTAAATTGAAACCTCATTCAATGAAAACATGTAATTATCTCAATGAGTCCGTCTATGAAGGATCAAATCATCGACTTTGAGATGACAATAGACATCTTATTCACTTAAGCAATGCTCGGCCTGACAGATTATCTAACCAATTAAACCTATGGAATTAGAACATACACATAAGAGCATATCGACATCGTCACTTCAATAAGACACTAAAATATCAACTCTTCTTCCAGCCTCACATTTAAGGTTATTTTGAAGACCCCAATTTTCTACCCCCAACAGAATCAGTTGAACGCTACAAAATTGGGAGCATAACACATTGAGTTTACATTCGAAATTAAAAATGTAATCAGCCTCACGCTCAGAATTTCTCACATGTATGTTTGGCCTGCCTTTTGAAAAAAGTGTGTCTAAACAAAATACTTATAATTTAAGCACTTTTGGAAGATAACTAGCTAAATGTTTTGTCTAAGAATGCTCTTAATCTTTCAGAATTTTTCTAACCATTTTTTCTCATGGAAAATGGAAAAAAAGCGCTTTCAACTAGTCAAAAGCACTCTTTTCCACCCTTTACACAAACAATTTGTCGTCTATAAACACTTTAAAAGACGTGAAAACGCGTTTTTAATCAGGCAGACAAAATTGATCTATTAGTTTAAAAGAGACAAACATAGACCTATCCATACATATTCATTAATAAGTTTGTTAGTTTAAATGTTTAGTAGAGCATAAATCAAACGAGAATAACTATTCGAAGCGAAGAGGAGAAATAAATAGAGCATAAATCATTGAAACCAGTTTCGAAACAGAGAAATCAGAAACTAGATGTTCAATCTTTACCAGTCCGAAGAGGAGAAAAGAAAGAATTGAGGAGCACCTTCGATCGATGAGCCTGCGAAACCAAGATTATGTCTGAATAAGCCTGCACAATCAAAGTTCACATAGTAACGAGAAACCAGTATACATGTTGGTTTTATCTCTTTCAACAAGCTAAATATGGCATTTTATGTTTCAAACTCACTAGTGTAGAAAAGAACTTGAATCCAAGTGCTATTTCAATTGATTGAACCACTTAATAACAAATGCAAATATAAGAAATAAGAATAAACAACAGCTGAAGTCAGAGATGGTAGCCAAAGATCATAAAATCAAGAGAAAAAAGAGTCAAGAATAATGAGGTTAATAAGCAGACCTAGATTGCTGCCACGCTAGGCAGCGCTGCAGTCGAAGGTGTGAGAGGCAGCAAACTTGACAAGAGAGGTGCTGTCACAAGTGCTGTTCTAAATAACTCGGCCTTCGGGATCCTTTCACGACCCTAGTCCTTCATGAGGTATGAGTGATGCCTAACTTGCAAATGGTCAGATCTTCAGTGACCTTTAATGTTTTTTCTTCACGATGCTGCATATACAATATCTTGCAGTGCCATGTACTCGTGCTCCATTTTGTAATCAAATATGTCATTCACCAAACCTAGACTCTTTGTCTTTGCCAACATATCATCCAACTGTGCATATATCAATTCACTGTTTTTGTGAGATCGATCGCCAGAAACAAATGAATAGACATTATCTCCTACTTCTATCCAGCTTAGACCAGGTTCCTTCTTAATTCTCCGAGCTTCCATCAATTTCCTGACTTTCAAGGCCTCTGACTTGTTTCCAGCATCCATATAAATGTTGTGAAGAAGTACATAAGATGCAGATGTTAGAGGTTCAAGCTCGATTACTTTCTCTGCAACACGTTGTGCAGTGAATGTGTCCTTGTGAATAAGGCATGCACTTAGTAAAGCTCGCCACATCACTGGTTCGTGCTCAAAACCCGAACATAAAATTATACTTTCTGCATCAACCAGCCTTCCAGCTCGACCAAGAAGATCAACAACACAAGCACAGTGTTTGACATGACTTGTCATATTGTAATCTTTCTTCATGGTATCAAAATACCTGTCACCAGCAACGCCAGATGGATGGATTAAGAAACAGTAAAAGAGAGACCCCTCAAAAACAGCAGAGAGCTAAAGTGCCCTCCACATTTTTTGGATCGAAAAATGAACCATATAATAATATAGCAGAGCTATTTGGATTGAATTTCAGGACTAAAAGAAGGCACCAGCATTTTTGCTTGAAAAACCAAATGTGAAAACTAAATGGAGCATGAGTCATAAGTCTACACCTCCAAACCCTATTTGTTTAAGCCTCGAGGGAGCAGAAGAGAGAGAACAATAAATAAATAAATAAAAGTCAAACCAAATATCAAATATTTTTCTTAAAATTATAGGACTAAGTGCAAATTTAATATTAAGCTTACGCTTCCACAACACCTGCCCCAATCCTTCTATCACCAACCCTCCAGCATCTAAAATTTGGTATTGAATAACAAGAAAGTAGAGCATCATGACCAACCTCAGTCCTTCTTCAACAAGTCCTCTGTGACTACATGCAATTAGAACTCCAAGGAAGGCAAAGTCGTTAGGCTCAATTCCAGAACTCTTCATCAGCTCAAAGAATCTGAAAGCCTTCATGGCATGCCCATGCTGCGCGGCGCTGCAGATCATTGTCGACCAGGACACAACGTCAGGATTTTCCATCTGTTGAAAGGTTAGGTTGGCTGAATATAGATCTCCAGACTTAGCATACATGAAAATCTGTGAATTCTGGAAGATTTTGAATTTCAAGATGCCTGTTTTCGTTGCATACCCCTGGATTTGTTCTCCAGATCTTAACATGCCCATATTTGCACAAGCACCCAAGATCGTGGACAAAATGAACTCATCAGGTTTCTCTTCGGATGCCAAAAGTTCATAGAACAAAGCCAACGCAATTTCAAATTCTCCATTTTGAAGATAACCAACAATCATGGCTGTCATTGGGACTATAGTTAAATTATGGATTGAGTTAAAACATGATAAAGCATCCTTCATTGAGCCTAACAAAGAGTAAAAATCAATAAGGACACTTCCAATGTACTCGTCCGACTGAAGGCCATTCTTGAATATTAAAGCATGAATTTGCTTTGCAAATTCAAAAACCTCAACAGTAATACAAGCTTTAAGTAAGCTTGAATATGTAAACATGGACGGTTTTACTCCACAGCTTTTCATCTCAAAGAAAAGACCAAGGGCTTTGTACGCACATTTATCTTCAATTGTTTCTTGTTGGAGCAAACCAGCCATCATTGCATTATACATCACAACATTTTTATCCAGCACTTGGTCAAAGATTTGAATGGCATCATCCAAACTTCCAGTTTTTGCATACATATCAAGCAATGCAGTCCCAACAACAACGTCCAGATGTAAACCAAGTTTGATCGCAAGACTATGTAGCATTGTCCCAAACTGTTTTGAACCATTGAAGTTTGAGCTACAAGCTTTCAGGGCACTTCCTAGAGTATAGGTGTTCAAAGCCAATCCAGATTGATGCATTTTCTCCAGAATTATCAACAGCTCCTCATACTTCCCATTTTGTGCATAACCAGCAATTAACGAATTCCAAGAAACGCCATCTAAGTTATCAGAATAGTCAAACAAAATCCTTGCATGATCAACCTGGCCGCATTTTGAATACATGTCAATAAGAGAATTGATCAAAACAACTTGGGAGCCTAATCCACTAACTAATATTAACCCATGAACCATCTTACCCACAGAAAGATCCCCATTTTTACTACATGCAGTAAGAGCGCCTGCACAAGTGAACTTGTCAAGTTTCAAACCATGTCTTCTTGCTTGATCAAACAAAATCATGGCCTTCTCAAGGATGCCCATCTGGATATATCCAGAAATCAAAGAGTTGTAAGTTATAATGTTAGGTTTTGGCATTTTATCAAACAGTTTGTCAGCAGAATGTATATCCCCACATTTGCAGTACATGTTAAGAAGATTGTTCTCCAAAAACAGACAAGGCCTGAAAGAATTTTTAACCATGTGGCCATGAACAAGCTTGCCATAGATTAAATTCCCAGTTTTGGTAGCAGACTGAACCAGCTTAACATAGTCTGCTGAATCTAAAGGGAAAGTCGACGAATATGCTGGCCAAACTTGTGATGCGCTCAATGAGTTCAGTTCCAAAGTGGTAAAAGACTCTATAAGTTGTCTACTAAAAACAGGAAGGATGGAAAACATAAAGGTACTGGACAGAGGATTCAATCTCCGAACAAATGATTTCTGAGGCAACATTGTTTCATATTGCTAAATAACCAAACCTACATGGAGTTTAAAGTGAGATTTAAAAATGGTATGATCCATTGCAGATAAACTGAACAAAGATCAGCTCACTCTCCCAAAATATCTTCCTCAACCCTGCGTGTTAACCGATTGGGTAATCAACAAAAAAATCTTCCTAAACCTACAAAATTTCAACAGGAAATGATTTCCATGCATTTCAAACTAGTAAAATCATTAGTATAAACCATAAATTGCATCATTATGACCAATGAAAGATTTTCCATATTGCATACTCTTGAGGCTACTCATTTCACTAGTACTCTTGAGACGAACAAATTAGAGAAGGCAATTTTGACGCAATGGAGAATGGAACTCGAATATGGCAGACGGGTATGAGATATGAGTGAAAATGATTGCAGAGAAAGCACTTCGAAGAAAGTTCTTACTTCGAAGTTTTATTTTTTTGTGGTGCAGCAGTGGTTGCGGTGAAATGGGAAAATAAAAGAGGGGTTGAAAGAACGGGGGTCGCCGCCGTGGGCTCGGCCGCCGACGTGTGGCGTAGGGTAAAGGATCCGGTTTTGTCTGGGTCGGGTCCTGCGGCCGCCTCAAACAGAACATGTTTTTTTGGTATTTCACTTTAGTCCTCATAATTTGGAAAAGTTTTTCAATTTGGTCTTTTTAAGTTTGAAGAATTTTCACTTATATCCTTCTTAATCTCATCGGTAAATGGTAAATGTCAAAAAGTGGTTGATCAATGAAAAGAATCCACCGCTAGGACTACTTGGAAAGATCCTAGAATAATATGAAAAAACAACGTAAGATAAAATAATATTTAGCTAAAGAGTGAGCGGGCAAATTGCAAGAACCAGGGTTACGATGGAATGAAATAGAAGCAAATTTAAGAGCCAGGTTCCTGACATCCAAAATCTAATTCCATTAATCCCTTAACATTGAAATTTCTCCATCGATCAGCTTAATAGTAGGGAGGCAATCCGACTCCACCTGCAATTCACAGCAATTCAAAGAAATTGCTAGACGTAACCCCCTCCAAGATAGCTATGATTTCGGCGAGAAACGAAGAGAGGGAGCCAGGGAGGAAAGTTGAAGAAGCTGCAAGAATCTGCCCATTGGAGCTCCTAAGGAGTAAACTGAAGTCAGTTGAAGCAAGGTTGTTGTTGCATCCCGCATTGACATTCAATTTGAGGAACTCAAAGGAGGGGGAATCCAGCGGCAAGGGCTGACATTAGGCACACGGCGAACAACGCTCCCCACGATGTCTGTGCAGAGTGGTAAGCCTTTACATAGCTTCATTCGCATTTAGCCTCCAAGGAAGGGAGGTGCTTCGTCCAAAGATTGAGGTTTCAACCAAACCAAATCGCCCAGCAGGTGGTAGCATCAAGCTCTCTTTCCTCTGTACAAAGGTGAACCAGTATCTCATTCCAAATTTCTTTGAAGTGCAAGTGCGGGTTAGAGGGGATGATCACCGAAGGGAGGAGACAATGCCAAATGTGACAGGCACGCTTGTAGTGGAAATTTGAGTGGGTCGCAGCCTCACTTCAATGGTCAAAAAGCACACAAAGGTAAACCTTCTAACCTCTTCTTCTACAACGTAGAATTATTTGGAAGGTGATTATGAGAGGCCTTCCATAGAAAGAGCTGAATTTTAGAAGGGACTTTGAGACTCTAGAGATTTTGCCAGTAGTGACCCGAACCTGCTGGTAGAAACCCTGGGGTTTTTTAGATTCATGAAGAGCTTGTAGCCGTTTTTTACACTGTAGGATCTCTGTTTATCATAGTGTCAAAACCAAAAGTCTTGGGTGGGAGAAGAGGTAGGTGGAATAGCCTTAATTAGATCTTTATCCTTATGCTCAAAATATATGGAGATTTTATGCAAGTCCCACATTCTCAAGAGTGAGATAACATCTGACACTTTAAGATTCAAAAGGTGGGTAAGGGTGTGAAGATGCGTAATTGCTCTGAAGGTCAGGGACCAAAGAAGCCAAGGGTATGTGATGTAACCTTCGGGTGGATTTGTTAGTATATGTAGTTATCTTGGTAGTTTCACGTTAATTGTTGGATGACGCCTTGAGACCGAAGTAGCTATCACATGTGAAGTGGGGAAGTAACAAGCTTTGAGAAATTTAGAGATAAGGAGGTTAGGATTTCGGAGGACTCGCCATACTTACTTGCTTAGCCAAAAGAGCTTGGTTAAAAACCTTCAAGGTCTTGGAAGTTTAAGCTCCCTAGCTCTTTAGGCAGACACATGCGATCCTAACTCATCGAGTGAATTGAACCCCACCAAAATCTAGCAAACATTTTGGAAACCTCATTACAAAAACCTTTGGGAAGCCTGAAAACACTCATGGCATATGAAGGGATAGCTTGCCCAATGCTTTTGATGATGACTTCCTTGCCACCAACAGAAAATAAATTCTGTTTCCAGCCCTGCACCAATTTCCAAAGCCTATCCTTGAGAAAGTTCCAGACCTCTCCTTTCCTGCGAGAAAAGTATTATGGAAAGCCCAAGATAGGTACCAAGATGAGAAACCAAGTGCACCCCCAAAATAGTTTGCAGAAATTTCTAAGACTCAATATGGACATTAGGAGAGAAGAGGAGAGCCGATTTGGAGAAATTAATACATTGGCCCGAAGCTCGCCCATATCCAACCAAAATTTCTCGAAGAAGAGCACATTCAACCTTAGTGGTATTGAGGAAGATTAAACTATCATCAAGCAAATAGGAGATGGAAGATGGCAGGGCATCTGGAACCAAAAGTGATACCATTCAGGCGGTTAAGGCTATTGAATCATCAAGAGAGCCCTTCTGCACAAACAATGAAAAGATAGGGATACAGCAGGTCGCCTTGGCGGATGCCCCTAGTAGGAACAACGGAGCCTTTAAGAACCTCATTAATAAGAATAGAAAACCAAACTGAGGAAATGCACCGAATTATAAGACAAACCAAAGTAGGAGCAAACCCAAACTTCAATAAAATACGCTCCAAATAGTTCCATTCGACTATGTCAAAGGCTTTGCTGAGATCAAGCTTCAAAGCTGTCTGTCCTCCATGAGCTTTAGATTTATGCTACCAAATAAACTCGAGGCATTCATGACTAATAATGATATTGTTGAAGATAGCTCTACCAACTAGGGATAAAAGCTTATTGTGATTCTGAAGTAACCGAACCAATAACCCTTTTAAGCTGGTTGGTGGTAGCTTTGGTCATGATCTTATAGGAGACCTTACATAGACTAATAGGACGAAAGCCTGTGAGGTTCTTGACTTTTGGAACGAGTACAATGTTAGTGTTCTTCCAGTTGTTGATGTTTCCATTACAGTTAAGAATGTGCAGGCAAGCTTCGAAAGGTGACTTTCTTGTGAAACTATTTAGTGTTCCGATCCTCCATTTAAGTCAATCCTCACGAGACCGCTGCTTCCAATAGATTTCCTCCAACTCAAGAAGGCAGGCAAGATCATCCTCTGAAAGGTGAATAGTGGAGAAATCAAGAGGAAGAGGCTGATTATAAGCTTCGACAAGGGGCTACTTTTTTGGGTTATCTGCAAGAAAAAAGTGTGAAGGTTAGATGGGCCCATTGCCTTAAAGCATTAGAGGAGGCCTGGATACTGTCCAAAAACAGATGGGTCGATTTCGGAGAAGACCAATTCCCAGCGGTAGAAATAATGTGGGCACAATCTGGATTTCCGGTCCAACATTCCTCAAATTGGAAAGGTTGGGCGGCTCGATTTCTTCTTTTGGTTGACCGCGGCTGGAGCTCGAGAGCAATAGCTCTATGGTCGGACTTAGACCAGCAAAGATGATGAACCTTAGCAGCAAGAAAAGAGTTAGAGAAACCGTCATTATAAAGAAATCTGCTAATAAATTCTTGAATTTTAAAAAATGTTTAATAGTTTCTAAACTTTTAATAGATGTGTAATTTTTTTTAACCATCATATATTTTGTATTTTTTAAACTCATAAACCTATAAACCATAAAATTCAATTCTCTATCTATTATGATCCATCTTTCAATTTTATTTCTTTTTCTTTTTCTTTTTTTTTTTACTTTTGAAATTTTTGCAATAACTTGGCATAAGGCAATTGTTTAGATTTCGATAACGAGTAGCTAAATTTTATGTCTCTATTAATTGATAGTCGCTAAATTTTATAGATTTATTTTCTTAATTCTATGAAATGATTTTGATTGTTATATTTATGTTTCTCTTTTTCTTTATGCTTTTAATCTCCTAACTAACTATAGGTTAATTGATCTTGGAATTCAAATCTTACCTCCATAATAGGTGGTTTAAAATTAAAACTCAAACCAAGAATAAATTAAAACTCAAAATCAAGCCAAATCGAGCGTAGTTCAATCATAATTGACATATTTTTCCAATCAAAAGGTTAAAAGTTCGATTCTCACCCCACATGTTGTACTAAAAAGTTTAAAATTCAAATGTATAAATGTTAAAAGGGTTTTAAGATAAAGAGATTTATAATTATTTTAGAGATATTTGTTCATTAAATCATTTGCTTATTATTGAGGTTTAGAGAGGAATATTGGTTTTTAATCGGAAAGAGAGTTAACTAGCACTCAAGAGAAACATTCGAGAGTTTGGCTATAAACTCGATAATCCATCCAAATTTGAGTAATTACCTGGTTGGTTCATAAATTTAGTAGGTGGATCAAGTTTTCTAATTAAGACCTTTCTATCGATTTTCCATTTAGATTTTCTTAGTACATCAAGTAGGGATAGGGATCTATTACCAGAAAATACATAGGAATTAATGTCAAATGCAACTAAAAAATTGACATATATCTCCAAATATATAAGTTTAGTGGTAATTGACATATATCTCCAACTAAAAAGTCGTGAGTTTGATTCCCACCACTTACATATTGTACTAAAAAAAATTGTAATGGCATGAAAAACATCAATACAACGTCAATTCGATAATATTTATTAATTTTTTCTCTTTCTTTTATTTCATATGTCACGAAATTTAAGAATATTGTGTCATATTTAATTTATTTTATGGTCCAAAGGGACTAGAGTTAATTAAAAGGGAATGAGTTCAAACCCTATGATGACCACCTACCTTAGGGAATTATCAATTTCTATGTATTTCTCGGGACTAAATGTTGTAGGATTGGTTATCCCGTAATATTGGTCAAGGTGCGTAAAAAAAAACTCTACTAGTATGATATTGTATCATGAATTCATTTCATTTTTTATAAAATAAAAATATGATGCATTATAAATTATAAAATAATATATTATAAGTTCCATAATACTTTTAAAAAAAATAAAAGCTTTGGGCCAAAAAAATAATAATAATAATAATAATACTTATGAAAGAAAATACAATTTTTATCTAAAATATGGTAAGGTGTATCATTTTTTTCTGTAAACTTTCCATTCCAAGTGAACTTCTAAACTTGGGACAAAGTGTTCAAACTAATTCTCCCAAAGTTCATAAATTTCAACAAAAATCTAATTTAGCGTTTTTTTTTTTTTTTTCCTAAATTTCATCAATTTCATACCAAACAGACGTTTTATAATTTATTAACGATTCTTGAAAGTAAATTATTTTGATGCACTTGAGATTTTTTTTAATAATAATTCTTCAAACAAAAGTCTATTGGAAGGTGAAACTTGCAATGTAAATAAAAGAATCTACCTAGCATTTCAAATTTCATATATTTATATATGTGTTTAAAGCTTATCTTTATACGAATTTTGCGTTTGACATAAAATTTTGGATTCACTGTTGTTTACAAATTCTTATTTTCATTTCTAAATTCTAAAATTGCTCGTAAATTTTCTTTTTATAAATCTAAACGGAAGTTCTCAAAAAATTCTAGATTTCCCACTATTTATCGATTCTTATTTCCAAATCACCAATCACACAGGCCTAGTGCATTGAATAATTTCATTTGAGTGTGTTTCCTCCATTCACATATTTGATAGTTAAATTAATTAAAGGTTTGACTTCCACACCTTCAAAAGTATAGCAAACAATATTCGAATCTCAGATGAATAGTTTGGAATTGAAGCAATTGGTTGATGCGGCAAATTCAATCAAATAAAAGCTTTCACAATAATTGCAAATGTTTGTATTTATATTTAATATGACACAAAGGGGATGTTTTTCCATTTGGCTTTACCTATAATTAAGCTATCCAAATTACTTAAAGAAACTCTCAATTTTTTTAATCCTTTTTTTGAAGAAACTTAAAATCTCCATTTTGACTAATTTGATTCTCTGAATTTTTATGTTTAGTATGTGTTTAAGGTACTTGAAAATAAATTATTTTGATATTTAGTTTTATATTTTAGAAATATTTTTTGGGCCAAAAGTACTTTAGAAAGTATTTTAAGGTGTTTTAGATTTTTTAAAAATACTTTTCGTGTTACTTTGGAAGATAATTTCGAGTGGTGTGAATTAAGTATTTTATACCAAAAAAAATATATTTTTGTGTTTATCTCTAAATACTTTATATTTATTTTATTTTGGTTATTAAAATTTTAAATGGTTTTGTTTGAGTCAATAAAAGTAAAATATTTTTAAGTTTAAAACCAAAATGAGTATTTTCTAAAAAATCAAAGTAGAGTTTAACTTCTAATTAAGCTACACTCTCTTTTTAATTCCCTATATAAATAATTAGGATCTCGATATCATGACAGGAACACATTATTATTTTATCAGTTCGAACCTAGTTAATAGATAAGACACTAGTGTAAGCTTGGGGTAATTAACTATGAGACATGCAGTGTCCAACACTGCCTTTATTTTGTTTTTACGTTGCAGTGCCACGTCGCTGTCCTCTCAGTCGAAGACCTTTGCAGTCCCGATGCTCATTTTTCATTCCTTTGATTGTCTCGACGCATCCCAGCTCAACCTGACTTGTCCCTAGCTCGTTCCGACGTCGATTTGACTCCACCAATTCCAACAGTACTAATATTATTATTTCAAAAGTCTCTTGATTTGATTCTCAATCCCCACCATGATTGAACTGGAAGGGTTGATTTTTTGCTTTTAACTACTATGCTAAAATTGTTTTCTTTACTGTTTTAAATAAGTTTTAAAAGAAAATTTAAAATTCTTAAAAATTTAAAAAACATATGGTAAAATGTGCAATTAGTAGAGAATGAGGGGCAAGTTTGGAATTTGGAGAAAGCCCCAAAATTTGGATTCTTTGTTGTGAATTACTTAGACAAATTTAAACTTTTGGCTGATTATTCTCTTCATTGTAACCCCTTTCTCCAAGATTGTGAATTGTGAATTTGTCTCTCTCGCATGCTCTAACCCTAATTATGTCAACTAAAAACACGTGCCCTCCATTTGTCTCCTTTTATACCCGAACTCTAGCCACTTTAGATGATCCACAAACACGAGCATAACTCATCGGTAATTGGTATCTACTTTTTCTCTTGAGATCGGAAGTTCAAACTCTCATACCTCTAATTTGTTGTACTAGAAAAAATTACTTAAATGATCCACCCGACAAAAGACCTATTAGTTTAAAGTATCAAGTTAAAATGCAATATTTTGATCTCTGTACTTTTCAACTTTAGTTCATTTTGGTCTATCTACTTTTAAAACGTTTTTTTATTTAATCCTTACTTTTAAGAGTGACCATTTTTATCTTTTAATATAAAGGTAAGTAATAATATTTCAAAAAATATATTGAGTATGGTATCGTGCGATGAAAAAATGATATAAAAAATAAAAAGAGGAAATCAATCACTTTTTAAAAGCACCAAAATGAATAAAAATTGAAAAATATTTTTGATCAAAATAATATTTAAAAAAAATCTATGTTAAGCACCAAAGATTTTTTTCAGTACAACATGTGTAGGCTCGTTTTGGCTTCTTTTTATTTTTTAAGGTTAAACAAAGGTGAGGGGAGGATTCCATCGAGTTTATAATATCTTACTAGTTTGTTTCAGAACAATGTCTCAGCCAATCAAGTTATACTATATACATTCAAAGGCATCTATAGAGGCAAATATCTTCTTTTAAAAAACAGGCCTATTTTTATTCTATATAATTTATATTTCATCAATTTTCTTTATTTATCATTCATATTTTATTTTAAAAATAAACTAATGCATTAATTTATTGATAAATGATTATATACAATTATATTTATATGTTACATTGAGATATAAAATAAACTAATTTGATTAACTGTGTAATATCTTAATTTATTGTCAAATGAAATTTAGTATGCAATCTTTCATTTATTTTACTTAAATTGACATATAAATTAGATGATGACTGGTATGAATATTGTTGGAACAATATTTAATTTTTATGATCTATTCAAATCTTACAAAACAAACGTAACAAATATTTTCAAACATGGTTATCTAAAGATGGCAAACATCTACAATTCAAGACATCTAATTCGAAAATATGGAAAAAAAAAACCTCCTAATAGAATTTGGAAAATGGATTATCTAATAATGGGACCCTCTCAAATACATGGAAATACTAAAAAAACGAAAAAGCAAGAAAAAGGAAGATAAGTGATGAAAGTAAAGGAAGAAAATAAAAATCAAATTCTTTGTTGTGAAGGAAAAAAGAAAAAAGAAACAAAAAAGAAAAGGGGAAATAATTAATTTTGATTCCTTTCCATATCATTGATCCCCCACTCCCCCACTCCCTTTGCCCTAATTTTGATTACTTCAACGCTTTGGGCGCCGATTTCTTACCGTAATCCAAGGCCCCATTATTATTATTAATTCTGCGCCATTCGCGCCTTTCCCTTTTTCCTCATTCTAATTATACTCATTTTGACCCCAAAAATACCCCTCCCTCTCATTTTACTCTTCCTACTTTTTATTTTTTTTTATTTCATTCTCAAAATCCACCTCCTCTAGGCGAAATCCCCAACCACGTTTCCGACAAAGCATCAACGACTCTTTAAGGTTGTCGCAAAATTCGGCGTATTGTCATGGAGTTTGTTGGAGAAGAGACTAAGCCGAAGTGAAGCAAGTGAGTCAACCAATGACTTGAGAACAATACTTAATATGACTTGGTCGGTTCGGCCATCAAAGTGATCAGCTCGGTCAGAGGAATCATGGCCAAGGTGATGAAATTTGTGCCTTGGCAGTATAAGACACGTGCGCCTCATATGATTCAATTATCGCATGTCACGTGTGAACTGGAAAATCACCTCCAACAATTCGAATTTATGACCTTTTAGTTGGAAATAGTTGTTGAACTATATTATTTAGGCCGACAGTAGTAAAAGTTCTTAATAAATTTATGGACCTCCAATTTTATGTCTAATAGGTTCATGTAATTAGTTTTTTCTACACTTGCATGACATAGTAAAGTTAGTAACCGATTTAAGTATTATGTGGATATTTATATATATATATATATATAATTCAACAAGTGTGAAGTTGAGAATATATGCAGTCAAATATTATAATATTTTTAAAATATAAGAACTAAATACACACCATCTGTATAAATCTAAATTTATAATTTCGGTACTAATCTAAAATAAATGTTAAAAGAGAATCAATTTTTGCATACAAGATTTAAGAGATGATTTTATTTTGTTTTGGCTAAAAAAGGAAAAATAGAGATCATTTTAAAATTTAGGGACCCAAAATATACATTTGAGTCTTATTTGAGTAGCTAAACTTTATACAATGTCTTTGTTATTTAATTTAGGCAAATGCATCGTCATACATGTATATATCAAGTCTGTGTACAGGCAGCCTACCATTTCCATATTAAATAAATATGAAAAATTAACTACAAGAATCCAAATTAATAAAGAATGTTAAAAAAATATATGTGAAAAAAGAAACTACAAAAAGTCGAGATTGATGGAAATATATTGAGGTCTCAATTTCATAAAAATATCGATAAAATGTCAATGTCAATGGATAATTATGTAAAAGTTAGAAAAATTAAAAAATCGTAAAAAATATTTAAATTATAAATAATCATTTTTCTATTTCTAAATTAGTTAAAAATAAACATAACGGCAATAACTACGAACAATAGAAATCACACCTAAACACTATACTAGTAATAGATGATCTAAGGTTCGTCTTGCAAGAGGGATTGTTCTCAAGCTTCTACGCCTAACGCCAATGTGGCGGTGTACAACGCTTATGACCGGTGGATCAACGCCAGTTATAAGGCCAAGGTCTCTACATCTTGACGAGAATATCTGATGTGCTTGCTAAGAAGCACGAGAATATGGTCACCACCAAGGAGATCATGGACTCGCTACAGAGCATGTTTGGAAAACCGTCCTCACAGGCTCGATATGAAGCCCTTAAGTTCATCTATAACTCCTGCATGAATGAGGGCTCATCAGTGCGAGAATACGTTCTCAATCTGACGGTCCACTCTAATGTGACAGAGATGAACGGGGCCGTCAAAGACGAGTAGAGTCAGGTTAGCTTCATTCTGGAATCTCTTCTAAAGAGTTTCCTGCAATTCCACAGCAATAATGCGGTCATAAATAAGCTGGAGTACACTCTTACCATGCTCTTAAACGAGCTGCAGACCTATCAGTCTCTTATGAAAAAAAAAAGGGACAGGAAGGGGAGGCAAATGTTATCACCTCAAAAAGGTTCCACCGAGGTTGGTTCTCTAGAACCAAGTCTACGCCATCTTCTTCTGGAAGCAAGACTTTCAAGAAGAAGAAGGTTGCTGGTAAGTGGCCTAAACCTGACTCCGCTGTTGTCGCTGCCAAAGAATCCAAGGCTAAGGTTGCAGACAAAGAAAAATATTTCCATTGCACATATTTTATCGATTTTCTTGTACTATGATAGAATGTCGATTCACCCTTCATATCGATGTCGAATCCACAGAAATATGAATATGTCGATAGAAACGTCGACATATCGATGGTTATTTAGAACGTGACTAAAACCAACATAATTTAGTTTAGAGAACATGAAACCAAAAATCATGGAATTTGCTTTCCTCGTAAACGAGGCCCTATTTTTTGGGTATGAAATGGTCGGGCACAAGCCGAGCACTTTGAGCCAAGCGTTTAAAAAAGTGCTTCCTCTACATGAGTGTCCATGATTTGTTCAATCACCAGTAAAATCTTTTTTTTTTCAATTTAATTATTAAATTGCTCGTTGATTCACCCCATAAATATTCACCCAATTCAATTTTGAATATATATTTATATATATATATATATTTTCCTTCTTTTTCTTTTTCAATTTTTAGAGTACTAATATGTAGAGTGTTGATTCGAAATCAATTTTTATCAGAGATAAGTAGGTTAACCTGATTTGACAATGAAATTTTAAATTAAAACATACAAAATAATGATCTTGATTATTGTTGATAGATTAAGGTAATTTTTTAGAGGTAAAATAAAACTTTATTAAATACTACAAAGGACTACATTTGAAGTTATGACGTCCATTGTTCGAATAGATCAAAAGAGGAAAATACTTGGTTCCTCGTCTCATTTTATGTAAATGATATGTTTTTACGAACTTTAAAGAAGGATATTAATATGTTGATTAAAATTTGTTATTTATATGGTTATATCATCTCATTATCTCGTCGTGGTTAGTTAGTATTCTCGTAGATCTATAAATGTCCAATTTACTTCACAAGCTTTTCAGTACAATATGTGGAGGTGTGGATTTAAATTCACGATTTTTTAATTTAGTTCGAGATAAGTGTCTTAATTAATTGAGTCATGCTCAAGTTAGCAATTTACTTCATAATTTTTTTGTAGGCACGAAGAACAATATAAATTTGTGGTCTTAATCTCTCTTTCATTTACCTATTCTAACTCAATATTCTTTTTCTTGTCTTACACAATCTAATTTACTAGACGAGACGATAGACGACTTCTACCCCTAAAGAAACTAAGATAGGTCAACTAAATGGGACTTTAAGTTTTTTTTTTTTTTGGATAATTTATTTATGCATGGGTAGCTTTTTAAGCATTCAAAAACCCTAAAGTAAGAGACATGATTTTTGGCACAAGAGAAAGGAAAAAGAAAAGGGAAGGTTTAATTTAGAAAGAAGCATGAAAATTTTGAAGAGTATTAAAAATCAGAATTCTTATTGACTTGCAAAACAAAAGCCTAAGATTGCGCTAATGAATAAACATGCAACTGAATATCTCACTTAATTTTCTCTCTATATAAACCAATGTTCTTTCTCCATCATTTTCAATCCAAACTAAAAGAATCTCTCTATTTTTGTTTTTCTTGAGTTGTTCTTGCCATGGCTGCCACCCCAAAGGCTTCGACTCTCTTCTTCTTATTCTCCTTGCTCTTGTTTCCATTTTCATGGATGGATGGAGCTCGGGGTGATCCGAATTATCGAGACGCCTTGGCTAAGTCGATATTGTTCTTCCAAGGACAGCGCTCCGGAAGGATCCCTGCTGGCCTACAGATTTCTTGGAGGTCGAACTCTGGCCTCTATGATGGCGAACTTGCTCATGTATGTATTATCAAAATATCTTTAACATTTTTTTAATGCAACATGTAGGGAGAATTCAAACTTATAATCTATTAGTCAGAGAAAAATGTCAAATTACTGATGAACTAAGTTCAATGTCAAAGAGTCGGTTTTTCCACCTTATCTTTCTTATTTCTTGCATTTTTCAAATAAAATAAAAACCAAAATTTTTTGTCTTTTCAATTTAAAAGAAGCAAAACTACCATAGGTAACCATTTTTCTTTTAATTTTTTCTCAAATTGTAAATTAAAAAATAAAACGTTTACATGAACATTAATTTTAAAATAAAATAATATTTATATGCACTTTCAAAAGAAATTTATATAAATAACACATGAATTGTGATTTCAACTCATATTTTTTCTAATGAAAACGGTTGAATTGATTTTAATGCGATTATTTATTTAACTTTGTCGTATGTTAATTTTTATTAATAGATTAATAGCATGAAGTTTTTCTTGTGCTTTTCCTTTTCCGCTAGCATTCGAATAAAGAAATTTAATTACTTTCCTTTTAAAATTTTTAATTTAGAATTATGTTTTATTATTATTTTATTGAAATGGAAAGTAAAGAAAGAAATTAAATTTGTACAAAATTTAGAAATGTCAAATGTAAATTACTAAACACTTATTTCTTAAAAATTATAAAATAAAATAAAAAAAAAAAACTATTGATATCAACTTTACCAAAAAGAGAGTTGCAAGGTTTTAGTTTTTAGTCAAACCAATGGTTTTGCTTGGTCGCAGGTGGATTTGACCGGCGGCTACTACGACGCCGGCGACAACGTAAAATTCAACTTTCCGATGGCTTTCACGACGACCATGCTGTCGTGGGGCGCACTCGAGCACGGGGCGCGTATGGGGACGCAGCTGGCGAACACACGCGCCGCCATCCGCTGGGCCACCGACTATCTTCTGAAGTGCGCCACCGCCACCCCCGGCAAGGTCTACGTCGGCGTCGGCGACCCCAACGTGGACCACAGGTGCTGGGAGCGGCCGGAGGACATGGACACGGTTCGAACCGTCTACTCGGTCTCCGCCGCCAACCCGGGATCGGACGTCGCCGGAGAGACCGCCGCCGCGCTCGCCGCCGCCTCCATGGTTTTCCGGAAGGTTGACCGGAAATACTCGAATTTGCTGCTGGCGACGGCGAAGAAGGTGCTGCAGTTTGCCGTTCAGTATAAAGGGTCTTATAGCGATTCGCTTGGTTCTGCCGTTTGCCCATTTTATTGCTCTTATTCTGGATACAAGGTAACAATTTTAAGATCTTGTTGGGCCCAAATAGGCCCATTTCCTTTTTTTTTTACATTATTTTAACTCTTTAGTTTGGTTTTTTTTTTAATAAATAAATTGTTTTTTAGTACAATACGGGGTAGTGATTCAAAATCACAACTTTGATTGGAGATAAAAGACTTAAACTAGTTGAACTAGACTCAATTTGACATAAAAAAAAGGGTTTTGAATCTTGCAAGAGATATTGTTGAGATATCATAAATTTTGAAATTTAAAAGTGACATTCGATGATATAGAAGGAAAAAGACATTAATCAAGTTTCGTTTTCATAAAAATGAGAATAGTACTTATCTTTATGAATTTTTTATGTGTTTTCTTTAAATACTAGTTAGTAAGAGATAGATTTTGATCAATATACATTAAAAGCATTATTTGTTTGGAATGCTTTTTTTTCTTTCTTTCATGTATTTTCGCTTTTTGATTTTAAAAAATTGGTTTCAATCTTATTTCAGCCATATTATTATTGTTCTTTTAATACAACAACATTACGTGGGGTGAGGAGATTCGAACTCATATAAAGGAGGGATGTTTTAACCCATTGAAGTAAACTCAAGTTAGCTGACTATGATATTACTCAGCATCTTGTTTTTCTTTTGGCAATCCTCTCTCCTACATGTCAAAAAAAATTAATAGTAATTAATATAAGATAGATATTGACCTGCGAGTGCTAAAATACTTTTCTTATAAGTATAGAAATGAAGAAAACAATTTTGTATTTTGGAGATTTAGTTTTTTGTCACGGGAAATGATGAGATATTTATTTATGATATGAAAATTATGTTGATTAATTTAGGATGAGTTGGTGTGGGGAGCAGCATGGCTTCTAAGAGCAACAAATGATGTTCAATACTTCAATTTGTTGAAGTCATTGGGAGGTGATGATGTGACTGACATCTTCAGTTGGGACAACAAGTATGCTGGTGCTCATGTTCTTTTGTCTAGGGTAATAACATTCTCTCTTCTCTTCTCTTTTCCCGAATCACTTTTCAGATGTTCGTACATCTTACTTTTACTTGTCGTAGATTCATGAATTTTAGAAAATTTAAAGACACGAAATTGAAAATTAAAAGACTCGTTAGTAATCTTTTGAATTATATTCATCTATAAGATACGATCTTGAAAACTAAGGTGACCACCTGGTTAGAGTTTAATAAACTATGAGTTTCATTTGACAAATCAAATGTAGTAGGGTATGTGGTTGTCTTGTGAGATGAGTTGAGATGCGTGTAAGATACCTGGACACTCACGTATATAAAAGGAAAAAAAACGTAAAATACATTTTTGGTCCCTAAAGTTTGGACTTGATTTCTATTTGGTCCATGAGTTTAAATAACTTGATTTCTATTTGGTCCATGAGTTTAAATAACTATCACTTTTGGTCATTAAGATTCAAATTTAATTTCTATTTGGTACTTAAGTTTCAAAAGTAACATATTTGGTCTTTGAAGTTTGAATTTAGTTTTGAATTAATCTTGATGATTGAGTTTGGTTTCTAATTGATCCCTGAGTTAGTCGACTATTAGTTGAGTTAACGGAATGTTGTTGTCACAATTAATATATGTTGACTAGACGTTGTTACTTAGGCAAAAAAGAATGAGAGAATCTCGTTAGGTTAACTAACGGTCAACTTAACTCAGAGACTTAATTAGAAATTAAATTCAAACTTCACGGGTTAATTAAAAACTAAATTCAAACCTTAAGGACTAAACATGTTTCTTTTGAAACTTCAAGGACTAAATTGAAACTAAATTTAAACCCAGGATAAAAAATGATGGTTTTTTAAATTCAACGGTTGAGTAGAACTAAGTCTAAACCTCAAGGACCAAAAGGATATTTTACCGAAAAAGGAAAAAAAAAACATATAGACCTACAAGGCATAACGTTGAAAGTAGTGCATTGACGAAACTTACTATTAATTAATCTAATTATCTCTTCTTATTTGCAATGTAATATTTTTTTAGAAAGATAAATATAATATATATATATTATCATTTTTAATATTGTTTTTGTATACTGTGTGTGTAGCGGGCGTTGTTAAATAAAGACAAGAATTTCGATTCGTACAAACAAGAAGCGGAAGCCTTTATGTGTCGAATTTTGCCCAATTCTCCATACTCTAGCACGCACTACACTCAAGGTGTGCAATCAAATTATAATGCTTAAAAGTCGACCTAAACATTGCTCAATCATATCTCGAGACGATGTTTGATTGAATTTTGTGCAGGGGGATTGATGTTCAAGCTGCCAGAAAGTAACCTCCAATATGTGACATCCATAACGTTTTTACTCGCCACTTATTCCAAGTACATGTCCGCCGCCAAACACTCTTTTAACTGCGGCAGCCTCCTTGTCACTCCGGCATCCCTCAAGAATCTTGCCAAAAAACAGGTGACGCCAAAACGCCGTCGTATTGTCACCTTCTTAACAAATTTTAAATCCTGTTTTTCTGTCAAATTTCGCATTTATTTGGTTTTGGCGATTAAATTTTTAAATTTCTCAATTTTAAAATATTATATTTTAGTGCTAAATTTTTATATAAAAATTATTTTAGTCTGTTTTTATAATTTTACATTATTCATCCAAAACTCAAATAGTAAACCTTAATAGAGCTATTATTATTATTATTATTATAATATATATATTTTGTAAAGTAACATAGCTTATAAATTTTGTCATACTAAATAAATTATAAATAGTCCTTATTGTTTGTCTATAATTCCAATTTAATTCTCATGGTTTAGACTTATTTTTAACTTGATCCCAGCAATTAAAAAAACTTCAATTCAATCTATATCGTTTAACTTATTTTCAATTTGGTCTCTATAATTTTGTTAAAATCCACCATTGTTTTTAAATTTTGTTTTAATCACCAAGAAAGTCCACATATTTCTTTATGTTTCATATTATTATTATTATTATTATTTTTAAACATGGTAACCTAACATAATTAACTAAATAGAAATCATCAAATTCAAACTAAGTAATCTTTCTTTTTATTAACATGAGAGACAGATGATAAAGTTTTATAGTTACAAAATTATAGGAATCAAATTAAAGTACCTTAAAATTGAAAATCTAACAATTATAGAGATTACATTGAATTAAGTCCATGTTAATTTTTTTTTTGAAATTAAGCTCAAATTATAAAGAATAAATATTAGAATATGGGAAAGAGATCAGATTTGAAGTTGTTTTGGATTAAAATTTATAAAATCATAAGAACTAAACTAAATAATATTTTTTTTAGTATAATAAGACAAGGATCGAACTCATAATAACCTCTTGTTTGAGATATATGTCTTGAGTTAGCTAAATATATATATATTTTTTATTATGAAATTTAGGTTGATTATATATTGGGAGAGAACCCATTAAAGATGTCATACATGGTGGGGTACGGACCACATTTTCCAAGAAGAATTCACCATAGAGGATCTTCGCTGCCGTCAAAGGCCAGCCACCCTCAGACCATCGGTTGCGACGGCGGTTTCCAGCCCTTCTTCTATTCCTACAACCCCAACCCCAACCTCTTGATCGGCGCCGTCGTCGGCGGCCCCAACCAGAGCGACGGCTTTTCCGACGACCGCTCCGATTACAGCCACTCTGAGCCTGCCACATACATCAACGCCGCCCTCGTCGGTCCCCTCGCCTTTTTCTCCGGCAAATCCTAATTCCACGCTCCTCCACCGCCGCCGCCCTCTGTGAATATCCCCAAAAGGAGTGGATGAAAAATTACTCTTTTTTTTTCCTTTTTTTCTTTTTTTCAAACCAAAAAAGTTGTAAGTTCAATCTTCCACTCCCATAGATTATACTAAAAGAAATATCTGTAGATTCTCTTGTCATATCATACCATTACTGTCGAAAAAAGCGTAGGTGACCAAATGAAATGACAAATCAAATTAAGAATTTTTAAGGGCATGTTTGGTTGTAAACTTGGATTTTGTTTTTTGTTTTTATTGAATGGATTGAGCGAATACGGTTGGCAGGATCTTGAAGATTCATTTTTGAAAACTATTTACGATAGAAATTCTAAAAACGATTTTTTTACGTAGTGTTTTCAGATTCAGAATTTGAAATTTCAAGTTATAAATTCTTTTGATCTGTTGGTCTATATATATAATGTAATTCTAACTCTATAAAAAAATTATTAAAAAAGAAGTTGGTATGTAATTCTAATTTGAAATATAGACCAACTTACGTCAATAAATTAACAAAGAAAAAGGAAAAAAAGTTTTTTTTTTCTCTTTTCTAAAAATAAAATCTGTTTTCTGATTCTTTAATAAACCTATTACTACTAGAAGGTTCCTTCCCAGTTGAAAAATCCTAATAAAAAGAAAAACTGGTAAAATCATAAAATTTTCAAGCGCTCCACGTGTACGGTCAAAAAAAGACGGCAATAAGAAAATCGCAATCGACGTGGCAGATCAAAAGTCGTTAAATTGAGGTCAATTGGCTGAGTGACTTCGCCGTCGTTTCTCTTTCTTTTATCGTTTGGTTTTCCTTCTGTTTTCTGAAAATCTTCGGTGCTAGGGTTTTGCATCTCAATCATGTCGGGAAGATCAAATTGCTGCACCGTTTACGTAGGTTTGTTCGTTGTTATCTTTATTCTTCAACTTAATTCATGTCTTCACTTCCCTATTTCGCTTTTCTTCGTTGTTTGAACTTTTTCATTTTCCTTTTACGAGGATACTGATGCTTCCGTTTGCAAAAGAAATCGCTGGAAATTATCCAGGATTAAGCTTCGTGGTTGTACTTACGTCGAGTTCCATACGAAAATTATGCTTTTGGGTTGTCAATATTCTAAGATTTATGTTTCTGTTTTGGCGTTACCCTCTGTTTGGAATCAAGAAAGTTCAAGAAAGTCCGAGGAATGATGTTTTAAATCCTCTTGTTTGAAATTAGAAAGATTTGAAGATAATTAAATTAGTAACTTACCTAAAAATGGTATGAAATCCTCCAAAATTCGACCATTTTAGTTTGGAAAGCTTTTGAAGTGAAAACTACTGTTTCAAGTTATTACAAACGGAATTACGTTACAATTTGAAGTCACTAAAAAAACTTGGAGATACATTACCTTTGCATTTATTATGCTTTAGTAATTGATGTGTAGGACGGGTTTATTGATTCTCTCAGTTTGCGCGTTCAGTGATTGAACAGAAAGGGCTGGATTGTATTCTGGATTTCTTTCTCCAACGTATCCTCTCGTGTAAATACTTTAGTTCCTGTTAAGATGCTTGATTTGCTGCTTTTGAGGTGAAGGGGTTGGAAGTTGACCTTATTTTGTTTTTGTTTCCGTTACATCTCTTAGATTATCTTCGTTTTTGCTTAACTTGTACAACCTTGATTTCCACTTTTCCCCACATAGTTGATCTGCATCTGGGTTAGTTTTTTTCCCCATTTTAATGTTAATGCCATTTTGTTCTCTAATATTTCTTAAATATGATAAAAAATCGTTTCTACTTATGCTGTCATGGATGTTCTGTGAGCTTATTCTTTCGGGGGACTTTCACTTTCTGTAGGTAATTTGGATGATAGGGTAAGTGATAGGGTTCTGTATGACATTCTAATCCAAGCTGGGCGGTTAGTGGACTTGCACATTCCTCGGGACAAGGAATCTGGCAAACCCAAGGGTTATGCTTTTGCAGAATATGAAAGCGAGGAGATTGCCAACTATGCTGTTAAGCTTTTCTCCGGTCTCGTGATTCTTCATAACCGGATCCTGAAGTTTGCAGTATGTCCTTATTATTTCTTTCTCAATGCAACTTCAGGGTTTCCTTTCCTTGTATCTTTGTTTTTTTCAAATGTATTATCAAATCTGTTTTCTAGCTATTTTTTTTAATATTTACTTCATGGTTCAGTATTTAGGTGATACACACATCTTCTCTAGTTTGACAACCATTGCATTTTGATCAATAACTCACTTTAGATAGTACTAGTCTATTAACACGTGTGTTGCATTTGAAATTTTTGTTTCATTTGACTTCATGGAAAAAGAAGATTTGAGAAATTTAATTAAATGTCAAAGATTAAAAAGTCTTAAGAGAATAACATATGATTTGATTTATAATTAAAGTTTTTATGTACTAACTATATATTAATTAATGAAGTTATCTTCGTAATAGAACTTGGTTCTCCTTCATATGCCTTATGTAGTATATAATTCATAAACTTTTTACAGTTTTAGCAATCACATTAAAATTATATCATTTTGTTCTTTATTCTTTACGAATCTAGTTTGCACTTAGAAGCAACCTTCTCATCATAATGAATTGATGGGAGGAAGGAAGATATATTCACGGATATGTCATTATTTATCATGTAATGGAAATTTAATCTAGTTTAGTTTATATCACCACACAATTTTAAATGACTTGGTTGGAAAGACAGAAGGCTTTCCAATTTTAGAGGATGAACACAAGCATTAAAAGATTATTGATAAACAAAAATAAATGGAAACTATAATTTATTCATCACCATGACTTTAAATGAGTTCGTTGCAAACCAAAGAACTTATCTAAATTTGGGAATGAAGGTAGATTTTAAAATGTTAATAGAAAACCAAAATAAGCTTAAATATATAATTGCATGTATTAAATTATATCTATGAGTTTTATAAAAGGTGATATGTTTTAATTCTGATTTGGACTAATTAGGAACAATATAAACAATGAAGGGGCACATTGAAATATGATGTTTCCTTTTCCATTTATATATTTAGTATAGTTAATTTCCTTTGATATATGATTCTTGGCTGTGCGGTCTCATACTTTCAATTTTGTAATCAGATGATTGTGCAATCATCTTGAGTGTGGTACTTGGAAAGTTATCAAGTTATGGGAATGAGGCATGGTTTCTTACTTCTTGCAAACAGGTATCTGGGCAAGACAAGCCTTCACCTAGTAGTATCGCAATCAATTCATCATCAAATATATCTCATAAATTGAGATCGCAGTTTGTTCCGGGTTACTCTAGTGAAATATCTCAGTATTCCAATCGCTTGTCAACATCATGCAGGTTTTCAGCGTACCCCGAGAACCATCTAGAAGGTGATTTTCCATATTCTCCTCTGTTTTTGTATTTTCTTTGTTAGTTGTGCTATAAAATTTTGTATTTTTTCTTTCACGGGTTTTCCCACACTAGTTCAACAAATTCTTTTTTTTCTTTTATTCAGCGCCTCTTTACCCTGGTTTAGTTAACCAATCTAATGGGTATGGATCACATATGGGTAACTACAATAACGAATACAGTCAGCGATATTGTGGGACAACTTTGGATAGCTTTAACCATTCTAGACCACGCCGCTATGAAACGAGTAATCCAGTATACTATCCTCCTTACGAATTTTTGAACTAAGGCAGCTAGCACTTTGCATTTTGGTTAATCATCTTAGGTAATTTAAGCTTTAGGATTAGTTTGATCTCTTTGTTGATGCAGAAGGTTTAGTGGAAAATGATATGATATTTGCTATGGAGCTTGCTGGTTTGTGATATCAAATATATAGTGTCATTCTGTAGGTGTGCATGTTCATATGTTTTGGCTGTTTCATTATAGTTGATACTCTAATCCAAGTATTGTAATCTATTTTTAAAATTGTCAGATTTACTTTACTTCGAGTTTGATGTTATGTAATATAAATGACATTTTTCGTGGTGACTGCAAGGGATGGCTTTCTGTTTGTGTATATTTGACTGCCAGGCCAAGGTCCAAAATGTGAACTGATATGGACTGACCTTGTTGCATTTTGTAGACCTACTTGATAACGTTTTTATTTTTATATATCTTTTCAAATTTACATTTGTTTATAAATAACTTATTTGTTTAGTTTTTTCATTTTTTGAGAACATGTTCGAAGACTATTTAGAATCGCTCAATTATTTTGAAAACAGGAAAGAAATCGTTATCAGGGCAACCTTTTGTTTCTGTGTTGTCCTCATATGGTTTTGAGACTTCTGATTCTTGTATTTGAAACAAACGTATGGCTTGCTTGAAATTTTCAAGGGTTTGAAAAGAATTGATGATTGAAAATTTAATTCTTCGAAAGAAATGGTCTTTACTAGTCCTGAAAGCCATTGGTTTTTCTGTGGGATCGTAGATAAAACATTTGGTGATCAGGCTAGTGGCAGTTCTGTCCAAGGATCAATGTAGTAGTGGTCTCTATCAAAATCCAAGAATCTAAATGCCTCCTTTCTCTATTCTGGGCTCAAAGTTCCTACCTGGAGTTGCCCATTAATTTTACAATTCTTTGTATCGTAATATGAATTTGCTCAATCCCTTATACTTATCCTCTTTTTATTGTTTGTGAAATCTGTATTTGATGTAAAATATACCAGTTTGTTTGTATGTGTATGATAAAACAATCATTATTTGGCTGTTCTTCTAAGATTTGGGATAAGTTTGATATAGATCTAGGGAGCAGTGTTCTCAAAGATTGTTTTATACTGATTCTGTGCAATCAGTAAGAGATTGAGTTGAAGAGGATTACCTTTCTGCATCCTCATTCTTTCCTATAATTGTAATTAGAATTGTTTCCCTGGTTAACAATCTGGCCTCACCGGTGGCAGTGCAGGAGGGTTAGGGTTGTGCTCGTTGCGGGGTTACAAAGGTAATCTCGAGCTCATATTGTTCATAGGCGTTCAAGAAGCTTAGAAAGCTGAGATGCATTTTTAGGGAAGAGAACAGTGAGAGGTAAAACAATGAGATGCATTTTTAGGGAAGAGAATAATGGGATGTAAAACAAAGCATGTGGGTGATTAATTTAATCCTTAATTGGATGTTTAAAGGTAGGGTATAAATCCTTAAAAAATTTTAAGTATAGATGATAGATTGCTATATATTTTATTTAAATAAATAAATTGTTGCATATTAAAGGGATTAAATTGTTAGGATTTTTTTTATTCTGAAAGAAAATTATGAAAATTAGAAAAAGTAGTTTTGTTTTGTTTCTATTTCTCGGGGTAATTTTTTTTTTTTTTTTTAGTATATAGCATATAAGGGTTAAAATTTGAACTTGTTGAGTTTAGGGTTATCTGATTAACAAAATACTTGTTGAGTTTAGGGTTATCTGATTAACAAATACTAATTCTTTTTTATATTATATATATATTTTTTGCTTTTTTGTTTTCATATTTTATATATATTTTTTTGATAAAATATTTTATATTTTTTAAAAATTTAAAAATAAATTAAAAATATTAATTAAGGAAGTTCCTTCTCGGTTTCGCAATTGGCATTTCTTTTATATATTTTACCTATTTTGTTTTTTCATATTTATATTTCCCTTTTTTGTTTTTATTGGTTTTTTTATATCTGATATTTTTTATTGATAAAATATTTTCTATTTTTTAAAAATTTAAAAATAAATTTAAAATATTAATTAAGGAAGTTACTTCTCGGTTTCGCAGTTGGCATTTCTTTTATATATTTTACATATTTTGTTTTTTCATATCTATATTTCCCTTTTTTTGTTTTTTGTTTTTGATATTTTATATTTTCTTGGTTTTTTTATATTTTATAATTTTTACTGATAAAATATTTTCTATTTTTTTTAAAAAATAAATTAAAAATATTAATTTTCTTTTATATATTTTACATAATTTTGTTTTTCATATTTATATTTCCCTTTTTTTGTTTTTTGTTTGATTAAATTATGTTTTTTATTGGTCTTTTTATATTTTATATATTTTTTGATAAATATTTTCTATTTTTAAAATTATAAATATTTTGTATATAAAGCTAATAATTTAGACTTTTATATCAAAGAAACCTCTATTAAATTTTATTTTAATTAAAAATAAAAATAAAAGTTATGACAAATATTTTTGACGAGAGGGTGTCGGTTTGAATTCCAACCTTCCTTATTGTATGAAAAGACAAACTAAAAATAAAAATAAGAAACATGAAATAGTTATCAAACATATATATATAAATAGAAATTGTTACGAAACGTATTTTGTTTCTAGTTCGGAAATGGGAAATAGTAAGTGAGAATATTTCCAAATGTGCTCTTAATTTTTTTGACAAAATATGTTTAGTTAAATTATATCATGGAATGTACTTTTTTAATAATGTGCCCTTAATTTTTTTGACAAAATATGTTTAATTAAATTATATCATGGAATGTATTTTATTAATAAATTTAAATTCGTAACACTAAATGTAGATAAATGTTATAATTTTTATAATTCTATTTAATAAAAAAATCTAGAAAAACTCACTAATTTAATAAAAATCAAGTTTGTCCAATTAAATTTGATTAATAGTTGTTAAATAATTTTACAAAATTTATAAATTTAAATTGCAAAAACCAAATTTTGTTTTTGTTGTTTTTTTTTTGTCTAAATCTTATAATTATTTTATACCAAAATTATGTTGTTTTCGATAATTTTTCAAAAGAGAATCTATCAAATGGTAAAATTTGAAATATAGGTGAAAATTACAATATTGGTTCAGTGTAAATTAATGAACGTCGTCAAGTTTGATATTTTTTTTGTTATATTTATATGCATTTGTTCAATTGTTACCAAAAATTATGAATCAGATCCTATGTTTTTTTATCTCTAGTTTTAAAAGAATAAAAAATGTAAACGAAATGTTATCAAACGCGTCTTAAATAATTTAGCCAACGTGAGCATAATTAAATTGGTGACCATATCAATAATATTAATAATAAAACAATTAGTATTTCCTACATTAAATAAAGAATTTGGCCTATTTACTTAAAAAATTATAAATTATAAACAAATATAACATATATTTGATTTTTTTAGTATAATAAATAAGCGTAGGAAGGTTTGAGCGAATTTTTTTTATCAATTACAAATTTGTACATTGCTATTATCTTTAAATTAAAAGAAATTATAAAATGGACTCATATATTTATGACATGTATAAATCTGAGTTGGATGATCCTAGATAAATGGGTTGGATGAGACTAGATTTTACCTCTATTTTTAATTCAACTAGAGTAACATAAGTTAGTCGAATTAATTATTTTTTTCCTTGAATACCAACACGTGAGGTGGGAGATCGAATGAGCTATGCTCGTTGTTTTGACAAATGAGTCAGAATCAAATTGTTGAACAAAACATTAAGCTTAATATTGTATAAACCCAAGCCTACTTATGGTCTAAGTAAAAGTCTTGAAGTCGTAGAGATTGGAAAATACGTAGGGTAAAACAAAAATTGAAATTTGAGGGAAAAAAAAAGAAAGAAGAAGGAGAAAATATATAATAAAAAAAGAAAAGTTAAAATACTATTTTAGTCCTTGTATTTTTAGCTTAAGTTATTTTTTTCCTTCCTCTACTTTTAAAATGTTCATTTTAATCTTTATGCTTTTGATTCAATTTAGCTTCTGTAATTTTGAAAAGTAACTATTATAGTCTTTTAATTTGACTTTTAATCTCATTTATTTTATTGTAATTTTAAATTCGCACTAAATTCAATATATTTTTTGAAATCTAATCATGATTTTATATTAAAGAATTTCAATTATATATAGAATTTGTGTTAAATTTTTAAAAATATAAACAAAAATAGTAATTTTAAAAAGTACAATAATATTTTGAAACACGAGGATTAAAAGAAACTACAGTTAAAATAACTAAAAACTTTTTAAAAGTACAATACAATAACCTATGACCTAATAACCTAAACTACCGAAATAGCATTTATAAAAGTAAAAGAACAAAAAATTTAGAAAATAAGATTAGAGAACAAAAACAAAATGAGAAATCCTCAGGAATGACTACTCACAAGAAAGCTTAATCAAAATGAATCAGAAAATTTTTTCTACGATCGATCGGTATAAACATCAACTCCGAATTGGATTAGTTTCTCCTCAACAAATAAGTACTTGGGCCAATAAAACCCTACCTAATGACGAGATAGTTGGAGAGGTAACAAAACCTTATACTTTTCATTACAAAACCAATAAACCTGAAAAAGATGGATTATTTTGTGAAAGAATTTTTGGGCCTATAAAAAGCGGGATTTGTGCTTGTGGAAATTATCGAGTAATTATCGTTAAGCAAAATGGCCAAAGTTTTTCTAAATTGCATGACATGGCCAAAGTTGGTTTCCTACATTTTAGGAGAGGTGTATAATTCCTCATTTATCCCTCTACACATTTCATGAAATGTCCATATTGCCCTTGCAGTCTTTCTCCATTTTACCCATCCACGTTTTATGTCTCCTACATTCCCTTAAATCTCTCCTAAACTAGCAATGTTATCGAGTTAATATTGAAACCACCTTAACTACAAAATCTACATAATTCTTAAAATCTTTCCACAAAATTTAAACCACAAAATCTACCTATATCATACTTAATATTGAAACCACATTTAAGTACAAAATCTATATAATTCCTAAAATCTTTCCACAAAATTTAATCCACCAAATCTACATATATGATTCAAACAAGTTTAAAATGTATTTAATTTTTTTAAACAAACCTAACTAATTGGTTTGAACATTCCAGTAATCAGCAACCTTAAATACAATGTTTCTTTAATATTCTTACACAAGATATCATTAATCCCCACCCATTTTATTTTTACTTTTTTTCAAGAATTAAATCAATCAACGCAGGAACATTATGCGATCATTGTTAGCCACAATTTTAGTTGGGAGGAGCACAACAATTATCAAGAGTTCATTACCGGACACGTTTCAATTTCATTTGATTCCACCCTACAACAACTCTGTAAATGTATCTCTAGAGATCTTCATTTAATATTCTTACACAAGGTATCATTAATCCCCACCCATTTTATTTTTACATTTTTTCAAGAATTAAATCAATCAATGCGAGAACATTATGCGATCATTGTTAGTCACCATTTTAGTTGGGAGGAGCACAACAATTATCAAGGGTTCATTACCGGGCACGTTTCAATTCCATTCGATTCCACCCTACAACAACTCTGTGAATGTATCTCTAGAGATCTTCATTTTCTAGAAGGTAAAAAAATTACACGTCTTTCACTTTTCAGAAATGGTACTGACAAGTCGATAATTATGAGGCTGTTAGTAGATAGGGACGTGGCATGGGCCATATCCGTGTTGGCGGATGTCAGGTGCAACGACTACGGCATAGTTGTAGATACTGATCCCGTATATAACACCATATACGGGGTAGTGAAAGTTCAGACGCCGAAAATAGATTGAAAACTATCTGCAGAAAATAGTCATATTTTGCATCACATAATCTTTCTTTATCACTAAATCGGAACAAAGATCAATGCATAAAACATGACAAAAAGGTAACCAAAACCAACAAAATAAAAAATGCATATTAGCAATCAAGGAAACATATATTAATATTTACCTAAGGAGAGATTCGATAGATGTGTAAATATATGGCTACTAGAGGTTATCTCACAAACTAAGCAAGAGACGTGAATACAACGAGGTAGATATAGGATTGTATAGAGTAGATGACCATTTTGACTGGGTTATCCTTGTCCATCAACATTCATGACTAATATGCCACGATTATTACATTCTAAGAAGCTGCATTTTAATTCTTGATATATGAGAAGTAGTCATCGAGTTACTGAAACATTACTCGAAAGAATATTCCTATTGCAACAAACCCAGTTCTTAAAAAATTAGATTATTAACGAAAAAAGAAAACTCCACAAGATTCAACAATTGAATCAAGCCCCAAAAAAAATTTGTCCGGTAGAACCAATAAATAAGAATGTGTATTCCTAATATTGTTAAAATTAATTAGTTCCTAATGAGTATCAATTAGTACCACATAAGTATCAATTAGTTCTACGGGAATCTAATTGGATGTTATTGATTTTTTTACAATAAATTTTAAATATTTAACAATAAAATGGTTACATTGAGCTAAAAAACATCGGAATTGACAAGTTCCAGGTACTAATGATATTTATTGAAACATCAGAATTGAGGTCTGAGTTTAAATTTATTGAAATTTGAAATTTATGATGAGATTTAAGATTGAAAATTTATTTAATTTTTTTTTGCAAACTAAACTACCTGACAATCTAATTTTAACAATATTTTTATTATTTATTATTTAATCTAAACTATATTTTGAATATAATCTAAACTAAGCAAGTTGTGTCGAATAAAATCCCTTGAATATTGGAGGTTGCTAACAAACAGTCAATTATTTAAACCTCATTTATTTAAACAACATCAAAATCGATCGATGAATACCCTTGTTGGATAACAAAAACAATGAGGTTTGGAGTATTACAAAAAAGTTGATTAAAAAAAAAAACAGTCGACTACTTACGAAGGAGGAACGTCGAAATTTGGAAGATTTTAGAAGGAGGATTTGAGAAGTAACGCCGATGGATGATTTCAATTTTTGATTTCAAGGGATTTTGTACCCGAAAGCTTAAAGAGATTTTGCCGAAGGAATGCCAGAATCTAAAATTGGGATTTTGTACCCAATTTCAATTTGAAATCACACAATCACCTAGAATTTCAATTTTTGATTTCAAGAGATTTTGCCTAAAGCTATCCACCCATTGAAATCAAGGGATTTTGATTTCAACTAGAGGAATTAGAGATCACGAAGCTAGGAGATTGTGTACCCCAAGAGGGACACCGAAAGCTTACCCGAAGGAGGTTATTTAGGTTTTGGCAAGAGTGGGAAGAGGGATGCCGAAGATTATGTACGCCGAAGAGGGACGCCGAAAGCTTGAGGCGCACGAGGCTTGAAGGGCTTGAGACTTGATTGAATCAAATTTTATTTGATTTTAGGAAGGAAGAGTAAGAGCAGGTGTGGGAAGAATGAGTTAAGGGCAAAAGTGGGAAGGAGTCATTTGAGTTGCCTTCCGAAATGGATCCTAATATGATATTAATCTTCAACTACTCCATCTATAATTTTAAAGACAGTACTTTACAGCTTCAATCTTTATTTTTCCACTTTTCTAATTTGATTTTACGTTTTTTTAATCTATTTTACACTTTGATTCGATCTTTTTTTTTTAATTTCAAAGTATTCAACAGATTTATCTTACAAATTTGGAAATTTGGAAATTTATATGTTATTTAAAATTTTTTAACTCTATAATTTCCATTCACTATCTTCTTTCCTACAATTTAGGTTCACTACAGATTTATTGAAGGGTAGTTTCGTCTCGAATTTATAGAGGTAATGGTAAGATAAATTTACCTATTTTGATGGGAGGATAAATTTGTCTAAATAAAATCACGTAATTCAGCTCTAACGGTACTTTAGCTATTTTTCTGATATTTAATTATTTTGGCTATTTCTCAAATCAAACTATTTAATTTAGCTACGCTGGTTACCCGAAACAAAATATTAAAAGAAGGCCCAAGCCTAGGCCAAACCCTAACTCTTTTCATTCTTCTTTCGTTCAGCGTCCGAGGCCGAAACTACTCTTCTTCCTCCATCCCAGCCGGCACCGGCACCGGCAGCCTCCTCCCCAATCAGTTCCGCCACTCCCTCGGCGGAAGCCGTCGCTGAGTGACGTCATCATCGGCAGTCTCACGGCCTCTCACTTGTTCGTTTTCGACGCCCTTGGGATGATCCCCTTTTTCTTCCTCTCACTATTCTCTAACTTTCATCGGAGCTTCGCTTCATCTCGGTTCTTATGCTTATAAGATCTGAATTTTAGTATGGTTGTAGCAAATGTCAAATTTTATTTGTGATTTGTGTGATACCAGGTGATCTTGATTAGAGTAATGGTGAGGTATAGAAACCGATACTTGATACTTGAAGTTATCTTAGATCCCGAAAAAGACTTTGCAACAGATGATTCTATTATCATTACCCAATACAATATTTCGAAAGCAATCAAGGATAGTATTCTTCTCAACTTTGGGGAGTGTGGTTTTGCTTCCACACTCGGATCTTTTCAAGGTAGATAATCTGCATCTTCCTAATGTTTTTTTTTCTTAAATGGAATTTAGTTTTCTGTTTTTGAGAATTATGCTTGCTTCCTCATATAGGTGTAATGTTGAACTACAAGCTTAATTTTTAAAAACGGAAAAGAAAAAACAAAATGTTTATCATCTGGGCTTTAATGTTTCTTTTTGAATTTTTGGTGTTTATTTAGTTAGGTATGTAAATCCGATCACAAAGTTATGTATCATTAGAACTTCCAAAGAGGACTACCAAAAGGTCTGGGCTGCAATTACTATGGTGAGGACTATCGGCAATTGTCCTGTTCTGTTTAATCTACTGGACCTAAATGGTGAGTCTTTCTTTAGGATCATCGTTTTTCTTTGTGTTATGGACTATTTTCTTACCAAAAAAACATGTTATTGATTCTTCCAATTTAGTCATATGATGTTGTTCTAGTATAGTTAGTAAATGACATCAACAAACTTGAAATTTTGGGACGTTTGATAAAGTTAGTGTTTCTTTTATCTGTTTCCTCATTTTTAATAAAGAAAAATAGAATTACGTGGCCCCCAACACTCGATGGTCAAATAGGGAACGAGAACAAGAAACAAGAAACTTAGGGCTAATTTGGTAACGTTTCTATTTATTGTTTCAGTTTTTTCATTTTTAATAAAGAAAAATGAATTGCATGACCCAATATCCATGAATTAAAGTATGATAAAACAATCTTTTTATTTATGTTTTGGAAAAAATTGGGATTGGAAACAAGAAATAAGAAACTTGTTTTGTGTGTTGCAAAGTGTGTTATTTTTCAGTTGATCCTCAATCGAAGTTTCAAATATTCTCCAGCATAATAATTACTTATTAGTTCTCTTTTGCTATATTATCATATACCAATTCTTTTTCTGATAAAGTTTGGCTTTCAAATTAATTTTTTCCCCACTTGACAGTCGAAAGTTTGCAGTTGCACTGATTTTTCCTCATAAGAGTTGGCAATAGAATTGAACGTTAGCTCCATTTTATTTTACAGGAAATACCAGGGCTTGCAAGAACACTGCCTTGAGGTTCGAAGAATTGAAGTTTGAGCAATATAAGCTTATGGTTGGATTTCGTCTCTCGGATGATGTCAATTTGCAAATGCAGAATTGTCTCGAGAAGATTAGAACTTGGGACTGATTATCTGACATGTATGTGAAATTCTTGCTAGCAGTAGATAGATAGCTTCCTGAATTTATACACATTTCTTTTTGCTTCAAATAACTTCTTTCTAATTATATATCAATGAGCTGAAGTAAAACTCGAGCACTTGACTAGAATTATGTCTTTTTCTCTCCTTTTGTTTTGTAGGAGACTTTTACTAGTTAGAACAAAAGTCTTCCATTCAACCATAAGAGTTTATAACCAAGAAAGAGTCCCACTGGAAACGAGAATGGACCTAACAAATTTATAGGTTGCAACATTAAGATAAATCAATACCGTATATATTGAAGCTCGGGGGCAGCCTGGTTGGTTTCACCCAAAAGGCCTTGTGCCAATGAAGATAATTGTCATATCTTATATATCCAGGATCACCTCCTTCCTTAGTCAATGTGGGACTTTATTTGTATTCACCTTACAAACCCAACTACCTATGGACACACCATATAACCGCAAGCTGAATTTTGATGAGAGAATGGTGTAGGATCGTATTGTAATACCAGAAGGGGGAAGGAGTAGGGAGAGAAATGACACTAGGAATCTTTTTAGTAATTTGAGATTTCTACCCCACTCTCCAAGACTCTTTTTTGGATATTTTACTGCGTCAACTCTCTTACGGGTGAGAACCAAATCGATCGATTGACCATTTTTTTATCCTAGGCTAAAGTGAAACTCATGATCTTTTTTACCAGTTCACCAGTTGTGTTTTTTCCAAAATTCAAGGTGCACCTATGCCTTAATATAAAATTCGAGTGGCTGAAGCTGAAGAAAGCTACTCTTGAAGTAATTTTTGGGTATCATGCCCCACGAGTGAGTTGCCAAGTGCCTAGCAAAAATGTCAAATGAAAAGTCATTTATAAAATAATAGGAGCACTCATGAGAAAAACTCAAATTGTATGTAAAAATAAACTATAATGTATATCTTCTTATCTAAAAAAAACTATAATGTATATCTCAGGACAACTTTTTGTGGGGAGAGAATGAAAATTTAAGAGTAAAATAATTTGAAGGGAGAAAATATATTTGCTTTGATAATTGGTGTGTAGGAGAATGAGGTTGGTGGTTTTTTATAGAATTTTAATAAAGGATGAGTGGTAGAGATTAAGAGGAAAGATAAGGAAAAATGAACAAATAGAATTATGGAGATTTAGAGGAATTGGTGGAGATCGAGAGAATTTGTAAAGATTGAGAGAGAATGGTGGATTTGAGAAAATTATGGAAATTATTGATTAAGAATTTTTTTGAATGAGTCATCACATGATTCGTCCACATCATCCACTATATCAGCAAAATCGTTGATGCCATATTACTGACACATCACTACTGTCACTACCACGTTATCTTGCCATGTTAGCAAATTGCAATATCATTTGCCACGTGTCGGCTTCTAATTGGTTGGATTGTCCACATCACCTGTTACATGTGTTCTTCCTCCCCAAACTTGTTTTGGCTATAAATTTTTCGTTTAAACTTTGATTCGAATGATTCAAAAGGTGTTAGATTCGTCTTTCTGAACTATATGTTGTACTTTGAAACACTAAAATCATTAGTAAATAAAATTTGTTATGATCAAAACATTTTACACGATTGAAGTTCATAAAGCTAACAAATACAACATCATATTGGAAATTATTTGGAGCATTATTCTGTCGATAAAGGGAGATCATGGTCGACAAGTCAATTACGGTACTACTAACATATATAAAAGAGAGGAATGAGAAGTTCCTACTGTGAATTTCACTCAATTTACATTTAGCAATGACCTCATCTTGTTCTTCAAGATGATATAAGAGGCATATCGCTTCATGGCTTCCTTCTCTTCTTCCATATTTATCAAATGAACTCCACACTTTTTCAGCGCGATACTTGGCGAAGAAGCAGATCGACTATAGTTAACTTGGACCAAGAATTGAAACTTAATCTCTTTACATGTGCTAATCTTCCTTGCCAGAGACTTGGTTCGAGGCAAAACGAACAACCAAATATGGTCCAACTTCCTCATCCCCGAAACATTGAATGCATTAACAATAAGATCTCCATTGTTCAAACATGGGTCATCAGCACCTCTTCCCGTCACAGATGCGATAATGGCGAAGGGAGTATCGATAATGTCGCCTTGGTTCGTCGGACCACAGACGACGCACAAAGCAAAGCGAATCAAGTTGGCATTCGCCGCGTCGGGATCCCACTCGACGCATATCGAAGATCCCATTTCTGTCATTGTAAACCAATCCGGGATCTGGCTCCCCGGGATCATGATGTTGAATGTTCCTTTCCGGAAAAGCATCTTCTCCATCCAATAAGTGATCAATCTATGAAGCCCTATGTTGTCAGCCAATTGGTAGCAATTCAGAAGATTCACTTCCCTCATGAAATATGAATGGTCCACTTTTGAAATGTTTGGAATGTTTTTCAGTGAAATGCAACCCTTTGACATCAGCCATCGAATCCTTGGAGGCAACTCTGGGAAGCACAGAAGCTTCTTGCATCCATTTATATTCAATCTTCTCAAGTTATGAAGTCGAGAAATGCTTGTTGGAAGATGAGAGAAGTTGTTGCCACACAACCTAAGCTCTGTCAAAGACACCAAACATTCAATCCCTTGTGGGATTGTTTCTAAGTTGCAATCCTTCAAATTTAGTTTCGTAAGAGAGTACAAACCAGCCAGCGAAGGGACCCCAAAAATGCCACTTTCTGGAGCCTTACACAACCAAAGAAACAACTGTTTGAAGATATTAACTCCGACTTTACCCTCGTCGTCTCTTCTTCTTGGAGCACCTCTCACGTCGAGCTCCGCCAAGCATCCGACATTGTCGTCGATCTTTCGTTTTCGGTTTCCGAGCTTTGAGCATCCAGAAAGATTTAAGCTCTCGAGAGACGTCATCTTGTCAATGACACTACAAATGTTGACTAGCTTTTTGCAGTTCTTTAAGCTCAGCACTGTTAGGCGATTCAAGCTTGCTACTGATGAAGGAAGGTTTGCTATGGAGGTGGCATCGAAATGGAGTTGCAGTAATCTATTTGTGTTGCCTGAAAATTCTGGGACCTTGTTGAGTTTTGAACAACCAGAGAGAATCAAAACTTCAAGAACCTTGATGTTAATATGAGATGGAAGATTGGTGAGATTGGTGCAATCCCTCAAACTTAGAAAAATTAGTTTTTCTGCGGAGAAAATTGATGGATGAATGTTGACTAAACTCGTGCAGCCTTCAAGTTCTAATCTTTTGAGATTTGGAATTTTTGCAAAGTCAGGAGTTTTGGATAACTTCTGAGAATGGTTGAGTTTGATGTACTTCAACTTCTCCAAATGCTGCCACATGCAAAGATCAATAGAAATTAATCAAAGAACAACACTTGAATATATACTAGAAGAACCGAAAACATTTATATATCTAAGAGGTGATCTAGTTCCTCTTTAAATTTCTGCCAACTCACTAAGCATCATGCCACACGTGAGTTTAGTGTAAGCCAATCTTAAGATTGACCAATGCAAATTGTTTAATTGAAAATTGTTAAACATAAGAGGAAAAATTGAAACTTTTTAAACAATAGGAACTAAATTGAGAAAACACTTGAACATCAAAGACTAAAACATATATTTTAACCTTGTTTTTTTAATTTTTCACGGACATATCTAACTATGTAAAAGTGGCGGCAATATTGTGCCAACCATACTCTAAATAACTCCTCGACAAATAGGTCAGGAGTTGCGTTTAGATCGTCTAAAGTTGGAAAGCTAAACCTATCTTCCTTTAGAGATTTGTTAATTCTAGACTGACGAAAAAGAAAAAAGAAAAAGATAAGGCCGAGGGGTGAGATAGGCGACAAGTAACTTGCTTCCAAGCCGGTCCGGCCGCGAGGAAGAAAGAGATCTTTGTCGGTGCAAACTTGGATCTCGGGTGACGAAATAAGGCTAAATAAGGTCATGTTTATGAGAATTTGCCTCATTATCCTTATACAAGTTTTAAATTTCCAAATCACTCCATAAATTCAATGACTCATTCTTTATTATGTATGTAAAATGAAAGTATATTTACTTCAAACACCATATAACTCAATTAGATTCAGATTGTTACCTTTTCTACTGGCCAAAATTGCTTCAAATTGCTATGGCACATGTGAAGCGTGATAAGCTTATATTCTTCAGAACTCAATCTTAGAAACTCCAAGGGGTATCTTTTCCACTTCAAATATCTCAACTCAGTTGGAATGCAATATTCCAAGTGATTTTGCAGTCTCACATTGTGAAAGTTGAGCAGCCTAAGTTGTTGCATTCTTGAAAACAAAATTGGAACCTCAACAGTGTTTCTTGGGGACTTGAAATATATGCTTTGGACCAATGCTTCTGTAACCTGAATGGCAAGATATTATGTTCAACACACAATTGAGTTTTATAACTATATAATTAAAAAAGAACCAAGAAAAAAGCTAGCCATGATAATGTATAACGTCTCAGGTCCATCGACTCTAAGGATTTGGAATCCGGATTCAACACCTAATTGCCCCGACATTTCCCAACATCCCCTACGACCTGGTTGCACAACTGTCTTTATCTGAACTATTTAGAAGAGCGAAGACTATCTCTACAGATCAATATGAGTCATTTCAGCATCTTTTGTCCACTCACATGGTGCCTAAGAAATCTAGGTGTACCTTGTTTATATAGGTAGTGACTATAATTTTTTTTTGTCTTTCTTAACCATGCTTCAATATCTTAAGATCTCTTTCATTCAAACGTGGTTTCGGTTCATTTATGTACCCATTTTTTCTACTCGGACGTCATATGCCCACCAACATCCACTTGGTTTGTCTTCAAACCGCATCGTACTAGTAGAGGTTCCACTCTTACCATTCTATAACGCCACAGTCCTAGGATTTGGACCAGAATTCAGAATTTGGATTCAAAATCGTGGTCCGAATCCTAGGCCTGCCTGAAGCGTTATGACAATTCCTATATTTTTCTAGAAACTATTCTTTTTGGGTAGCGTTTTAAAAAGTAGATTACAAAACAAAGAAATTTGTTAGCCAACATTAGCAAAGTCGATATAAACGCCAAGTTCTAACCAAAATGAAAAATAGAACACTCAAATACATCTTACCACACATTTAATATCCTTGTGACACCACAATCGATCTTGTTGGGTAGGTTTTTCACGAACAATTTTCCGACCCATTTCTTGCAATAAATCATGCATCTGCAATTTATTGTCATAAGATAGAGTTATGAGAGATTTTTGAATGAGAAGTTCAATCCTTCTTCTGGCATAGAAACCACATCCATCAAGAATTTCTTCTACAAAATCTCTCCTTTTTCCCTTGAAGAAGCATGCCACATCAAGGAAAATATCCTTCTCCCTCTCATCCAACCCATCATAACTTACTTTCAGACACTTGAAAATTTGGTTATCAATATTCCCACCTTCTTGGAGTTCTTCTATTACACAATCCCACACACCCAAATCTTTGTTCCTTAGACATGTTCCTAATAATTTTAGCCCAAGAGGGTGCCCTCCGACAAGCTTGATGATGCTTTTGCAATGTTCCAAGAAACCTTCTTCCGGACATGTTTTCATGAAAACACTCAAACTAAGGTGTTGAAGGGCCTCCTCGTATTTGAGTTCTTCTATTTCAAGAATTCTTTTAACTCCCAATTCATTGGAAAGCAGATCTGCATTTCTTGTTGTGATGATGATTCTACTGCCATAACCAAAAAAATCATTGCTTGGAATCAGCCCCTTGATTTGGTCTGAATGATCCACGTCATCCAATACAAGAAGTGTCTTTTTTTGAAAAATTGCTCTGCTTATCATGGCAATGCCTTCTTCAGCATCCCATATGTCATTGTTCTTCATTGAAAACGTTAATCTTGACAGGAGTTTGCTGTGTAGATATGTAAGCCCCGACGTCTCGAACTTCTCTCGAACATCGGAGAGGAAGCAATGAGCGTCGAATTCGTCGCGGATTTGCTCGTAAAAAACCCGAGCTATTGTCGTCTTACCGATGCCACCCATTCCATGGATTCCTACCCAAAACACACCATCATCATCATCTGAGTTTGAGTTTCTGTTCAAAAGTGAAGAAAGTTTGTCTAGTTTTGAATTGATTCCAAGAAGTTGGTCTTCTCGAGTGAGTGTCAAGGTCGGTTTGATTCTTTTCCATATTGATGCAGAGATTTCTTCTATGATTTCTGATTCATGTGACCTAATTACCCAAGATAATACATGTAAGAAACAACAATTGATAGTTAGTTGAAGGTCTAAAAATGATTTAGAAAGTGGTTTTTTTCTTTCTAATTAATGCAAGATATAAATGGGTTAGAAATAACATCAAATTTGTTATGATTTGGATAAAATATAAAAATCAAACGAATAGTAAAAGTTAGAGGTAAGTGATTAATAGTTAATCTATATAAATTATTCACTAATTATAGTTTATCAATATTTAATTAACTTTAATAGTGTTAGCAATTGATTTATGTTAATGGTTGATAATAATTTGAGATTTAACAACATAATTATCAAAGTTAAATCAATAATTAATAACTTTTTAAAAGAATATACTATATTTACATTTATATTAAGAAAGAATAGTATATTTGTAAAATATATTTTAGAAAAATATGGCACGCATTTAAAAATTTCAATCTTTTAATGGGTTGTGTAGGGTGACACAACTTGCTTTATTTTAGATTTTTTGGGATAATAGTTTTTTATTTTAATTTTTTTTTAAACAGTCAATTTGTTAATATTTTATTTGTTTTATTTATTTTTTGACTAGCAGCATTCTCCATGCATTGACTTTAGCAATAATTTCATCTTCATAACTTATTTTTGCAATAATTTAGTTCTCGTGTTCTTAGAAAATTTTAATAATGTCTATCACCTAATAGAAGGAAATTAGGAAAAAATAGGAAAAAATAAAAATACAAATTTTCTTGAAAACGTAGAACCCCAAAAGAAAAACAATAATGAGAAAAGAAGAAAAATTTACAATGATCAAACAATTGGAATAAACTGCAAAACCCTAATCCGTAGTCCATATTGCTTTAAAAAATCTAGTTTTAATTAGTTTCTGCAACTTAGTCTATTCCTTTCTAAACATTTTCAATTGTACCCGTTTTGTGAGTGGATATTAAATTGATAGAAGAGAAAAAGAAATGGTCAAAATTTAAGCCAACTCATCATAAATTTAGAGTCGTCTATAAATTTATGTCAATCCAACTAAACGTAGAATTTATCATCAGTCACATCAACATCAACCAAAGTCTATAGTTAGACTAAATCAAAAAATGGTATAATTAGACTAATTCAAACAAATGTGAGAAAGACTTTTGCTTGTGCTAGGACTCTACAATGCAAGTCGATCAAATAAATTTGAGAAAAATTTGGTCGTGTGATTCAGTAAACTTCGTAAGAATTTGGTTGCGTTAGAACTCTACAAACCAAGGTGAACCAAGTAAATCTAATAAAGACTTTGTTGTACCGACCAAGTAAACCTAACAAGTACTTGATCGGGCCAAAGCCAAAGCCACAAAGTCGAAATTTATGCTCAACTTACAAATTTGGGGGAAGAATTATAAATTTTCATCTCTCCATTTCTTATCAACCAAAGAAAAACACTATAATTAGACACAAAATAAAAACACTTGAAAGAATATAAACTCGAGACTAATCCTCAAAAGTTGCAACCAAATGAAATTTCCAACATTTACTATATAAAAAGGCACATGAAGAAGATGAAAATATTGATAATTGTTTGGTTACCAATGTTGGGAAAGCCAAGCTTTGAGGTTGGCGAGCTGTGTGAGGGCTTGCCTCCATTTTGTGAGCCTGAAGTCTTCTTCTCCAAATCTTTCTCCATGTTTGGCAAAAGCTTCCGCAAAACTCCCTCTCTGGTTGCGAACATCGGAAGGATCCACCTTGTAGAAGATGGGCAAAACGGTCATTCCCAACCTCTTCCTGCACTCGAAGATTTCGAGGAGCTCCCCGAGGCACCACCTGAAAAATACAACAAACTAATAATTATCTTAAATACAAACATCGTAGATAATATTTGTTAACTAATCCTAGATCAGGTTCTGGTTATCAATGTTCAGAGTTCCATCTCATATTGTGGCTCTTTTGGTCGGATTCCATTTTTGGATCGATTGCTCGTTTGAGCGTTTTGGACTTTGATAATATTCATCGGGATCTATCCTAAAATCAATTGATAATGAGAGAAGTAATTCATGTCTATTACAAACCATTGTTAGATTCTCTCGCTTTTCAACGTCGGATCTTTACCACAATTAAAATGGAATTCAAATTCAAATTTCAACTTACCCATCTAAAATTTCTAAGATAAATAAAGATGATGATGAAGAAAATTAAACACGTAGTAATTCACCCAATGTCAACACCTGGAAGAAGCGTAGTTTTCCGACACGACGACCACCGCAATTCTTGACGCTTCGATTGCGGCCGACAGGTCGGAAGAAATGTCGGCTCCTTGTTGGATCTCATTCTCGTCTCTGAAAGTGAAGATTATTCCGTTCCGTTTTAAGGCTGCGTAGAGATGGTCTGTGAAGCCGCCACGTGTGTCTTCTCCTCTGAAGCTCAAAAAAACGTCGTATTTGTATTTTCCAGTTGAAGAAGAAGAAGAAGAAACCGCCATGGACAGAGCTTTCATCTGCCAACTATTCCCATTGCTCCGTATAAAATGTGTGGTCTATGGGGCTCATCTTCAGTGCTTTAATAATTCACAAACATATCTCACTTGTATTATTTAAAATAAAATTTAAAACAATCATCCCGACCTGACCCGACAGTGACAGTTTATTATAAAAGAGTCGGAAATTATATTATTTAAAAAAACTAATTTAAAGTCCACTTTTCCGGACTCTTGTTTACAATTGTCGGGAATATTTAACTTCTCTGCACTATTTTTCAAATAGTCGGGACTTGTAATATTAAAAAAAAATTAAAAACTATATAGGGTAATGATTTATTAAAATAGTCGGGTTCCCTACCATTATTGAAAACTGTGGAAAAGATTAAACTTCTCCCGACTATTTCTAAAAATTGTCGGGAGTTGTAACATTTAAAAACAAAATTTAAGAACAATATATAGACCGACAGTTTTTCAAGAACAATATAGACGGGTTAACTGTTAAAATAGTCGAGTAAAATCAATTTTAGCGGACTATTATTTCAAACTATCGGAAATATTAATTTCTTCCAACTATCTCTAAAAATAGTTGGGAGTTATGTTATTTAAAAAAATTAAAATGTAGCCGAACAGTTTCTTAAAATAGTCGAGAGAGATATATCTTTCTCGATTATTGTGAGACATCTTCAGTAAAAGTCCCGTCTATTTTTATTTAGTCGGGTAGCTAAAATTTTAAGTTTGTTTAATTTTGATTTTAAAAATAATCCTAGTTTAGTTTATTAACTAAAATTTTAAAACTTATATCAGATAATTTACGACAAAAGTTCGGGTTTTGCTTTAAGTTACAAACAAAATTCATCACTAAATTTGAATCGCTTTCAAATGAAAATATAATTTTGTAGAAAATTAAAAATTATAGGATTTTGAAATTGTAATAATATCAATTTACCTTACGGAAAAAAGAACTCTTACTCAAGAAAATTAGTAAAAGTAATCCAAATTGTTTCACATGTTGCCAATTTTTAGTAACAAAAAAAGTGGAGGGAAGACTTAAGATACTAATTATAAAAGAGTCTAGAATATCCAATGATTATTTATTTTTATTTTTTTGAAGAGAAAGAAATATCGTCCAATGAAATACATGTATTATTTTTCAAATAATCCATATTTGCAGCAATGAAATACTCTTCTTCTTCCTTTGAATAATCATAAATAATTGGCCGACTTTCGTCGCTGCTCGACAAGTGGGTTTTACAGTCAAGCTCCCTTTTGCTTTTGCACTCGAGAGCCAATCTTCTTCTGGCTCGAGGAAATCTTTGAACGCCACTATTATCTTTTGGGAAGGTTGAAGCTAAACCGTTTGAAGTCCAAACGCAGCAGGGTACTCTTTCTACTATTATGTTTAGTTGAGATTTTATCGATAAGTATTTTGTTAAAAATAAAAAAATAAAAAATTTCAAGATTAAAGTAATTAAGAAAAAGAGAGAGAATCCAATGCTCAGCAGTCAACAGCGGGTGCATGTTGTTTGGATGGGGTGTCTTTTGAAGAAAATGACTTTTCAAACTAATCTTGCTTTTTAGTTTCTTATTTTTTAAATTAAAATTGTTTAATCTTAGGTCTCGTTTACTCACCTATAATCGGTAATAAATCGAAATGAAATCAATCAAAATGATAATGTTATTCCTTTGATGTTGTTTACTAAAACTGTCTGGAATCAGAATCAAATATATAACAATTACTAGTATACAACTTTCTCTTTTTAGTTAATTATAAATATATTATTGTGGTAATTTTTTTTAATTACAACAACAATAAATTTTAATTTAATTTATTACAATATTGGATAGTAATAATTTTTTATTATAACAGTTTATTTAATATTAATAAATAATTAATAATTAAAATAAAATTACATCAAATAATATCTATTGAAGAGGAATTTAATTTATGTTGCTTGCTTACTTGAACATCCATGTCAATCTCTTTTCTTTTTAATGAAGCGTTTATTATAAGAGAAGGTGTTGAAATCTGTTAAACAAAATTAGAAAATAACTTGTACGTACTTAGACCAACTTTAACTAAAACAATTCTAAACATTGAATTGTTTAAAACTGCAACAACACAGTCGAAAAGACAAAGAATTTCTCTTAAAAAAATGCCTATCTTTGGCACCTCAAGCTTGGTCATATTAATCTCAACAAGATTGAGAAACTGGTTAAGAGCGGTCTCCTAAGTGAGTTGGTGATAACTATTTACCAGTAAGTGAATAATGCCTTGAAGGTAGAATGACTAAAAGGTCATTTATAGCAAAGGGTTATAGAGCCAAAGAACCTTTAGAACTGGTACATTCAGACCTTTGTGGTCCGATTAATGTTCAAGCTCGAGGTGGGTACGAATATTTCATCTCTTTCATGGATGATTATTCAAGATTTGAGTATCTTTACCTAATGCGATATAAGTTTGAAGCTCTTGAAAAGTTCAAAGAGTATAAGACTGAAGTTGAAAATTTATTAGGTAAGTCCATTGAAACACTTCAATCAGATCGTGGTGGTGAGTACATTGACTTAAGATTCCAAGACTATATGATAGAACATGAAATTGTTGGGTGTGTTGCCCTAAACTCGTAGTTTTTATTTTGTGTAAAAACAATTGTATATTCAATAAAGTTTTATTCAATAAATTTGTTGTTGAATTCATAACATTGCATTGTCCAAAATCCAATAAACTAAACATCCGAGGTTATTTTAGTGTAACCGGGACAGTATATGTACTGCGTATATATTTGATATACTGGGTATATATTTGATATACCCCTGATATACGAGGTATATATTTGATATACCCTGATATACAAGTGGATAATGTCCCGTGAATAACCTAAAGGGTCTATAGTACATGGATAAGGCTGGGTACCTTATCCTGGCAACACTATGGATACGGCCCACTCTGTGAAGGTTACAGACGACTCGATCCAGGTCGTTCGTGTGGAGTCATGCGAGTGGGGGTATCCTATACAATGAGTTTGTATAAGACCGGACTACGAAATAGCCAATCTTTAGATGTAACACCGTTAACTAATAGATTGCTGTTTTTTAGGATGACCAGACAACTCATTCTCAATCCTGAGTGAGTTATGGACTCCTGCTCATGAGGGCTCGTCCTTTGATCTGTATGGGTGAGAGTGGTCCGAGTTGCCGACTCAATATTCCTACCATTTTGGGGACGAGACCGAGTGGGGAGCTAAGAACATAACTACACAAGATGGAATTCACTCCTCTCGACTTTAGGGGGGTAGATGAGTGTTCCCTTAAATGCTGACTCCGAGACTTGAATAAGGGGCCCCACCCTCTCATTAGCCCGAGAGGGACTTCCGGTTATTGGTTGGACCATAACCGGGTTGTTCATTAGAAGAGTAGTGGTATTTAAGGAGCAAGATGTAACTCAGAGGTAAAACGGTAATTTGACCCAACTTGAGTTACGAGCACTCGTGAAGGATTGACTCGTCATTAATGGTCGTATATCCTTGGACACGAAAACATTCTGCGGTGAGAAGAGTGCAACTGCGGGTCTTTAGTGGAGTGACCCGTAGTTAACGAATGTTGATTAACTCGGTTAATGAGTTTGACCGATTAATCTCGTATCGTTGGAGCTTCTGATCTGTAGGTCCATTAGGTCCCTTTGCTAGCTCATAACGGGTAAAACGAAGATCAAGTTTTTGGAAGAATTTGAACTGTTCAAATTTCTTAAGGGATTATATGTATATTGATACATTATAATATATAGTTAATTCTAAATTAAAACTATATATTATGAGAAAATTATTTGAATGAGATTCAAATAAAATTAATATGAATATGATTCATATTAAAACTATAGGTTAAAAATTAATGCACATAAGATGTACATTAAATCTATAGATTATATAAGAGAGAATATGGTTTAATTAAATATGAGATATTTAATTAAATGTTAAATAATTAATTGTTAATTATTTAATTAATTAATTATTAATCTTAATTATTTATTAATATTAATTATTTATTAATTTGATTAATAATTATTTAATATTACATTTAATTAATTAATTATTAATTTGATTAATAATTATTTAATATATTAATTATATTAATATTAATTAATTAATATTAATTATTAACTCCCTTGCATTATTGCAGGGGAGTGGGGAGTTAAGTGACGTCACTGTTTTTTCTCGGAAATATTTGTAGAAATGTTCTGCAAAACAGAACAGAAAAAAGAAGAACTGTTTTTTTTACTCTTTGAAGCTCTCTCTCTAAAACTCTCCCTCTCATTCCAAACAAGGTGCTCCTACAAGCATGGTTCTCGAAACCTAGAAGGATAGCAAGGAAGATTTTTTGGTGGTGTTCGTTGGGAAAAAGTTGAAGAAACGTTCTTCAAAGGTAATGATTTTCCCCTGTATTTTCTTATTTGCATATTGATTTTGTTTCCCAAATTTCACGAACAACGGTCCGCTTCCGCTTCGGGATTCACATCCCTTCAGAAATCACTTCCTAACTCTCAGCACCCGGTACACCACAACAAAATGATGTGTCAAAAAGGAGAAACAGAACCCTGTTAGATATGGCTCAATCAAAGACGAGCTATGTTCAATTGCCTTACTCGTTCTAGGGTTATCCAATGGAGACTGCATTTTATATCCTGAACAATGTTCCACCCAAGAGTGTTTCCGAAACACCGTTTTGAACTTTGGAGAGGTCATAAATCTAGTTTAAGACACTTCAGAGTTTGGAGATGTCCAGTACATGTACTTGTGTCAAACTCAAAGAAATTGGAATCACATTCGAAGGTATGCCTATTTGTAGGTTATCCCAAAGAAACGAGAGGTGGTTACTTCTTCGATCCTAAGGAAAATAAAGTATTTGTATCGACAAATTCTACTTTCCTAGAAGATAACCACATAAGAGATCATCAATCACTTAGTAAAATGGTGTTAAATGAAATTTCCAACGAAGCTATCAGTACGACAATAAGAATTGTTGATACTGAACCATCAACAATGGTTGTAAACGGAGCTAGTACATCGAGCCAACATCAAACTTCACCAGATTTGATAGGGCCTCGACGTAGTGGGAGGGTTGTAACTCAGTTTGACCGTTACGTGGGATTAACATAATCCCAAGTCGTCATACCTAATAATGACATTGAGGACCCGTTGTCTTATAAACAAACGATGAAAGATGTTGGCAAAGATTAATGGGTCAAAGCGATAGATCAAGAAGTGGAGTCTATGTACTCTAATTCCGTCTGAGAGCTTGTGTATCAACATGATGGGGTAAAACCTATATGTTGAAAATGGATCTACAAGCGAAAGAGAGATGCCAATGAAAAGGTTCTGACCTTTAACGCTAGACTCGTGGCAAAGGGTTATACCCAACCAGAGGGAGTTGATTGTGAAGAAACTTTCTCCCTTGTTGCCATGTTGAAGTCTATCCGCATTATCTTAGCCATTGCCACATATTATGACTATGAGATATGACAAATGGACATCAATATATTTTTTTTTTGAATGGTTATCTTGATGAGAGCATTTACATGGTCAACCAGAAGGATTCATAAAACAGGGTCAAGAGCAAAATATTTGCAAGTTTAAGAGATCCATTTATGGATTGACACAAGCTTCGAGATCCTAAAACATAAGGTTTGATACTACGGTCAAATCTTATGGCTTTGACCAAATCGTTGATGAACCTTGTTTTTGCAAGAAGGTTGTTAACAGTACTGTAGCTTTCCTAGTTTTATATGTTGATGACATCCTATTCATTGGGAATGATGTAGGTTTCCTCACCGACGTTAAAAAGAAAAGCTGGCTGGCAACACAATTCCAAATGAAAGATTTGGAAGAAGCTCAACATTGTTGATCCATTCACAAAGACTCTCACGGCTAAAGTGTTTGAGGGTCATCTACAGAGTCTAGGTTTTCGAGACATGTGCCATTTAGTCTAGGGCAAATGAGAGATGTTATTGGGTATATTGTATGTTTTAGTTCATTGTAATGCTTGTACATCCCACTCACTTTAGGACAAGTGGGAGATTATTGGGTTTGGTGCCCTTAGCTCGTGTATTTCCTAAACATCGTTTGAACTTTGTAGAGGTCGTAAACCTAGTTTAAGACATTTCAGAGTTTAGGGATGTCCAGCACATGTGCTTGTGGTAAACCCATATAAATTGGAACCTCGTTCAAAGGTAAGCCTATTTGTAGGGTATCCCAAAGAAATGAGAGGTGGTTACTTCTTCAATCCTAAGGAAAATAAAGTATTTGTATCGATAAATACTACTTTCCTAGAAGAAGACAATGTAAGAGATCATAAACCACGTAGTAAAATATTAAATTAAATTTCCATTGAAGCTATCAGTACGACAGCAAAAGTTGTTGATACCGCTGAACCATAAACAAGGGTTGTTGACGGAGCCAGTACATCGAGCCAACATCAAACTTCACAGGATTTTAGAGGACCTCGATGTAGTGGGAGTGTTGTAACTTAGCCTGACCGTTACGTGGGATTAATAGAATCCCAAGTTGTCATACTTGATGATGGCATTAAGGACCCGTGGTCTTATCAACAAACAATGAAAAAGGTTGACAAAGATGAATGGGTCAAAACTATGGATCAGGAAATGGAGTCTATGTACTCCAATTTCGTCTGGGAGCTTGTAGATCAACCTGATGGGGTAAAACCTGTAGGTTGCAAATAGATCTACAAGCGGAATAGAGATGCCAATGGAAAAGTTCAGACCTTTAAGGCTAGACTCGTGGCAAAAGGGTTATACCCCATAGGAGGGAATTGATTATGAAGAAACTTTCTCCGATATTCCATGTTGAAGTTTATCCGCATTCTCTTAACCATTGCCACATATTATGACTATGAGATATGACAAATGGACGTCAAGACAAATTTTTTGAATGACTATCTTGGTGAGAGCAATTACATGGCTCAACCAGAAAGATTCATAGAACAAGGTCAAGAGCAAAACTTTTGCAAGCTTAAGAGATCAATTTATGAATTGAAATAAGCTTCGAGATCCTAGAACATAAGGTTTGACATTACAGTCAAATCTTACTGCTTGGACCAAAACGTTGACTAACCTTTTGTTTACAAGAAGGTTGTCGACAATAGTGTAGCTTTCCTAGTTTTATACGTTGATGACATCCTACTCATTGGGAATGATGTAGGTTTTCTCACCAACGTTAAAAACTAGCTGAAAACACAGTTCCAAATGAAAGATTTCACAGAAACACAATTTGTTCTTGGAATTCAGATCTTAGAAATCGGAAGAACAAAACGCTAACTATATCTCAAGCATCATAAATTGGCATAAATTAGTCAGATATTCGATGCAGAATTCCAACAAATGGCTATTGCGTTTCAGACATGAGATTATATTGTCTAAGGAACAGTGTCCTAAGACACCTCAAGAGGTTGAAGATATGAAATGTATTCCCTATGCGTTAGTTGTGGGCGGTCTTATGTACATCATGTTGTGTACTAGGCTTGACATATGCTATGCAGTAGGGATTGCCAGTCGATATCAGTCCAATCCAGGACCTGCACATTGGACTGCAGTCAAAACAATCCTTAAGTATCTTCAGAGAACGAGGGACTACATGCTTGTGTACGACGCTAAGGATTTGATCCTCATAGGGTACATTGACTTTGAATCTCAGACTGACAAGGATTCTCGAAAATCCACATCAGGATTAGTGTTCACTCTTAATAGAGGAGTTGTAGTGTGGCAGAGTGTTAAGCAAAGGTGTATTGCGGACTCTACTATGGAAGCTGAGTATGTAGCTGCTTACGAAGCTACTAAAGAAACTGTCTGGCTTCGGAAGTTCTTGATAGACTTGGAAGTCGTTCGAAATATGTCCCTGCCCATTACACTATATTGTGATAATAATGGTGCAGTAGCCAACTCAAAGGAACCTCGAAGTCATAAAAGAGGCAAACACATAAAGAGGAAATATCACCTCATAAGGGAGATTGTTCAACGAGATTTGATCGTCACGAGAATTGCTTTGGAGCACAATATTGCTAATCCATTTACAGGTTCAATGCAGCTAACTCAAATTTGAACCAAAATGTACAGGTGGCCTTTTTAATTTGTCCATATCAAACATAGGCGGCATACATAGTTCTCTTATGTTTAACATAATTTTTAACTGTAAGGACTAAATCGTTACTAACTTGAAAGTATAGGGACTAAATTGTTGCTTTTGAAAATTCAGGGACAAAAACATTAAAGTACAAGGACCAAATGTGTTTTTTAACCAATTATTTTGTAAGTCACGAAAACAATAAAGAAAATTATGCATTTTTTTAGTACATCAAATGTAGAGATGGGGATCGAATCTTCAACCTCAAGAGAAGAAGTAATGTGCCTTAACCTCTAAGCTCTACTCATGTTTGCAAGAAAATGATGCATTGGTCACGTCTTTTTTAACGCTAATAAATTTTAGAAATTTGTAGACGGTAACTAATATATTTTGTCATATTTGTAAATATAGCAACAAGTTTTAGATTTTACAAATATAGCTAAATATTTGAAATATGATTTTTTATTTTTGAAGGCCCGTTTGACAATATTTTTGTTTCTTATTCATGTTTCATCATTGTTAATAAAGAAAAATAAAATTACATGGCCCCCAACACTCAATGAATTAAAAAAAATGATAAATAAGATCCTAATTTATGTTGGAACAAATTGGAAATACAAAGAAAAAAAAACAATAAATTTTTATTCTTCCCAAATTTCTATATAATTTTAAGAATGTTTCTTAAATGTTAGAAACAAGAAACATAAATAGTCGTTAAAGGCTCAGATTTTTTAATAAAATTAGAA